>NC_091125.1:102309120-102909120 GCF_040183065.1 Periplaneta americana | reverse complement strand
TATCCAAGTGCAAAATAAAGGCCCTAACTGATAACCTGTTTTTCCACTTTACTAAGTGTACCTCATTCTTCAGATGCACATTACTGGCTACAATCTTCACTCATATACCTTGTATTTTTTAAGTTATGTAGTAATGTATATTGTAAATTCTAAAGCATAATTTAGTTAAATATTTCACCTCTAGTGAAACAGAAAAAATATTGAACTTTGTTAAACATTTTTCGAAAATTATTCAATGCATTTGTATTTTTTGTCGTGTTATGTGCGTGATATTCTTAAACCTGTAGAACTGCTATGTAGAACACAGACTGTAGAAAACACTGTAAAAATTTGATGTAGACTACATTAATTCAGTAGTTTCAGACAAAAATAAACTTAAGTTTGAAAAATGTCAAATTATGGAAAACTACATTTTAAAAAAAGAAGAGCGGAATTACATGCGCCGCCAAATTCAAAGAGGCCATTTAAAGGGCTTACCTGCAGAAATACTCCGCACGATATATATATATATATATATATATATATATATATATATATATATATATATATATTAAAGAGCAAGTTTTTTACTTTTTTAAACACAAAATAAAACATTGGATCTTTAGCAGATGTGGTGACAGGTAATTTGTAATATGGTTGAGATCTAAATTTGACAGAAGGGGGTAGCATTTAAACCGCACTGTGGAATTACTGATAACCAGGCTTCGAGACTTCGGACCCAGTAGAGCAGTTCAGTGGGAAATCCGCATAACGGCGTACTGAGTATAGTGGTAAAGCGTACAGTGGGTGGGGGTACTGTAGAATGAATGCCAACAAATATGCAAAGGAAAACGCTCTGGATTTGAAGGTTCTGGTGAATAATTTGGTTTTCATACAAACTGAGTCTGAAACTATTACACGGTTAGAAATGCCAGAGCAAGAGATGCCGGAAGCCCTCAAATTAATTTATAAAATGATGCAGAGAATTAATGATACGTTAAGTACACCGGTTACTGAACGTGTAAAACAGAAGTGGAAATCAATTTTATGTAAAAATAACGGATATGGGATATTGTGTAACATAAACAGCAAATTAGTGGACATAGAGTCACCCGAGAATAAAGGAATGTCTCTTAGAGACTGCAATGATGTTAGGTTTTTTCGTTTTGCTCCTATCACGTCATGCGACTTAGAGAGCAGCTTTTCACAGTACAAACTGTGTTTGGCAGATAACCGAAAAAGATTTATGTTTGAGACACTGAGAATGTATCTTGTAGTAGGTACATTGCAATTCGGTACTGTAACTGCACTTCCTAAATACGACCAATAGGATAAATGAAAAAATTAAAATTGCTACATGCTTATTTCCACCATTATCATTCTGTATAATTAAACGCAAATGCTTATAAAAGACAGGAGAATAAATGCTTTTCATATTCTTTTGACATTATCATTGTGTAATGTATGTTTACTTTCAGAATGTAGATCTATATATGTGTATTTCCCCATACTACCGTACTCTACTCTAAATAGCAACGTTCTTACCTCAACATATCTCTATCTACCTGCAGCGAGTCAACAACCTAGGGTGCATGCACAGTAAACTTATTGTATCGGGTCCAAAGTCTCGAAGCCTGCTGATAACAGTGATAACCCACATAAAAAGTTGACGCTTTTACTTACGTCTATCAGATCGTCACTATGACAGTCTGGACTTCTATCTGTACCATCATTTGCGCTCAGTGTTCGTTACTACAGTATGTCCATCTAAAATCCGTACTTCTGTCCAAGTTTTGTCCTTTCATCTATCCATTTTATCTACGTCTAAATCTGTACGTCCGCCATTACAAACATATTTCTGTCCCTCCTTTCGCCTGAATATCTTCATTTGCAATCTTAGGTCCGCCTCTGTACGCCTATTTGTTCTCCTGTTTCATCTATTCCTCTTTATCTGCATATCCATCTCTCCAGGCTTTCAGTCCTTGTCTGGCATACGTTCAATTTTCCCTAGGCATAAAGACAAATCCACTGCGCGACAGCTCATGGAGAACCAAGGACTATCAGCCGAATGCTGGCCTCACATTCACGTATCTCAACAGTCATTCACCCAGTACGGGGTACCGTGTGATAATCACGATGATCTCCGAAAGTCGTAACTGGCTTGCGAAATCGGATTTCGTTATTCAATATAACGCCCCAAATTCATCACTAGAGAGCGGAATTTAGGCAAAAACATATTTTTTCCTTGATACATACAGGCTTGAGATTTAATATTTACATTTTTCATGGAAATATAGGTAGAGTAAATTTGTCTATTTCCGTCATATTCCTAATCCCGTGATACGTTTTTTAAATTGAATATCAGTCAAAGCTTTGCCGTTCGACCATAGCGCCAAAAATCTTTCTCGAAAGATTGCATCTTTCGCCTACTTTTCAGAAATCGGTGAACTTTCTAGAAGATACCCAATCCCGTGACATTTAGTGAAAGAAACGTATCACGGAATTAGGAGTATCACGGAATTAGGCAACTTTACCCTATAAATAAAGGGGTTTTATAGTGCCTAAAATGCCTATTTCGACGTTAGTGCCTATTTTTAAATTTTTTTTTTAATTTTCGCATAATTTTTCGTAACTGTCTACTGTTTTTCTTAACATCCTGTATCGTTTACATTCCAAGACGGATAACAACAACTCCTTCCTAGCAACGAACAACACAATAGAGAAGTACCTCCGGGCCACCCATTCTCATTCTTACAATTTTTCAATCCTAAAATTCCACCTTTCAGTAGGCCAGTAGTAAGTGTGCTTAAATGCGACAGGCTCATGGCAGTAGATTTACTGGCATGGAAAAGAACTCCTGCGGGACAAATTATTATTATTATTATTATTATTATTATTATTATTATTATTATTCACCTAATACAATTAGGAACATTAAGTCCAGACGTTTGAGATGGGCAGGGCTTGAGGGCTTGTAGCAAGTATGGGTGAATTCAGAAATGTATATAGCCTAGAGTGTTATTTGGGAGATCTGAGGGGAAAAAAAAAAAAAAACCTTTGAAGGAACCGAGACGTAGATGAGAGGATAATATTAAAATGGATATGACGGAGGTGGGATATGATAGTAGGGACTGGATTAATCTTGCTCAGGATAGGGACCAATGGCGGGCTTATGTGGGCTACAATGAAACTCCGGGTTCCTTAAAAGTCATTTGTAAGTAAGTAAGGTTCTAAGGATTCGTTCTGGCATTCTTCTTACAACTTGGGAAAACTCTGAAAAAACTCTAAGCTGATAATCATCCCTAAGGAGAATCAAACCCATGCTTGTAAACATGTTCGGTAAATGAGTCTCGTGGGCTACTCCAGACCATTCCGTGGTCTGCAGCCGCACTATTTCAATGAATCTTTCCCCATTATTTGACTGAATGTTTCGGAGCAGATAACAGAGAGATATAATCTTCAAATTGTGTTGTTTGGTTTTTAGTGTTTACTTAGTTAAGGGAGACAATTTATTCACAGTGACGAATGCATAAAGCAAACAACTTACAATGTCTCATACACAAACACTCAATATCCACTGAAACGGAAATGCAGAACATCGTCCCGCTCGTTTCAGAGAGTTTCAATGGAACGTATTCAATAAGGGAGTGTGTTATTTTTTCTCTGATAACCTGGGAGGTGTAACAAAGCTCCAGATTTAGTAAAACGTATTAAAATCCCTGGGAATCCCTCAGCCCGAGCCGGATTGAACCATCATGTAAACGAATACTGGTTAGCCAACCTCACCACTCCAAATACCCATTGGCCACTCCAATACTTCCCCCACAGTTAAAGTGTTTTAAAACGGGGTAATATTCGATGAGGGAATGCGCGGAAAGCTGTGTCAGATTGAGGTATTCCCACGGTAGTGACGTCATATTGTCGATACCTGTTTCCCGCCCCTGCATCAAATGGTTGCAATGCTCAGACCTCACGCGCTGCTATTGAAATGAAAGGGGGTGGGATGGGGGAGGTGGGAGGCAGGCAGGGTATTTTGCCGGAATCGGAAAAGCGGGAGGAGCCGTGCATATTTTTGAATAGTTTACCGAATACACGGCTCAAATACGAACGTGGCATGGTAAAGTGGAGGGTGGATGGAAGGGAAAGGGTGGGAAACAAAACTGCTGCTTATGAAAGGGTAGAAGTAGGAACAAGGGGGAGGGTAGAATAACAGAAAATATAGGCGGTGAAGGAATTATTGAGCAGGGAATGATGGAGATACCGTTTATGTAAGTTCTGACATACAGTGGGAAATTAAATTTTCCATGGAATATAAAATAAGTTTCTTCCGCCTCGTCCTTTAAAAAGGGGCAAAAATCAATGTTTTTCTCTGTTACAAAATCTTAAAGATTATACTAATAGTGGTAGAAGTACTCTATATGTAGAATTTGCGTGTACTTTTTTCTTGAATCATAGATCAAGCAGTGAATATTTAACTTAGAAAAACTACTGTATAAGTCTTCAATTATTACAGACTGAATTCTTAAAATGTCTGTCTTTATCTTATTATGCAATATCATAACTTTCATCGTATGAACACCAATTGCGGCTCAGAAGTTGCTCAGTTATTTGGCTGCTTATTATCTTTTGTAAACATAAAATACTTTTATTTTGTCGAGAGAAAATTAAATCAACGTCGCTCTCAAGATTACAGATTCTTCAATATAGACTGCAGTGCTAAAAACCACAATCTTATTTCAATAAGAGATAGTACCTATGTAATATTTTCAAAACGGAAAATAATAGGGCTATGTAGTATTTTTTTTTTAGTATTTATTTATTTAACCTGGTAGAGATAAGGCAGTCGGGCCTTCTCTGCCCCTCTACCAGGTGATTACAACTATAATATGAAGAATAAAATAATTACAATCAATATTACATTTAGAATTACAATTACAATAAAAATCAAAGTACGAAAAGTACGAAGCTAGACAATTTATCATATAAGTTAAGAATAAAGAATATTTTTGTATTTACTGAATTACAAATTAAATCTAGAATAACAAAATTGTATAGTGATGAAATTACCGGATATTGAAATATTTTGTGCTAAAATAAGAGAACTATTTCAAGAAACCATGTCTAAACGAGTCTCAATTACTGACCAAGTGTCTAGTAAGTTTGCGTTTGAATTCAATTTTATTTCGACAGTCCCTGATGCTAGCAGTTTGCGAATTCCAGAGTCTTGGCAGGGCTATTGTGAAAGACGATGAGTATGAGGAGGTGCGATGGGATGGTATTGTTAGTATTGTTTCATGGCGCGAGCGTGTGTTCAGATTATGGTGGGAAGAAACGTAAGTGAAGCGAGACGACAGGTACGAAGGAATAGAAGAGTTCAAATTTCGAAGAGAATGAGAAGTGAATGTAAATTTACTTTCTTATCTAGTTTAAGCCAACCTATTACTTCCAGGGATGGGGTAATATGATCATATTTACGAACATTGCTTATAAAACGTACACACAAATTATGAGCACGTTGAAGTTTCGTTTTGTTGTCACTGGAAAGGTCAGTCAGTAAAATGTCAGCATAGTCAAAATAGGGAAATACAAGCGTCTGCATAAGGGACTTTTCTAAGCAAGAGGGGAGATGAATATCCTTTTTAGCACGTGGATAATAGAGTATACTTTTCTGCATAGACTATTTAATTTTGTACATTATATCTACCGGTGATTCTATGACTTTGAACAAACCTTTATGAGTGATAGGGATCATTATGAATAATTTTTATGTATGAACCCGTATCCCATACCCAAAAACGTATTAGCCACCAATACTCTGTATGTTTAGTTGTTGCCTTATATCAGGGGTGGGCAGAAAACAACTTGCGCCAAATCCATAGTGAACGCAACACGGATAACATTCAGTCCCTTAACCGTAAAACTGAAGGACGGGGTGAAGTCCTGACTTTCTCGTTTGCAGTGACGGATTAGTATTAGGCCTATAGTGAACATCCGTGAGAGTAGAACATTATTTCCCGCTCTACTGCACTGGTGAGCAAAATTAAAGTAACAAACATATAAGGTACAGAAAAAAAGATACAATTCATTCGAAGTAAATCAAGTAGGCAATATAATATTGCACACTAGCGAACTGTCACTTATTATTATACTAATAATAAATCTGTAGCCAAAATGTTTCTAGTAATTTTCGATTTTCCAAAAATAATTGGTATTACCATGTATAATTAACCATCCTGAAACCGAAAATCGCTTTTTTGACATTTTTGTTTCTATGTCTGTCTGTCTTGTCTGTCTGTCTGGATGTTTGTTACCTTTTCACGCGATAATGGCTCAACCGATTTATATGAAAATTGGAATATAAATTAGAGTTCGTTGTAACTTAGATTTTAGGCTATATGACATTCAAAATACTTTATTTAAAAGGGAGGTTATAAGGGGGCCTGAATTAAATCGAAATATCTCGCTCATTAATGATTTTCATGAACAATATTACATAACAAAAGTTTCTTTAAAAATAATTTCCGATAAGTTTTATTCTATACAAAATTTTGATAGGACTGACATTTAATGAGATAAATCAGTTTTAAAATTACAATAACAACGCCATCTAAGGCGCTGTATTGAAATGAAAATAAATGACTTCGTTTATAAGGGGCCTTGGACAACAAAAATCGAAAGCTATTAAACATAGCCTACAGAGAATGTTTCTGTGTTTGTATGAAATAATATCGGAAGCTAATTAATTGTTTAATTATTATTTCACCATTGGAAAGTGTAGTTTCTCTAGATGGACATAATTCTACAATGTTATTACAGTAACTTCTGAAACATATAGCAAGTAATATAAAGTATACACATTAAAACTAAATGATATGTCAATCTGCATTAAACTATGGTTGGGTGTAATAACAATTAAGAAACATGTTAAAGGAATTGTCATTGCGCAAAATGATTGCTCTCTGGACCAAAATGACCGCATTTTAATTATTTACATACAATTTAAATTAAGTAACATATTAAACGATTTATCCTTCTATCAAACACGAATGTTCCCTGGATCAAACGTCCTATTTTAATTATGTAATTACTTTATATTTATTTCTAACAGATGCAGCGGAGCGCACGGGTAGGCTCGTATACAATAAGAAGTTTACTGTGGTTTGTTGAATTGGTAGGCCTATTTGAAAGTCCCCTTGCTCAAATATAAATAATAAAAAACAGAAGTAGCAAAATTAATCGTCTTGATCTGAACATTTGACTATACGTTCAAAATGTGGAGTAGGCCTAATGTCTGTAACAGCTATACGCAGCAAGATCATTCTCCATGTCCCTGAAATCGCAGAATCCGCCACTTAATTCAGTTTTCAGGTTATCCATAATAGCTATATAATGAACACCTTATTACAAATTAGGTTTTTTACACTCTCATCATCTTTCTTTTTAAAACAGAAGAACTCTTCTTCTCGTTCCACCAGAAATTTCCGTTTTTTGGAAGTGGAAGATTTAGACGCGGCCATTGCTCCACCACTGCTGCCGCTTGCTTTTACACACATAAACTGAGTAATGGTACCAAGGGAGGGAGTATGGATTGCCGACAGTAAATCTACACCGCTTGAAGGTCAGGAATCACCAGCGGCGGATTTTCAGGGGAGCCAAGGGAGGCCATGCCGCCCCTAATATTTTACCAGAACACAATATGGCGGTAATAATTCCAGCTGAATTAAGATCACAGACAAATTATAGCAAATGACGAACATTTTTCCTTTTATATTAATGCGACAAATATTTAGAACAAAAAAGGCAGACAGTTTCGACACCTTCTTTGTTAATTTTTATTAGTAAATAATTTTTATCTACTTGCATTTAACATTTTTAATTAGTGATGTGTGCCGAGTTACCGATTATGCGCGGTAATTACCCCAGAAGTCTACGAGCCGTTAGATGCGAGCCAAGTCGTTGCTTTTCGGTTTCTCTGTATTCTTTTCACTCAATATATCACACTTAGTTTAATTCTCAACTTTTTGTGAAAATAGTGGGGAGAGTAAAAGCGTGCCAAAGATTATATAATGATATAATGATTTGGAAGAAAAACAGTTGCTTCAGTAGAACTTCTAAATGATTTTTATCTAAACACATTTGCAAGAACATGATAGCTCGTTTCTGTTCGAATCTACTACTGAATGACGTCACTCGAAGATGGCTACTACTACTTTTCCCCTCTCACATATAGAAGAAAGGAATCACTGAGCCAACAATGATCAGTTTGGCTGCTTTAGTTCACTATCTGAGTGATCGATCTACTCATCTTCTATCCATCCATTCATCGACAGTTTTATAGTCTGTTTGAAATTTTGTTAGGGCCCTTCTATATCAGTAGATCGATCGCATTGATAAAGAGACCATGAGGGTGATCGAATGAAATTCAGTGATTAACTAATCTCACAGCCTGCAAATTTATTTTGCTGTTGGTAGTAATGTGGTGAAGAATGAAAATATGCAATTATTTACCTACCGAGGAAAAAGATCAGAAAGCGGACTTCTCTTTAAGTTCAACATCATGATCATCATGATCATATTATTATTATTATTATTATTATTATTATTATTATTATTATTATTACTGCTAATGGGGGGCGCTTAACTGTTCGTCATTCGTCCGTATGAAGCCAGTTGCTGGGTAACTTTCGGTGCTGGACCCCGGACTCATTTCACCGGCATTATCACCTTCATATCATTCAGACGCTAAATAACCTAGATGTTCATACAGCGTCGTAAAATAACCTACTAAAATAAAAAAATGAAGCCAGTTCTGTAGCACAATTTACTGACAGTCGTTGCCCAGAGTGCACCATAAGAGACTGATCTACGCTACACAGCGATGAGATGGTGGTGGAGATTTGTTGAGATGCCACAGGGAATCATCATGTTATTTCAATGATGGTCTTGTAAAAATTATTTACACGAGCGCTAGATCCAAGGATTTAGCGTAAGGATCTCTGGTTCGCCGCTAATGGAATATGGTGAGATCCATACAGAATAAGACGAAGAGATAGTCTGGAAAGGGTAAAAAAAGGCGGAAAAATTGATAATACGTGGCAAGGACCATAGGTTCATAAAAGTCCAGGAATTGTGTGGGCACTAGCGACTAAGTGGACAAAATCGAGGATCTGTGCTCTATTTAAGGCGTATACAAGGCATAGAAAGCTTAGGGACATATCTAGCATTTTACCGTTTACTCAAGGGCAGATTATAATCACAAAATTTAAAGTAGAAAACAGAGGACCAATATAAAAAAGTTTTTGTTTTTAAATAAAACTATAATAGTCTGGGGACTGCTATTTGCAGCTGCTTTTGAGGGCTCTCGTCTAACAAAAGATTAAAAAATAACTTCCATTGGCCTAATTTGTTACAATAAGAAATCTAATAATTATAAATTGTTTAATAATAATAATAATAATAATAATAATAATAATAATAATAATAATAATAACTAAATGTGTGTTACGAATATTTTGTTAGAGAAAATATGTATTTTAACATTTCTCCTCTGTTGTGTTTGTGCTTACTGGAAATGTTTAGTGCTGCCAGAAGTTTTGGAAATAAATGAGTGTAGTGTAAATGTTCTAAGCATCGATTCGTAAGTGTTGAAATTGGTTAAGATTTGTGAAAGCGTTACAAGTGTCGTGTAAGCTTTCTTCAGCTTGGTACTGAGGGTGATTTAGCGTGTTCTAAAGTCTTTATATGAGTTCTGTTTTTATATTTTATGTTGTGAATCATGTCAGTGATGAGATTTTATTATTGTGTTGTTTTTTTTATTTTGTGTTATTGTTTTGTAATTGTGTTGATTTGTTTTGTATTGTTGTGTTAGTTTGTTTTGTATTTGTAATTTTTGTATTGTTTGTGTTGTGTTTTATGTTTGTTCACTTTTGTACTGAACCAACTTTACATCGGGTAGGCCATCTGCCCATTCGTAATGTAATAAATTCATTCATCCATTCATGTCGGATGAACTACAACTGCACATTGAGGACCGGAAAAATCTTTAATTATTTCCGACGTCTTAAGAAATCGTTTGATGAATTAATAACTTCCATTAAGCTCGATATTGTAGGAGACCACACGGAAATGCAGTGTGCGATGCGAGTTCTTTACAAATACAGGAGGCAACTTCAAAGTAGAATTCATGTCCACCGCCTTCTGTTTGTGGATAGCGTACGCACTTCCCACCCAAGTGGTACGTGGTTCTATGCCCTTCTTGAGCAATAGGAGTAATTTATCTTCCGTCCAAGGGACTGAGTGTTTGTACCTTGTCATGTGCTGTCCTGTGTTGTCTCAGCGGTGGCCTTGTGCCGTGCTGACCACACGACTAGGAGACCCGCAATGTATTTCAGTTTAGTGTTGTTAAATTATATATATATATATATATATATATATACACACCTTCCCCTTCACTTATGAGGTTCCCCTATACCTCATCTCACTGGATTGTAAGTCGGTGTGAAAGGAGGAATTGAAACATGACGAAGAAGAAAAAGATACAGCAGATAGAAAGAGAGAAAGAAAGAAAGAAACAAACAAACAAAGAAACAAACAAACAAAGGTAATAAGGAATATTAAAAATTAAATAATATTAATATGGCCGTTTAATTGCTAATTCTTTTTTAGAGTACGATTTACTTATTTTGTAGCGTGCGTGGTAACTGGGGTTTTGGGATCAAAAGTTAATCCCAATCTTGTAACCTGTCGTATTCGGAAAAAAAATGAGAAGAAAAGTCGTGCGATGCAAAGATTGACTATAAAACTACTAAATGAGCAACAGCTGTAATTTTCAAATAACAATCATTATGCAATGGAGGGGGATAGGAAATGGTCACCCTACTTATTATCTCCTGGCTTAGTTGCCTTATGAATGATGCCTTATTGATGTCAATTATGAGGTTTCAACCAATCTTCGGACTCCTGACTAAACACACACATTTAGGATGATTATTGATTTTTTTTTATTTTACAGTATTAAAATTGATTAAAAAATGTATATTGTCCCATTGTGGAAGCATTATACTAAAGGAGGCAGTAAAGCAAATGGACAGCTTCAAATACTTGGTGTGTACTATAAGTAGGGTTCGGATTTTTAGGTGCTAAAAATCGGGAAAATATTTATTTTTTTGTGTTACAAATCAGGAAATTGTGTGATAAAATATAAAGAATATTTAATTATGTTTCAATCATTTTATGTGAATTTAAACAATATGAAGTACTCACCAGTATAAATTATTCTATTTCATCAACAGCTGCTGAAGAATTACAGTACACAATGAGATTCATCCTCAACTTGTCCATCACAAATAACTCATGATTATCACGGAACACTGCCTTGTACTGGGAAAAGAGCGCTCCACGTTATAAGAAGTATTTGAAATGTGGATATGGAGAAGAATAGAGTGTGAGAAATGGACGAACAGAATAAGAAATGAAGCTGTGTTGGAAAGAGTGGGTGAAGAAAGAATAATGCTGGAACTGATCAGGAAGAGGAGAAGGAATTAGTTGTGTCACTGTGTGGGGAAAAAACTGCCTACTGAATGATACACTGGAAGGAATGATGAACGGGAAAAGAGTTCGAGGGAAACGAAGACATCAGATATAGACGACATTAAGATATATGGATCATAGTCATACGTAGAGACTAAGAGGAAAGCAGAAAATAAGAAAGATTGAAGAATGCTGGATTTTCAGTGAAAGACCTGCCTTTAGGCAGAAAACTATGAATAAATAAATGAATGAATGAATGAATGAATGAATGAATGAATGAATGAATCAGAAGTTGCAATGAATCATATTTGTTCCATCAAATTCAATTTAAAATTTCTGTGTAACAAATTTATTTGTGAGGACATTCTACATGATTTGAGTTTTTGCTCCTCGTTTAAGTCACCATGTTTTCCATTAATTGATGGAATTGAGAAGATAATATTTAAGCCCTGTTTTGAATAAAGTGATATTTTGTGTAAATAATTTTTAAATGCATGACGCTTTACATTTATAATAACATATGTGTGTGAAAAAACTTGCGAATGAACTTTCAACATGTTTTACAAAATTATTTTTTGCACGATAATGTGTTTTCTTGTTGTTACAACAAACGGCCGCCACGATCGAAAGTTGATTTTATTGAATGCAGAGTTGCCAACCTAGATAAGTATGTTGAAATATTACAAATAACTGCTCTAGAGTTGTAATGAAAACCACTGACTTCTATGTATGCTACAATCCTGCAGTGCATGTAAAATTCATACGCAAAAAGCAGTATTAATTATATACATTATACGAAACAAATCACTGCATTTGAAATGTACTGAACTTTAGTTAAGCAATTCAAACTTCACCTAACAAAAATAAATAAAAATTATTCCAATTGAACACAAAATATTACTAGTAGGCCTACCTGAATCATTTTTACTCCTTCACATTGAAGTTGATGGTGTAGTTTGTATGTTGGCTAGACTGCTAACCTTCATTCAGCTGTTCATAGTGTAATGTACGTACTATAGGGCCTATATGAAGATTTAAAAAAATATATTATTTTCAAAATATACTATAGTGCAAAAGATATTGTACAATATACGTTTGTGAAGTGCATTACAAAATCTCGGAAATTGAAAAACTCTGCTCGTTTTTCAAACTTTTTCTCGATTTTGTAAAAAAGCACTTCCCAACTTTGTATCGTAATACACTAATTCTGCAAGTAAGTTTCCAATAAAAAAAATTATCTGCACCAAACCATTGCGTTAACATAACAGACACCATTGTGCCTATAAAACGCACTGTTTTGCCGTAAAGGTGATTCAGATTCTGTGGAAATATGCGATTTAATTACCGATGGCTTATTGCATCTAAGTGCACTAGAGCAGATGTGAAATTATAAATGGATTTATCGGTATTAAAATAGTCAATCTATATATGCAATATGCAAAATTGAGATATTTATTGACTGGTAAACATTTGATAAGAACAAAACAATCCAATCATTTATAATATAGGAGTAGTAGTTATAGTGTGTTCGGAAAATCACTGCACACTTGTATGACCCAGTCAGAGAAACTTTTGTCCCAGTTGCTATAATTTCAAATTGGCGGCCACGTTGATTCCTTAATAAAATCATATTAATTATTTTAGACTTTTTCAGCTGGTAATCCTACGTTTCATTTATAATCGTCGCAGTTGTACGTTTTATTGATTAGATATCAAGGTTCTTTCCCAAGAAGAAGGAATTTTTCTTGTAAAATATGTGTTCCGGAAAGGCGATAGGTAGACGGAATTATTACGGCAGAAATTTTCTAAAAATTTCCAGAAACACCAGTTTCGCAACGTAATACGGTTGGTGCACTTACTGATAAATTCTGTAAAAGAGAGTCAGTGCAGGACGCCGAAGGGAGTGGAAGATCCCCCAAAGCGTCCGAGGACAAGTTACTGCATATTTCAGATTCTATGAAACGGAGTTTCAAAATAATAACGTAAATTTGTACAACAGATAAATATTGGTATTGAAACAGTGCATAAAGCCATTCTTAAGGGAAGACTCCGCTGAAAATCATGAAAATTTTTCCAAATATTTTAGCTATTTCACTTATTCAGAATTTATATTTTCATACCCCAAATGGATTCAGCTCAATTCTGATTACAAATACTCGTATGTTTACACTTTTTAAATTAAGGCTGGACGGGGACGTGGAATTTAAAGAGCTGTCAAAATTGTTTTTCATCGAAGAATCCTTTTTTAAAATTTCTGATTACAAATCTAGTAACTTTTTGTTGGCCCCCTGAAGTTACTAGATGAATGTAGCGGAGGAGAATATTAATTTACATAAATATTCATTTTATTTTCAAATCTATTTTTCTGTGTCCATTTTTGTTGATTCACCACCAACTTTGTTATGCCAAATATTAATCAATCTGGATGAAATTTTTACTGCAAGTATTTATGAGGTAGCTGCATGTTCCTATGCATTTATTTTGTGATAAATGCTGCTAGTTTATTTTATTAATATTTTTCTTAATTATTTCTCACAAAATAAATACATAGAAACATGCAGCTACCTCATAAATACTTGCAGTAAAAATTTCATCCAGATTGTTTAATATTTGGCATAAGAAAGTTGGTGTTGAATCAACAAAAATGAACACAGAAAAGTAGATTTGAAAATAAAATGAATATTTATGTAAATTAATATTCTCCTCCGCTACATTCATCTAGTAACTTCAGGGAGCCAACAAAAAGTTACTAGATTTGTAATCAGAAATTTTAAAACACAATTCTTCGATTAAAACCAATTTTAACATCTCTTTAAATTCCACGCCCCCTTCCAGCCTCAATTTAAAAAGTGTAAACATATGAGCATTTGTAATCAGAATTGAGGTGAATCCATTTGGGGTATGAAAATATAAATTCTGAATAAGTGAAATAGCTAAAAAAATTTTGGGAAAATTTTTATGATTTTCAGTGGAGTCGTCCCTTAAAGAATTAAAATATTTCCCATACACATAGGATTGGCATACGTCCGTACAATCACTCACCGCCTCACAGTTTTTTTGTTTCCTAAGAAGTTTCGCGGAAAACTTTCCATGACACCTTCTCAGCATCAGTAAGAAGCTACTCAAAGAAATCTTACAATATTACACCAATCATTGGATCGATGTAAATTCCCTATTTGTCTGCTTCACTTATCCAGGAGAATTTGTAAGTAGATAATAGTCTATTTGGATGCCGCTCCTTTTCAAGTCTTTGCAAAGATTTTGACAAAGTCGAGCTCGATGTGAAAAGAAAGAAGAAGAGTTTTCGCATATCCCACAGCAAACTCTCAATGAGTATTCAGTTTTCCGGCTCCCATACACTGTCGTAAAGATCATTCATTACTTTTTCTTTCAATGAGAACTTTTTATTTCCACTATTTCATTTGCAGGAGAAACAACAATGCCTGACATAGGCTTGCTGGAGCCCAATTAATGCATTCAAGACTGCACAGAGTTAGTGTGCACTCAGTGTTGGTTGCTTGACAGTTGTCAGCCCACTTTGAGGTCTGTGGATATAGAGGGAAAAATTGGATTGGTGTCTGGTAGAGTTCCTGGGTAGCTCAGTTGGTAGAGCGTTGGTACGTTTAACCAAAGGTCCCGGGTTCGATGCCCGGCCCCGAAACAATTTTTCCCTCGAAATTATTCAAATCAACTTTACAGGGAGTTATACCTGAAAGCTTGACTTGCATGATACATGTCACTGTTCGTTAACAGAAAATCACAATTTAAGTCATACAGAGTTAGTGTGCACTCAGTGTTGGATGCTTGACGGTTGTCAGTCCACTTTGAGGTCTGTGGATATAGAGGGAAAAATTGGATCGGTGTCTGGTAGAGTTTCCGGGGTAGCACAGTTTATAGAGCGTTGGTACGTTTAACCAAAGGTCCCGGATTCGATGCCCGGCCCCGGAACAATTTTTCCCTCGAAATTATTCAAGACTGCACAGATTTTCTATTTGTAATTGTTATAGTGAATTGAAATGAGGAAAAGTTTCATATTATGATACGATTCCTTAATATGTGTGGAGCCTAAGACTTGCCTTCATATTCTAATTTGTATTGAAAGTAAGTTTGTAAGCTGTTCTTACAGTATAATTGAGCTGATAGTTTTACTTCGGATATAATCTGACTACAAATGTAACAAACTAATAGAACTGTCAAACACACTTGCATGACATTATCGAAAATAGATGATTACAAACAGATTATTCTACGAGCTTTACACCATGTCGGAAACTTACTTACTAGAGACGAACAAAACTAACTGCCGCTCTCGCTCGCTGTGTTCGCTGCATTTGTCTTTCGAATCTCGCTCATCATTCCCGAAATAGCATTTGGTCGGCGTGGAAAGATTTCGTAACTTTGAATAACATACATCATTGAAATAAATAACATTATAAATGTTTAAATGAGACAAAAAGACAAAACAGAACAGTATCTTAGTTATCAAAATGTTCTGATTCTATTATATGATATTACCTATGGTTATATAAATAGAAAAAAAAGAACAATTCTCAAATAAATTTGCATTTATAAGAAATATGAAACAACGTTAATATATTTTTACTTGAGATTACACATTTCATCTCGAACATATGAAAAGAAAATTCCTAGCCTTTTAATAAAGGCCTAGTAATTAAATAAAGATTGGGGAACGGATTATTATACACTGAAAGGTAGAGATGATGTTTCAAATAGGCTACTTGATTGTTTATATATATAAAAGTTGCCAAAGTAGATAAAATTTCAATCAGGTATAAAAAACTGTAGCGATTCAAGGCTGCTTGACGTTCGGGACTTCGGGAGTGATCAATCTCGGCGTCTCGAAACACTCACAAGCAGTCTTTACGCCAGTATAGAACATTTTCATGCGGGTTTTCGGCTTTGCTTTCTCGATCGTTGTTCATCTCTATTACTTACTTATCCAAGATGAAAAATTAACAAATATCGAACTACTGGACTACAGAAATAATATCTACATCCAAGAAACACTTCAAATAAAACTAAATAAATATAGTCCTTCTGGGCTACCTCCAATGGGAGGCAGTTAACAATTTAAATTTAGGGATCTGTTATTAATTATTGCGATTGAAATTTTCGGGATTGAATTTGAACACAATTTAAATTGGATTATGCTAGTTTTGTTACACTTTAATCCTAATTTATTGGCTATTCTAGCGAAAAATCAAAGGATAACTTTTCATGTTATTTTCGTGTTCAGAAATTTAAAAAAGTACAAAAATGTTGAATTTCACAATTTTGTTGTTGGCCAGTTTGATATAAATCAGACATTAACAATAAATTGTATAAAGTCTGATTTTCAGAATTATGTATTTTGACAGCTGTTATTTCTCACTAGTATATATTATCTCTTTGTTGTTTAACTGACCTTATTGTATACTGAGTAGAATAATTAATAATGGAATAGCGTTATCGATACAGTTAGAATTTTTTGTTCATATGTTATAATTGTATAAACTGTTCAGTGATGAATATTTTACGTTACAATTGACCAAAAACAGCTCCACCTTTCCAACGTCACTGTTTTTATATAGGCTACGTACAGTTTCAGATAAAATAAATAACCGATGTCTGTAAGTTTAAATAGACCGGTAGACTGTACAGCCGCAACCTAAATTGTACGATTATAAGTAGGCTAAACTTACATTTAAACTTCCTGACTTCTCTATGCAAAACTTTGTTTCGTACCCTCTGTTGTATGCCCTTTGGATACATTATTGTACTAAAATTATAGACAGAAGTAAGTTCGAATTCAGCTTCTGAAACAGATAGTAATAATAATAATAATAATAATAATAATAATAATAATAATAATAATAATTATCCTGACAAGTATATTAGGCTGAGTGGCTTTTATTTTCTTGTTTTCTAGCCATCTATTTTGCGGTCTGCCAATGGATCTTTTTCCCCTCGGTCGATAATTTAAAATAGCCTTTGGAAATCTGTTGTTGCTCATTCTGTCGACGTTATTTTTCCAGTTTTCTTGATATCGCCAAATACATTCCATCACTGGTTCAGTCTTGAGACCCTCCGTGATATCCTCATTCCGTTTGTGGTCGAATTTAGTGTATACCGCAGTCCTCCTCATGAATCTCATCTCAGTGCTGTGATCCTGCTAATATTATGAGCTTTCAAGGTCCATGTCTCGCTGCCATAGGAGAGTACTGGTCTCGCATGAATATTATACATGCTTAAACGAGTATAATATTTCTGAACAATTGCAGGCTTGGAATAACTTGGCAAGAAAAATCAAACAAAAATTACTAAACGCACATGATGAGAGACTCATATTTAATCAATTTGTCAAAAATCCAAGAATAACTTAAGTGTTCCACAAATTCGATTCATGATTAAAGTGTCTTCAGACACGAAGATCAGTAATCAAACTGTCCGGCGTGTGTTGTGGAAAAATCGTTACCATGACAGAAGACCACGAAAGAGACCTTATGCATTGGTGAGACAAATCGAATTAGATGATTGGACTTCGCTAAAGAAGATGTTGGTAAGGATGAGGAATTTTGGAACGGGGTGGTTTAGTCAGATGAAACGAAGAGAAATCTTTATGGTTCCGATGGCATTCAAAGGGTATGGAGGAAGCCCAACGACAGAAACAACACATAGACTACAGTGAAACACAGGGGTGGATGCATAATGTTGTGGAGCGGTATGTCTGCAAATGGGTGGGGAATATTGAGTTCAAAGATGGGATTATGGATAAGTATACGTACACTAACATTTTAAGCTCAAATGTTAGGCAGAGTGCACAAAAAATGGGAATATGTCCCAACAAGACAATGACAGTAAACATACTGTTCAAATTAATAAGGATTGGCTCGTATGGAACATATCGAAACAACAGCGAACATCTCCTCAATCACTAGAGTTAAACACCATCGAACATTTGTTGGAAATTTTGAAAAGGATTGTGAGAAAGCAGAAGTGTACAACCATAGAGGATTTCAAATGTGTAATGAGAGACAGATGGGCTAAAATCAAACCAGAACAGTGTAAAACTTAGTAATTAGAATGAGAAGGAGATGCCAAGCAGTAATAAAGTCGAAAGGTTATGCTACAAGATATTAATTGTTTTCCACAGTAAATCATCAAAGTGTACGAACAAGACCGTTATATAGAAATTGGACATGTTCTTGTTTATTATTTTTGTTTGATGTATTCAGAAGTTTATATTCTATTTTTTTACTTTAATATATTCCAAAGTCCATGTTTAATAGTTCACTCATATGAAAAGAAATTAAATTATATATTTTGGAAGATAAATTAGAGTTTTATTTGAAAAATAGAACTGTATGAATAACACTGTTATATACTGTAGGGTAAACATTGGTAATTTCGTGGCAGTGGTTATTTCGTGATACTTTTTCTTTGCTCTTTCGTGAACTAACCAATGGTGTTCCGAGATTCAAATTTCCGCCAAGGGATTGCATATGTTGTCCAGTTTCCAGAAACATATAGCTACGCTTTGTGTGACTATTGTAGCTGCTTCAGTGAGCTTTTATGTTTGGAGAGAGCAAGTTAGTGTCGACTTCTCAGGCGTAGAAATTTTGTGGATGTTTGTAATTACATTATAGGCTTATTACTAAAGGTAAGCATATGATATTTGGTACAAAGATTTATTGTATCTTAATGAAATTTTAGGAAATGTTTTTGGAATTTTAGATACAGCTGTAGTCGCCATATAGGTTTAGCTTTACTGATAGAAATCTTAGCTGTTTGAGGCGAAATTTTGTTGAGCATTAAGCCTTACATTTTATACTATTTTAAAAATTATATTGCAATACGTATTTTATAAATCTGAAGATAAAATGTGATAACAAAAAAAGAAAAGGGAGACGCAATGAGTTCAGTGTAGCTTCTGTTTCGTTTGTTATCATGCTAAGTGCCAATGATAAGTGCTAGATGACTTACTTGCAAGAATTGTGAAAGAAGATGAAACATGGCTCCAACATTCAACATTTTGGACCGGAGACAGAGGCAGACAATGGAGTGACATCATGCAAATTCACCAAAGAAATAGAAATTCAAAAGTACACCTTCGGCAGGAAAAGTTATGGCTACTATGTTTTTCGATTCAAAAGGACTCTTACTTGTGGACATCATGTCACACGGAACCATAATTAATTCTGACGGGTATGTTGCAACTATCAAGAGACTTCTAGTTCGAATGAGTCGTGTTCGACATCGGGAGAAGCTGGATGTTCTGCTATTGCACGACAACGCACAGCCATATGTCAGTCACAAGACCACAGACCAGATCAGAAAATTCGGATAGACAACACTGAAACATCCGCCTTACAGTCCTGAACTGGCACCGTGCGATTACCATCTCTTTGGTAAACTGAAAGATCCCTTCGCGGAACGAGGTTAGAAGATGGCTCCCTGGTGCACGCTGCTAAAGAGTGGCTCAGACGTGTTGGTCCAGAATTTTACCGTGCTGGTCTACAGGCTCTCGTTCCTAGGTTACGTAAGGCAGTTAAAAGGGACGGAGATTATGTGGAAAAGTGACATTTTGTTCCTACAGGATGCATCTACATTCTGTGAAAGTAGCAAAGCTGTAGGATAAAAATATAATTTTTAAACAAATGTTATGCATTACTTTTGGAGTTACCCTAGTAATACAGGCTATAGTAAAGTCCGTAATAAAAGTGTTCACCTTTTCAGGGCAAAGAAGATCCCTTTTCAATTTCAATTTTTACATTGATTTAATTCTTATTGTGTGTTGATATGTATTTCTATGTTTTCTTGCTATGAATATTAGACGGAATTACTATGTCTGAAGTCTTGTAACAATAAATGAGAATTTCATTTGACTTGAATGAATTTTTCCACAATTCTTCTACCTCTCACGAAATTATCAATGTAATATCACGAAATTACTAAGGTTATCACGAAATAACCAACTTTCAGCTTAAGTTGTAAAAGTGGTTTTTGGCACTTATTCAAGAACGTGTCGAATCTTTTATGTCTCCAGATTTGTACAGCAAATTATCGTCTTTTGGATGAAAAAATCGGAATAAGGATATATTTACACATTTGCATTTTAAATTAATTTTCATGAAATTATCACGAAATTACTAATGTTTACCCTACATGCAACAGCAACTAATATAGCAGGAGAAGTTAATCTCTCTGAGCGAGGCTATTCCTTGTCACTGAGGTAAATGATCAGTATTACACCCAGTTAGTTTTTAACTACAGTAATTTATTTCTGTATACATGTTTTAGTAAGTTCAGTTGCTTTGCAACATAACCCTTTCTCAAAAATCGTTCTATTTTAGTCGCTGTTTATTAGCAAAATAAAAATAATAATCTCCTACACACGATTCGAAGGATATAAACAGATGATACTGCAGTGCGTATGTGATAAGAGTGTACATGTAATTGCATATGAATCAATGGGGCCGTGAAGCGAAAGCTTGTACACGCTGCAATTAAGTCTGTGGCAAATTATTAAATTCCAGATAGGTGAACATGTTGATGTGTACAAATGTTAATAACTACAGCGCAGTGCACGTGTGGTTCTTACAGAGAGCAGCTGCGTGTGGTGGGTTGTGGGCTGGATCACACGCTGTGTTGAATCAGTGGTCCATAATCAAAGCGCTCAACCACCCAAATGGCATCATTTCTTCCCAACCTGTCTCAACAAAACTGACCCCACCTAAGGAAAGAAATAGTTATTATTAAATGATACTGCTTTATTTATATCGATATTTGAGCATGATATATTTATTCATCTGTCATATATCTGTAAGACAGACCTGTTACAATTATATATTATCCCAGATCTGCCTTACTTTACAATTTTAATCACCTATGCCAAGTCTCACAACTAAAGAAATAAACAAAAAAGAAAAAAACAAAACAAAAAAAAACACACATACACACTAGAAGATCAATTTCATACACCATTACTTTTAACTTTTTTTTCCCATTTCATCTTCACTATCATTAAAAACTTGCCCAATTTATTTAACTCTCTTATACTAGTTATATTACATATTTTCTTATACGCTACATATCTATTCATATTCAAAAATTTATAATTTATTCTTCTCCCATGCCACAAAGGCGGCAGATTTCCTTCTCCATGGCACCCCTCCTGTTTTTCAATTTCCATATTCCTAGTCTCCACCAAGCTAAGCCCATCCTCACTTTCCTATTATTTATTCTAACATATTCTTATTATTCCCATGACGTTTTAATATTCTTATAGTTACTTAATGTTCTTAATTCGTTGAGGTTTTTATATCATTCCTGTCTCGTAGTTTCATTAGACCTCTCTTTTACGATTTTACAAATTACATTTAAATTCATTACTCCAAATTTCCTCCCATAACCATCTTAGACCTAATCTACTCATCTTGTTCTTTAAATCTTCTAGCCAATGATATTTCAGTAATAATAATAATAATAATAATAATAATAATAATTATAATAATAATAACTTGATCTGAATCCTTGATTATTTTGGGTGTCATTTATTTAGTTTCTTTGGGATAAATAACATTTATTAGCACCAAAACATTTAAAATTATCCTACCTATTTTTTCTTCTCTTTCTGCTTCTATTTATTCAAATTGTGCTTATTAGTTAACAATCATCATCATCATCATCCTAACAAGTATTGGGCCTAATGATCCTTTACGTTATCAGGTCTTCCAACTAACATTCTATGCATTGCAAGATTCACCCATACGTGCTGCATGACCTACCTATCTCAAACGTCTGGATTTAATGTTCCTAATTATGTTAGGTGAACAAATGCAATGTGTGAAATTCTGCGTTGTACGAGTATAACTTTCTACATTATCCTGTAACTTCATCCCTCTTAGCCCCAAATATTTTCCTAAGCACCTTATTCTCGAACAACCTTAACCTCTGATCCTCTCTCAAAATGAGAGTCTAAGTTTCACAACTATACAGAACAATCGGTAATATAACTGTTCCATAAATTCTAATTTTCAGCTTTTCCGAGAGCAGACTGTATGAAGAAGCTTTTCAACAGAATAAAAACAGGCATTTCCAATATTTATTTTGAGTTTAATTTCCTCTCAAGTATCGTTTATATTTGTTACTATGGGTCCAAGGTACAGTACTTCAATTTTCCAAATTTTTCAAAGGATAAATTTCCAATTATTATATTTGTTGGAATGCATTAATAATAATAATAATAATAATAATAATAATAATAATAATAGTTTTATTTTCCCTGGCAGAGTTAAGGCCATCAGGCCTTCTCTTCCACTCAACCAGGATCAAATCACATACAGAAAAAATACACACCGGTATACAAATATGAACTTAAAAATAATAATAAACATAATTAAGTAAAAAAGAGAGATTGAATACATATACACAATCAGTATTAACTTTGAAATAACGATAATAAAAAAAATATATATATGTAATAAAAAAAGAGACTGAATACATAATCACAAACAGAAAAATACATTCTAGTATACAAGTATTAAGTTAAAAGAAAAAAAAAAAAGAATTAATACATATGAATATAATGTCACAACTAAAGGAATAATACAATTAGTATGATCAGCACAGCACGTGTTACATTGAGACAATGACAATTACCTAGATATTAGTGTTAATGGAAAAATAAAGTAATGACTGTGTAAAATAATAATAATAATAAATAAAAATTATACCTAAAAACTAATTCTGTGCATTTAAAATATTTCTAAACAACCTAATTTTAAACAACTGGGGACTAAGACTACCCCTGATTTCCAGCGGCAGCGAATTCCATGAGCGGGCCATGGCTATTGAGAAAGAACTTGAGTACAGAGATGTCTGATGACGTGGTATTGATAGCAACAGATTGTGCTGTGAACGTGTATTACGATTATGATGTGAAGCTAGGAGAGTAAACCGAGAGGCAAGGTAGTTGGGTGTGGAATAATGTATAATTCGATATAGCAGGCAAAGAGAATGTACTAATCGTCGATCTTGCAAGCGGAGCCAGGAGAGTCGTAGAAAATATTCCGATATATGATCATGTCGGCGGATATTGAAAATAAATCGGACGCAGACATTATGTACACGTTGAAGTTTTTGAGAAAGTTCATCGATTATGCGAATTATTGTAATAATCGAAATGCTATAGCTTGATTTTAATACGTACGATTGCGTAATTTTTTCAGTAAATCGAGTTAAAATTTCAATTCGGTCGAAAATAAAATATATTTTTGAAAGCTTCTGAAATTGACTTTAGACATAAATAATATTATTTAGTTATCGTACAGCTGATTTTAGGAAATGGAAACACATACCTTTATCTTCATTTTTTATTGTAGGCAGTGTTTTTTTTTTCAGGAGAAAAAGTTGTTAGAACTCTATGTGTATTATATTATTTTATAGCAGATAGAGAGATGATTCTGTCCAGTTCACGGGAGTTTTATCGTTTTTAACCTTCTCGTCGTCAAACCTTAAGACTTTGAAAGACTAAGCCAAGAAAAATTCTGTTAAAAATATAATTAATTATTAACGCATTTCTCGGTTCCATGATGAAAAATACAACAAAAAGGTACCCGGAACAACGTTCTGGCGTGTTCCGCCAGAAAAAACCTGATTGTAAGTTATCCAAAAATATCGACACACAACTGCTTAACAAAACGATGAAGTACTGCTGTTTAGAAGCAACTGGCCCGCGCGTGATGCACAGTAAAAATATTCTCGCATTTTCTTTCAACAGAATGAAAACAGGAAGAAAGGTAGAACGGTTTCATAGACTTTTATTGTAGCCTGGTTTTATAACAAGAAGTTCTGATAAATCAAGTTATAACTTACATTATCGATGACAAAAAAATATTATTTTTGGCGCCGTAGAATGCTCATTTAGCCCACTTTCCGATGGTTCATGTAGTGTAAGTGCTGTGATGCATCAGTAAGGAGTAGAAAAAACCGATCTTAAGTTTTGAAGCGGTTATTGTCAATGTTATGCAGTTGATGTTTGCTTCATTCAGCTCTTGAATGAAAGGTCTGAACTTATCGCCGCGGTTTCAGTCTTTGCACTAGAAATGTCAAGGTAGATGTAGTGCCCAGTTAAATAAATTATTTTGCTGATATCTGCTCTGGCCGACGACCAGTTGTGTGTCTTTGGGTGAAATTCTGCGATTTATCACTTCTTTCAAGTCATATTGCGATATTTCCAATCTCAGCTTAATCGTATGTTTTTACAATTCATTTTTATATTTCAATATGCCTAGTGAATTATTAAATAAGTATATAATAAATTTTCAATCTTAAGACATATCAACTTGCAAATGTTTATTTGCTATTTAATAAGATATATGAACGTTTTCGCCGTTTAGGGCATCTTCAGATATAACAAAAACATATAATCTGAACCTATAATAATAAATTATGCAAATAACAAGAATAAAGAACAATGTATGTATGCAATGTATGAGATTCATGAGCTTTATGTAAAATGTGAAATAATACAAGATAATTATTAATATAATCTTTAGATTTGAAATTGGACGGATATTTTACACATATAGCTCATGTTACAAATAAAATATACAATAATTATGATTAAAATTTGTCAATAATGTTAAAATTTTAATCATAATTGTATATTTTATTTGTAACATGAGCTATATGTATAAAATATCCGTCCAATTTCAAATCTAAAGATTATATCAATAATTATCTTGTATTATATCACATTTTACATAAAGCTCATGAATCTCATGCATTGCATACATACATTGTTCTTTATTCTTGTTATTTGAATAATTTATTATTGTTATAGGTTCAGATTATATGTTTTTGTTATATCTGAAGATGCCCTAAACGGCGAAAACGTTCATATATCTTATTAAATAGCAAATAAACATTTGCAAGTTGATATGTCTTAAGATTGAAAATTTATTATATACTTATTTAATAATATTAATCGTATTTGTTGCAAAATAAAATTCAAACTTCGGTTTTAAGGAAGTTCGATACTGTGACTACAAATTTTAGTACATTCTTCATCCTATTACCGTATTCCTAAGAAATTAAAAATTTAAGTTTTCTACAGGTTTTCTCTTCCAATAACTTTTCCTTCTTCTTCTTCTTTCGCGTTTATTATTTCCTCTTGCTCTCTTTCTAAGCTCTTAATTTTCTCCTTAACATTGTTTGTTCCTCTTTCTTCAGTCCTGTATTACCTTGTTACCTCCGAATTCTATCCTTCTCAACTCTTGAATCCTGTCTTCTTTTTGTAATTTAAAGCTATTCTTCTCTTACACGACTTTTCTTTCCTTTATTACTATTATTGTTTCCTTCCTCTTTTCATTTTTCTTTTCATCTTGTTGTTGTTGCTGTTGTTGTTGTTGCTGTTGTTGTTGTTGCTGCTGTTGTTGTTCTTCTTCTTGTTCTTCTCCTGATTTAAGGGTGTATGCTTCTGCTATAGTACTTAGGCACAAATGACCCATTTTGCACACCATGACCTAGAAAAACCAGAAACCAGCCTTGCTGTTTCCATTCATGACCTCCTCTCCCGTTTCACTTCAATTATCTCCTCTTGTTCAACTCATTTTTCTCTTACTCCTCGTTTGCACGTAAGCTAAACCAGTTTCTACTTAATTTTCTTTCTCACACCTTATTTCTCTTACACTTGCATTTGTTCTTGGTCTACCCTTCCTTTTGTATTTACATGCGTTCTCTTTTTCTCATCCTATTTTTTATGTTCTTCCCTCCTTTCTCTTCCTTCTCTTTCTCTTCGTCCCTTTATCTTTTTCACTTATTTCTTTGTTCTTTCTCTTTCATATTTCTTTGTCCTTTCGCTTTCTACTTGTTTCTCTTTCTTCCTCTGTCCCCTTCTCCTCTCTCTTCCTTTTTCCTTTTCTTTCCTTTTTTATCTTCCTCCATCTTTCTCTTTCTCCTTCACCTACTTCCTTCCTCTTCCTCCACCTTTCTCTTACTCCTACTTTCTCTTTCTGCTTCATTCTCTTTCTCCTTTCTCTTTCATTTTCATTTCCCTTTCTCTTACTTTCTCTTTCTTTTTCTTTCTCTTCCTTTTTCTTTCTTTTCCTGTCTTCTTTCTCTTCCTCCATCTTTATCTTTCGTCTTCTTTCTCTTTCTCGTGCTTTCTCTTTCTCCTGCTTGCTATTCCTCCTTTCTTCCTCTACCTCCACCTTTCTCTTTCTCCTTTCTCTTTTCCCCCTTTCTATTTATTTCTTTTTACCTGTCTTTTCTTCTCTTCCTTCCTCTTTTCTCTTCTTTTTCCGTTTCTCTTTCTCCTTATTTTACTTTTCTTTTTCTTTCTTCTTCTTTCTCTTCTTCCCGTCTTTCTTTACTTCCTTCTTTCTCTTTCTCCAATCTTTTTCTTCCTTCTCCTTCCTGTTTGTCCTTCTTTCTCTTCGTCCCTCCTTTTTTTCTCTTTCTCTTCCTTTTGTTTTTCTCTTACTCCTTTCTCTTTCTCCTATTTTCTCGTTCTTTCTCTTCATCTTTCTCGTCTTCTGTTCTTTTCTTTCTCCTTTCTTTTCCTCGTACTTTCTATTTTTCTTTCTCGTTTTCTTTCTTTCTCTCTCATTTTTTCTCTTTCTCCTTCTTTCTTTTTCTCTTACTCTTACTTTTTCTTTCTTCTCCTTCTTTCTCCTCATTTTTTCTTTCTCTTTCTCCTACTTTTCTTCTCCTTTTTCCTTATCTTCCTTTCTTTTTCACCTTCATTCTTTTCCTCCAGGCGTTTTCTTCCCAATTTCTCTTTGTTCTTCTTTCTCTTCATCCCTTCTTTCTGTTTCTTCTGATTTCTCTTTTTTCTTTCTCTTCCTCCTTCTTTCTCCTTTCTCTTCTACCTTCTTTCTCTTCCTCCTTCTTTCTCCTTTCTCTTCCACCTTCTTTCTCTTCCTCCCATCTTTCTCTTATTCCTCCTTACTCTTTCTCGTTTTTCTCTTCCTCTTTCTTCCTCCTTTCTCTTCCTTCTTTCTTTTCCCTCATTCTTTCTCTTTTTCCCTCTTTATCTTCTCTTCTTCTCCCTTCCCTTTTCCTCTTTATCTTCTCCTTTCTTCCTTTCTTTATTTTCACCTATATTTTCCTCCTTTCTAGTCTACTTTTCTATCTTCCCAGCTTTCTCTTTCTTCCTGCATTTTCGTCTTCTCTTTCTCTATTTTCCTTCAGCTGTTCTGTGTATATATTTTATTTATATCCCTTTATCTTCTTTCTATAATTTTCATCGTCAGTTCATATTTTTACTTCCCATTCTTCTTCCTCTTGCTGTTTCTTTGTATTCCCTCCTTTTTCTGTCCCTTCCTCTTCGTCTTCATCTCCTCTCCCTTCCTTTCCACATCTTATTCACTTCTGCTCCTTTCTCCTTTCGTTCACATTTCCCTGTTTCTGACCGTCATATCGCTTTTCCACAATCCCATTGCAACCAAAATCAACAATATTTAATTAGTTTTTCCTCCTCAGGACATAACCGGATACAGCAGCTATGACAGAACTTGTTGGATGAGTCGCTAATTGCGAATATTTCATAATCATAACTGTCATCGCTCTGTCCCTCTCTATTGCCATTTTCTCAGTCCGTCATTACTGCAAATTTTTTTTTACATGGAAACTCATTTCCATGAGCCTCGCAGCAAAATAATGTTAATAAAATTATGAAAACAATGGAACGAATTATTGTGTGCGGGCGGGCCGGCCGGTCAGCGTGCGGTGTGAGATGGCGGCTTGCACTTGGGAGCGACCGTGGGAACGCGCGCGTGCCGCAGATTACACCGCACGCGAGCCGTGCGGGACGCCAGGCTCCTTACCTGGCCGCCTGGCCTCAAGATGGCGCCCACTATACATCGTCCGCTGTAGCTGGCTCAAGCGGTGGCATTTCATTCTACGAATCTATCGGACCCGGATTCAATTCTTGGCATAGAAGTGGACATTTATCCCCCTTCCATTATGACTGGGCGTTTCTCTGTCTTACGTTGAATACGTTGTCCAGTATTATCCCAAACGTAACATCGCGTAATGTTCACTACTTGACCAAATAATATTGTTGCTTTGAAATCTGAACTGTACGGTACATTGTAACCTACTTATTTAACAGCAAAGAACATAATAATAATAATAATAATAATAATAATAATAATAATAATAATAATAATAATAATACGTTATTATTATTATTATTATTATTATTATTATTATTATTATTATTATTATTACTAAGTTACTACTATTTATTTACTAGCAACACCCCTGCGCTTAGCTGCTCTTCTTACAAATAAAATTGTTAACTTTATTAAGCCTATATAATAATTTCAAATGTAATTTTGTTAATAATAATAATAATAATAATAATAATAATAATAATAATAATAATAATAATAATAATAATAATAAAGCCATTGCTATACATATACTATTCACCGTCAATTTACCGTCTTCATTTTGTACAAAAGATAATTTTTTTTTCCACGGAGGTCATATGCACTTTTCCATTATAGTATTGCATTGATTACAGAGGTTAAGTGTGTTCGAGAATAATGTGCTTAGAAAAATATTTTGGGGTAAGAAGGATGAAGTTACAGGAGAATGGAGAAAGTTACACAACGCAGAACTGCACGCATTGTCTTGTTCACCTAACATACCATAATTACTTACTTACTTATTTACTTGCTTACTTACTTACTGGCTTTTAAGGAAGCTGGAGGTTCATTGCCGTCCTCACATAAGCTCGCCATTGGTCCCTATCCTGAACAAAATTAATCCAGTCTCTATCATCATATCCCCCCCCCCCCAATCCATTTTAATATTATCTTCCCATCTTCGTCTCGGCCTCCCCAAAAGTCTTTTTCCCCCCGGCCTCCCAACTAACACTCTATATGGATTTTTGGATTCGCCCATACGTGCTACATGCCCTGCCCATCTTAAATGTCTGGATTTAATGTTCCTAATTATGTCAGGTGAAGAATACAATGCGTGTAGTTCTGTGTTGTGTAACTTTCTCCATTCTCATGTAACTTCATCCCTCTTAGCCCCAAATATTTTCCTAAGAACCTTATTCTCAAACACCCTTAACCTATGTTCCTCTCTCAAAGTGAGAGTCCAAGTTTCACAACTACAAAGAACAACCGGTAATATAACTGTTTTATAAATTCTAACTTTCAGATATTTTTGACAGCAGACTGGATGATAAAAGCTGTGGTCGTGCCAGAGAATCAGTCCCATTCCGAGGCTTATTTTGAGGTTTCAAAACAAGCTGTCTTTTTACGGTGATGGGTTGTTAGCCCTTCGCCCAACCCCCAAGCTGGAGGACCACACCTCATCGGCTGTCTGCGACTGTTTATTCAATATATTCACATATCTGGAGGCCGTCTCTTCGATCCGCAATCTGAGGACGCGCTATATCGTGGTGATAGGGATCCACAGTACATGGAATAATAATAATAATAGTAATAATAATAATATGTTATATTATTATTATTATTATTATTATTATTATTATTATTATTATTTACTAGCCATACCCCTGCACTTAGCTGCTTTTCTTACAAATAAAATTGTTAACTTTATTAGACCTATATTATAGTTTCAAATGTAATTTTGTTAATAATAATAATAACAATAATAATTAATAATAATAATAATAATAAAGCCATTACTATACATATAGGCCTACTTCTGACCGACAATTTACCGTCTTCATTTTGTACAAAAGATAAATTTTATCACGGAGATCATATGCACTTTTTCATTATAGTATTGCATTGATTACAGATGTTAGAGGTGTTCGAGAATAAGGTGCTTAGAAAAATATTTGAGACTAAGAAGGATGATGTTACAGGAGAATGGAGAAAGTTACACAACGCAGAACTGCACGCATTGTCTTGTTCACTTAACACACTGTATTTAGGAACATTAAATCCACACTTTGAGATGGATGGACATGTAGCACGTATGGGTGAATCCAGAAATGTGCGTTAGTTGGGAGACCTGAAGGAAAAAGACCTTTGGTGAGGCCGAGACGTAGATGAGAGGATGGTATTAAAATGGATTTCAGGGAGCTCGGATACGATCCTAGGGACTGGATTAATCTTGCTTAGGAAAGGGACCGATGGCGGGCTTATGTGAGGGCAGCAATGAACCTCAGGGTTCTTTAAAAATCATTTGCAATTAAGTAATATTGCATTAATTATGCCGTTTATAGTATATTTAACTTAATTTCATGTTTTATTATTTATGTTTTTATATTTAATATGTTCCCAGTATGTCTAATGTATGGTTGGTATTTAACGTTTCATATAATTATATTTACTGTAATTCAATACTATATAACTAGACACAAAGTGAAGCATCTTTGTTAAAAATAAAATAATAATACATTTTATTTTGTTTGGAAAAACATTTGTTCTGTAATGACTGTACCGCTTCATTATTCAATTATATATAATAAATATCATCACTATTATCGTTACACAGCATGTTAATGATTTCGTCAGCCAATAATAGGTAATTGTTTCAAAATGATAATATGCATACATCAGCTCCAATATTCTTGTGATAATTTAGTTTAGATCAAACAGTTCTCAGGGAATGATATTCGTCAACTTATGTATCTTAATCAGTAATAATGTTATGGTAAAACAAATGTGATAATTGCGCTTGATTGGAAGTCACTATTAACATAACCAATGAAACGTTAGGCTACTTACGATTTACGTTTGATAAGCCGGTATTTGATAAGAGAGAAAATACACGCGCAGCTCTCGATGTTGTAAGCGACAGAGCGAAGAAAGCAGTTTGATTAGGCGGAAAGTATAGTGGGAAACTTTCCTTCTTATATAACTAAACGTAAATACAGAATCTGAACAACATCTGTGAAGTAGTTTAAGATAAGTTTATGTTAATATACAGGCGGTGTGTCCAGAACCACTTTTTGCGTGTGAGGAAAGCTGAAATTGTGTGTTTTGTGTGAAAATCTCGAAGTAGATAAGTTATCTTTCAGCATGACAATATTTTACTGCATTCAATAAAAAATTAAAAGTAAGGTGCTTAGGCAATAATCGTACTAACGTCTTGGCCAATTAGCAGAAATGGAGTGAACTCACCTCGACCGCCGAGGAATGAGCTGCGCCCAAGAAGCAGTGCTCGCTTCAAGACGGGCCGTGTGCGTGTGTTTGCATAATTGAAAGGGAGAGACGCGCATTAGCATACTGTGGGAAACAACAGCAGGCGAGCCAACCGCCCGCTCTTCCGAGTGCGACGTTAAATACTGTTTACTTGCTTATCAATACAACAGGCCTCACTCAAGTGAAGATTACGCCTTCAATAACAGCGGTCACTGATCAATACGCTACGGTCCCATACTTTTATAAAACAGAATAAATTGTGTTGCTGTCAATTCATATCTTGTCTGTGCCGTAAGGACCTCGAAGGGACAGCAGAATATAGTACTTACAAGATAATTTACAAACAGAAAATTTATGAGAATATTAGCAGATGATCAGGTGATTATTTAAAACTCCGAACTAATATTCAGGAAGCTTTATATGAACTCAATAATAAAACAGAAATTATGATTTCAAATTAATTACAAAATAAAGAAGACGATTTGAGGAAATCGCTACGATTGCATGTAACGTTTTCATAGGAATAAGGTTAATGAAATTAGGATAAATAAATACAGTTTTCTGTAAGACTTAAGTATAGTATGTAGTATTCATTTCTATAGCCTACAGAGTGGAAGTGAAATAGTCGTAGAGATTTTCAGAGCGAATAGCTCATGTTGTAGGCCTATGTAACAAAAAACTATTCCTATAATATATTGGTGGAAAGTTAATAGTATTATTCAGTAAAAAAATGATTTTTCTCAAATGTTTATAACACTCTCTTACTCGGTAACTATTGCGAGTAGGATCGTGATTTTTGTCGATATTGACAGGAAAACTAATAAAGAATAATTTATCCTTCTGGCGTGTTTCAATATCGTGGACGAATTTCGTGTAAATTTAATTTTAAAAACCTCTAATTTCATTTAATACCCATGCTGGGTCCGATAAGCTGTATTGAATTATCAAATGTTTTTCACATAAGACCGTCATAAACTTATCTGATTTGACATAATAATACAATGCTTTATTTCATGATAAACGTCTTCGGTTTTTTTAAAAACCATCATCAGATCATCATTAACCTTTAAAATGAACATTTATTACATTATAAACAATGGAAGACAATGGGTTACATAAAGGTGAATCATGTTGAAAGTGTGAGATCATACAAAAGGAATGAATATCATAAAACTTTAAATGTGTATACAAGTTTAAAATTATTAAAATCAAGCAGTGGGTCCAACATGAAAATTATGTAGAATAAATGCCTTTTACATATAATCGCAAGGAAGCGCATGCTGTTTATACTACATAATTTTCATATTGGACCCATTTCTTCATTTTAATATTTTAATAATTTTAAACTTGTATACACATTTAATGTTTTATGATAGGCTTATTCATTTCTTTTGTATGATCTCACACTTTCAACATGATTCACCTTTATGTAACCCATTGTCTTTCATTGTTTATGATGTAATAACTGTTCATTTTAAAGGTTAATGATGATCTGATGATGGTTTTTTAAAAAAACCAAAACGTTTATCATATTATATGTATGTATTTATTTACACTGCAAATGGGCAAGCACCCGGTGGCAGTGATATACACAATATAAACAATACACAATAAAATTACAATACACAATACAATTATACAATACAAAATACAATTATACAATACACAATACAATTATATACACAATACAATAAGAATACAGAATACAATTTAACACAAAAATTACAATTAATAATAAAACATAAAATACCTAATTTTACATTACAACCTACATATGTATAGGCCCTACATAAGTTTCAATAGTCTTTCATTTTACTCTCATCTCACTCACTGTACTGGCACTATGACGCATCTCACTGACACATTAGGACACATTTCACTGACACACTGTAACACATTTCATTGACGCTGTAAATTATCACTGATTGGAACTATTCACTGCACTGTAAAACCATAACTTCACTGATTCACCTCGCTTCACTGATACAACAGTTCAAATAAATCAAATAATTACACCCTTATGCATACTTATAAACAGAACTACATTTAAGCTGAAAATTTCTAGTCTAAGGCCTTCTTACACGCTATTCTTAAATAATTTACAATTCAAACCAAGGAAGTAACTCGTCAGGCTAAATAAATACATGTCACCTTAAAAAATTAAATGTTAAATGTCAACTTAATTTTAATTTGCACTTTATACACAACATTTTAAGTTATTCTTGAATCTCCTTAAGGAAGGACAGCTCTCAAAGACCGCTGCAGGTAGGTCATTCCAATCATTTATAGTTCTATTTAAAAATGAGAATTTACTTACATCCGTTTTCTGTTTCCTACATTTGATTTTAAAATCATGATCGTTCCTGCCATAGTACGTTGGCTTTTCTAACCAAGTCGTTATGTCTACCCATGCTTTCTGACCTAGATGTGCTCTATAGAATGATGTTATTCTAGTTTTCCTACGTCTGTTTTCCAAAGTTTCCCATTTAAGTTCTTTTATCGTATCATTTCCATCTTCTCTTTATGAAAAAAAAATCATTGTATTATTATGTCAAATCAGATAAGTTTTTAACGTATTATGTGAAAAACATTCGATAACTCTAATTTCATGCCACTGCACGATGCGAGTTGGTTACAACACAGCGCCAGAGAACAGCTCATCTAGCGAGACACATCGAGTTCGTTGACCTCTTATATCTGTATCACGAGAAGAGTGTTAGCGGCGATGTTGCCGGACTGCTGAAACTTCAATCTTAATTGTCTAAATAACCGTGCATTTAATCACAAGCCGTAATATAGATTTTCTATTCATTTCAGAGTACCTTAACGTCCCTTTCAATATGCAAGGTTATTTCACTTTCACCCTGTATACAATAACTTACAAAATAAATACATACGCCTATCATGGACGTAGCGCACACTAGTGTCTTGCAATGTTCGAACATGAGAGAGGCAACCAAGACATTACAAGCATCGTCTGCATGTCGCAGGAAGATTTTTCTCGAAGTATAATTTAATTTTTAGCGACTTCTGCTATGCCTTCGTTCCACAAATAGAAACATCACGTTACATAATACAAATAATTTTTTTTTTCTAAATGTTAGTTATAATTTTAATATGTAGAGTAAATTGACGTTTGAAACCTTTTTTATCACTATTCTGACGCCTAATACGTAATAGCAGGGTTGTTTTCTCCACATAAAAATCCCTTTCAAATTTATACGAAATTATTGGAATTTTCTTACAACTACGAGTAATTAGCTTTAAAACGCAAAATACAGTGAAACCTGTTCAAATCGGAACCTGAATAATCCGGAATCTTGTCTATTTCGGAACAATTTATTGGACCCGGCGAAATTCGTATGTAATATGTGTAATTTTTCCTGAATAAAACGGAAACTGTCCAACGCGGAAACGGAAACTGTCTGCTGTTCAAAACGGAAATAATATGTTAGACACACTATTTTAATATAAAGTATATTTTTGAAAAGTGTGTAATTTCAAAGAATATCAACAAGATAAAACCAAGTTTTTTTGCAAGTTTTAGAGGGTGCGTGGATGTGTTGGCCTGACGGTCATAAATTGTATTATCCTGTTGACAAGGCAAACGAGTCCCTTAAAAGATTTTCAATGCTTCACACCCGTGTACTATCGTAGCTGGGCAGAGCGCAAGTGTAGTGAATTCGTGATAGAAAAAATAAGTTGCGTAAAATTGTGACAATAAGTGATGAAGTAAAAGTTGTCGAGTTAGAGGAAAATAAGAAATGAAGTGTATGGGAAATAGAGTTGAAGTTCAGTTGTGAAAAACTCAGGTGTAAACACTTTGAAAAATGAAGACCGTATCATGAGTGAGTGACTTGCTGTCAATAATGTTGATATAAAAAGGAAACAGAAAACAACTGGTTATGTAGAAATAAATGAACTGTTGTGGGAGTGGGTTCTTCATGCCCTTTCAAGGACCATGCTTATTTCTGGACGTATTCTGCAAAGCAAACTCTTGAACTGGCAAATAAATTAGATGAGCCAAAATTCAAGGCTTCTAATGGATGTCTCCTAGTCTAATTAAATAATGTGCTGTGATATACAGCATAGTGTTGGATATTAAATTTAATGTGATTAATAAGTTTTAGTAGTGTTTAAGGAGTGAGTTACGGCAACATTTATACAGAAAATGAGATTTTAATCAAGATGATTCACCAATGGAATAAGCGACAGTAAGCTGATTTAATGACAGTAGTGTTAAACGGAATATTTTCTACTTCTTGCAGTTTGCGGCATGCCATTTTGTTTTTCATTTATACAAATGATAAAATATTCTATTTTAATTTCACATCTGAATAATACGGAAACCTGTCCACAACGGAAAAAAAATTGGGACCATGTCACCTCCGTCTTGAACAGGTTTTACTGTATAATATTTTTATCACGTTTTTTTCGAAATTAAGAAAAAGAAAAAAGAGGCATGAATACTAAGTAATTTGTTTAAACTTTTGGTAAAAATAAAAATCAAAATAACTTAGGTCAAGATGTACTCGTGTTATCAAAATAGAGTTGTGTAACCGCGACAAGCGGTTCCTCTGTTTCGTTTTAAGCACAACCAACGCAGAAAATGCAGCTTCAGAAGATATGTGGTGGAAAAGCAAAGAAGAAATCTGATTGATATGTCATATAAGTTTGAATAACTTAGAGACGATCTGGATTTGAGCTTTTCGACACAGTCAAGAAAATTATTATTCTAAGAATATTTCCGCAATAGTGTAAGCTATTTATTCGTGAAATGCTTAGAAAAGTGAAATGACAAATTCCAGGAGGATATCTCGCGACCTGGTATCATTTGATGCCAGGGCCCGGTATCGGGCCGCGGACCGGCGGTTGAGAAACTCTGAACTGTACCACCTGAAAATCTCAAGTTATGTAGACTCTTTCCGTCCATATTGATTCCAGAGTTACCTTCAATCTTTCGAGGAGTATCTTCTAAAAAATTGCGAAAATGTAGGTGACATAAGATCACCTTGTTGCCATGTGTATCGTCTTCTGCTAACCTGAAATCTATTCCCTCCTTCTCTAGTCTGACTTTGAATATAGCGGAAACCAGGTATCCTGGTTAAAAGACTAATGGATGGAAAGGTAATTTGTATGGGAAACATGACACAAAAATAGTGTTGCAAATATGGCTTAAATTTCCACATATGGTTTCATGTTTGATAAAAATGTAATCCCTTCATTTTCTTGAGAATAATATTACTACTTATGCTGCTGCCAAGAAGTCAAAAGGAGAATAGCAATGGCAAAGGAAGGTTTTAATAGAAAAAGGAACATCTTCTGCGGACCTCTGGAAAAAGAACTAAGAAAGATACTAGTGAATTGTTTTGTGTGGAGTGTAGAATTGTATGGGGCAGAAAAATGGACATTACGACAAAGCGAAGAGAAGCGACTATAGTGAGGGTCACATAATAACAGTTCCTAAACAGCAAATATTGCCGTCTTGTCAGTGTTTTCAACTGTTACCAGATATCATACGATCCTTGCTACTAAATGCCTTATTTACTTACCGTACTTTATGTTGGAAGGTTATTCTAAATAATTCAATAATTTGTAACATACGAGTATTTTCGTAGGCAAACTTGTACGAGAAAGGGATCAACATGTCAAGTATTCTGTCTGGCAATACGAAATTCATTGGTTTGACTATACAATTGACTAACGAGACCTAACCTAAAAATGTATTTTGTTTGACCACATGAAATTATTAGTACTAACTCCGAAAACTTACCTGATTATAGTCTTGAATTATAACCACAACGCAACACATAAAATAATTATTGCATATTAATACTGATATTAATTAATTATTATGTTCAAATTTCACTAGTTTCCAGTAACAGGCTCAGAAATTAGTACAATTTCAATTTCATGTAACTTCAGTACCGACAAATACTGTCGATATTTGTCTCAGCTGCCAACATACTAGTCACAAAATCACTACCATTTATAGTATTTGTCAGTATCGAAATTCGAAACGGAGTTGGCAAAAGAAAATTCAACCTGCAAACTAGAAAATTACCACAACCCACTAGCATATGTAGTAATGGGGGGGGGGAAATGGCTAGATTTCACGCTTAGGATATGAAGTAAGCTGACCCGGACTATAAAAGCATTTTAAATGTGGATATGGATGGGATGGAGCGTGTGAAGTGGACAGACGATAAGAAACGAAGCTGTTTTGGAAAGAGTGGGTGAAGAAAGAATGATCAGAAGGAGGAAGAGGAATTGGCTGGGTAACTGGTTGAGAAGAAACCGCCTTCTTTAGGACGAACTGTAAGGAATGGTGAACGGGAGAAGAGTTTGGGGCAGAAGAAAATATCAGCTGATAGACAACATTAAGATTATATGGATCATATAAGGAAACAAAGAGGAAGGCAGAAAATAGAAAATACTGGAGAATGCTGGGTTTGCAGTGAAAGACCTGCTTTTAGGCAGAACAGTATGAATGAATAATTTATTTTCGCCGGATCGGGTGGCTACGTGGTCGAAGGCGAGAGAGCCCCCTTAGGCCTCGCGGTCCGAAAATTCGTAGGTTCGAACCTCGGCTCGGGCATGGATAGATGTCCCTTGTTAATGTTCTGTCCTCTGGGTGTCTCAGTGCAGGCCTCTATGGTTTGCTGACCCCAGCCTAAGGGAGGTCCACAAATGTGTGTATGTCTATCTGGTGTGTGCGTCCAGAGAATCATCCTCTCCCCTACAGGCATTGGTATATAACAACTGTAACAGGAGAGATAAACCAACAAATATTTCAGCTGTCACTTAAGAGATAAATGAACATCCTAAAAGTAACACACTTGCGAAATTTTGCAGGACAAGCAATTGAAAGCTTAACTGTGATTTTCCGATCATTACTGGACAATGACTATCAGTGTTAATGCCATATAACTCTGTATGTACATTCTATATGTCTTAAGCTATGCAGTGACAGTCTTGGTTAATTTTCGACAAGAAAGTGACATCCATAATTCTTGCAGTGGCTCTTCAATTGATGTTAAAGCTAATAGTAATTTACGGTACAAGGAAATAAAATGGATTTTATTCATGGGTGTCATTATTAACTCCCGCCGCGTGGGGGATAGTAATAATTTTCACGAGGGAATAAAATCTATTTACACTCTCGTGTACAATATTTTATCCATTACTAGTATCTGAACAAACATAATATATAAGACAATTTTAAATTGTAGGCCTATTCTTGGTAATGTGTTTCTTGTGAATAAATGATAATTATATGAAAGAATTTATTTGTTGATAATGGTTGGTTGTTAAGGACAGTGTGATTGACAACTTTTAATACTGAATTAAAATATGAATTTACTGCCAAGGATACCATCATTGTTCAGGTTGCCAAAGACGATGAAATAAAGAACAGTTTAGGTACCAGTAATGAATACAATTTATTACCGTACTAATTTACATTTTTTTTAAGTTATGTGCACTAACGTCCTAAAAATATCTATAAAACCTCCACTAATATATAAAATATGCACTTGCATATTATGCAATAAAACAAAAATATAATAGGGCCTACACTAACAGTTGTAAGGTTTCCGTAGAACTCAAAATTCCAGAATAGGAAATTTTCAAATTATAGGGTTTGAAAAAGGCAAATGGGACGAATAGGAAGACAAAACGAAAAATGGATTGACGAAGTAAAGAGAAACATGCACAATCTTGGGCTTACAGATAAAGACACGGTAGACAGAAATTTAGGGAGGACTAAAATTAAGTTTGGGTGAAGGAAACCCGCTATTTATGGAAAATGTCTTTTAAAAGTTATTATTATTATTATTATTATTATTATTATTATTATTATTATTATTATTATTATTATTATTATTATCAGTGCTTTTCTTCTGGAGAAAAAGGCGGTGTCGTTTTTAACCTCTAAGAATTCATATTGAAAAACATACCCCTAATTATTACATTTCTCGGTTCCATGATGAAAAATACAACAGAAAAGTGCCCGAACGCCGTTCCGGCGCGTTCCGCCAAAAAAGCATATTATTATTATTATTATTATTATTATTATTATTATTATTATTATTATTATTATTTGAATAATGAGTATAGATAAAGCTGTGCATCTAAAGATTATATTCATTTACGTTAAATTATTATGGCTAGAACGTTTAGTGCTTGTCAGCTTGAAGAAAGCAAATTTGTAACAATATTTTCCACACTTTCTTCCCCTTAAGATGGAACATACACCTGGTGTATTTACTTACTTACTTACTGGCTTTTAAGGAACCCGGAGGGTCATTGCCGCCCTCACATAAGCCCGCCATTGGTCCCTATCCTGAGCAGGATTAATCCAGTCTCTACCATCGTATCCCACGTCCCTCAAATCCATTTTAATGTTATCTTCCCATCTACGTCTCAGCCTCCCCAAAGGTCTTTTCCCCTCTGGTCTCCCAACTAACACTCTATATGTATTTCTGGATTCGCTCATACGTGCTACATGCCCTGCCCATCTCAAACGTCTGGATTTAATGTTCCTAATTATGTCAGGTGAAGGATACAATGCGTGCAGCTCTGCGTTGTGTAACTTTCTCCATTCTCCTGTAACTTCATCCCTTTTAGCCCCAAATATTTTCCTAACAACCTTATTCTCAAAAACCCTCAATCTCTGTTCCTCTCTCAAAGTGAGAGTCAAAGTTTCACAACCTTACAGAACCTGGTGTATTTAGAATAGAATATGTGAACTGCCCTGGCAATGCTGTTACATGGGAAAGGCAGCAGGTGGTTCAGAGTATTTGTAAAGAAAAGTGAAAATCATACTTAACAAGAGTATAAAGTTAAAATTTGTTATCAGGACAACAGCAGGTGACATTGGAGGCAAATTACCTGTAACTTTTGTTATTTTATCTTGCCTAATAAGAAATACCATTTAAACGTTCATTAGGGCCGTTTGATTGAAAAACTTCATATTATATTGTTTAATAAAGAAAGACCGTTAATTTTTTTTCAGTGATCACTTTTCACGTGCACCTTTTCTGGTTTGATTTATTCATAGATTCCGAGAATCAGTGAGGGAAGTGAGATAGTATGCGCCGGTATGAAATACCGTCACTGGTTTCTATGACCAGAAAACATACCGTTAATGAAAAATGACATGTCGTTACTGAAAAAATGTGATTCGTAAAAATTTGTTTCTACATTCTTTCAGAGCAAAGGGTACTATCTGTTTGGTTCGTGAATCTAAACCATTCTGGAACTGTATTCAAAGCGTATTCAGACACGTTTATTTGATAAGTCAACCCGTGGAACGCTTAACAACAGTCGCATCAGCGTATAGGTAACTATAAGTATGGACACTTCGCGTCGGTACCTTTGATGTAGCCGGACTGATTTCAATGACCTTCAAGCCAGCTAGAGCGTGAGATTCTGCTTTCTCCCTAGAGTTGGCGCTGACATCACACCAGCTAGCAGTCGACACAGCGGAAATATAACACATATAATTAATACATCTAGGTACATTATGTACTCAAATAAAATAAATTGGATCCATAAAATAATAAATCCGTCATTAACTGTTATGTCTAGACTCTAAGAGTTCCTTTATAATGAGAATTGAGACGCTGACCCCAACAACAATTAAAATATGTAATGATTTGTTAGCACTGAAAATGAAAAAAACAAAACCATATACCTGTATTGTATTGTGTACTAATATTCAACGAATTTGATACATAATTTTATAATGTATTATATTATTTTATAATATAATTTATTATATCTGAAATATAAAAAAGTATTATTACAACTAGTTTGTCACAGAGAAATAAGGAAAAGGTGTTAACTTGAATTTATTTGAAGCAAAGAGTTACTGGATTATGCAATAAGGTAGGCGATGTTTGTATCCTGTGTCTCAACTCTATACTCAATTATTATCTTAGCGTATGTTCGATTATACTAACCTCTAGCGCTTGAAAGTGGAACTAAACGCCGGCGCACAGAGAAACAAAACACATGAAAATTCACTCAGTGTCCATTCTTTATAATCCCTATTCGCTGGTCGCATTTTAAGTATAGAAGATTGTGGTCTGTAGCTTGTGGTGACCATTGTTGCCAAATTAGTGATATTGTCATCAGATCTTATTCTTTTAAAATATTTGTCAGTAACTTATCTATTATTTAAATAGGGTTACATACAGTACTATTTTAAGTATTCGCACTTTGAAACTTTAGCATTATTTTAAATGATAAAATTCTCAATGGATATTGGAAAATAATCTATTAAATGACTGAAGTAACTTGAAATTATTTTATTAAGAAATTTAATGTGTTGTGTAAGCTTCGAAATCTTGCGTTACTGACTAAACGAAACAATTTATTGTATATATCATGTACGTGTATGTTGTAAAGGGAGAGGTATGCCAGGGAAAAATGTAGGGGTAGCATACCGCCTGTGGTTTTTTCCCATTTCCCTCACTGCCGAGAATGGACAAATCCTTCTTGTAGTTTAGAAATGAATTGTTGTAGTCCTACACAGACGTAAGACAGGTAGAAAAACATGTATTTGTTTTGTAATAGGTATGTTATGCTTATATGAACGTGAAAATTCTAATTCCATCTCTCTATACTTCATGCAAAGAGAAAGTAAAAGATACTGAAGTCCTAAATTGCAAGCTTGCAATATTAATTTAATGGCAGGCATTAGACAAGTGATTGATTTAGATGAATCTCATATTCTTTTACGTTAAATAATTAATTCTTTCTAATATTCTGTCTAGTTTTTCTAAAGATTAAATAGTTTAAATGGAAGGAATATTAATATACCGATGTGGAAGTTGTATTTACAAAGTTTAATATGTGTGTTTACTCATATATCAATACTATCTAAATAGACTATACTAAAATCTATGTTAACATGCGATGTTTTAAACTCGATTTTTAGACAAATGATGTGCGATAAGCTAATCACTGGATATCTCTGCCCTCTGCTGGCCAAATAAGGAATATAGATGCAGCCCAGCAGTCCCGGTAACACAATATGTGGCGGTGCCACGCGGAGGAAATCGCAATGGATGGAAGTTGTTCACAGTGGTTCATAGAATGTTATATCAGATTATCGCCCGATGTCACGAATGCTTGTCAGATTTTGCTTGACGAACCTCACCAACCGTTAATTTTCTAACGTCTCGTTAAGGTTCTGTTTCACCAACATCAATTAACACAGAATTGATGGTCTGTCAGTTTCATCCGTTAATTTAGGCTATGTGTAAGTGTTATTTATATTTAATAGAAGTATAGGTAGGTTAATAGTGGCGGTGATACGAGCGAGAGGAAAATAACAAAATAGTGCCACAGTCTAGTATATATAACTTAGTCACGAAGCTCAATACGCAGTAAATATGCATCCATAGATAGTTGCTAACCACTAGGATCGCTACTATCGCCTCATTACAGACAATGCGAAATAGTACCTGCACAGTCTATTGTTTATAGCACCCTCATAAACTCAAGCTTCGTGACTGTATATACTAGAATGTGATAGAACACGAACCTAGGAATTGTAAGAAAATGTGTGTCCCGCGCCTTAGTCTCGTGGTCTAAGGCAGTGGTTATAATATATTCAACCAATTTACTTACCAAAATAATGGCATTTGAAGGTACAAACCCAATCCGAAGCAAAATTGTTGTTGAAAATGTGATTTTAGAACAGATAAATTCCTTTTCATATCAAGGATGTAATATAATTATCATACGAAGGAGAGAATGATGTAAGCAGAAAAATTAACAAATTCTTACAAATATTAGGACTGCTACACCATACTCCAAAACCAAGTTTCGTACAGAAACATTCCAGAATAAAGCTATATAAAACCCTTGCACTACCAACTCTCCCCTATGGAAGCGAAATTTGGGTTCTGAAACAAAGAGATATAAGCAGATTAAGAGCAGCTGAAATGAAATATCTGCGACGAAATGCAGGATGCACAGTTCTGGACCACAAGAGAAACGAGGATATACTGCAGGAACTCAACATGCAACCATTAGAAGAAAAAATTACAGAATACAGAAATAGATGGCTTGAACACATTTATCGTATGGAAGCTGGCCGGATACCCCAAGAAATGCTAAAATACCACCCTCAAGGACGACGACGATCTGGACGTCCACAGAAACGTCTATTGGATCCTGTATAGCTGGAACCGAAACAGGCCAACAATGGCCTAATTTCGTACCTGGAATATGATGATGATGATGATGATGATAATGAATTTACTTATTTTTAGTAGGTAATTTAACGACTCTGTATCAACTACTGGATTATTTAGAATCGATGAAGTTGGTAGTAAGGAGATGGTATTTGACGAACTGAGGCCGAGGATTCGTCATGGATTACTGACATTTGTCTTCCAGCAAGAGAAAACTGACCTGGTACCCAGCCCCAGCGGAATTGAACCCACGCCCGTACGCAACTCAAGATCAGCAGCCAAACACGCTAGCGTCTGACATATGAATAAAATTATTAAAATTAATTTAAAAGAACTCCTAGAAATAGCGTTATATGTGGCGTTCAGAGCACAAGGGAATCAAGTCACAAAAATAAACTTTTCAGAAAATTATACTTAAAGTCTTAGTATAGTACAGTTAATTACCCATCAAAGGTGAATGTGATTTTAAACATCTGCACCATTGCAAAGACTGTGAGAACATGATTCTTTCATGCTCTGAAAGTAGCCTCAACTAAGGTATGTACAGACGAAATATCTCCCAATTGACCAAAAGTGGACTTGATTCTCTTGTGTTCTGAACGTCCCATATCTTATCTAAATTTCGTTGTTTCTTCATTGGTGACACAAAGCACATCGTAGAGGTGCATTTTATTCCTTGTCACGTCTTCTCGAACATGACTTGTAACCCAAACAATTAAGTCTTTTTGTCTATGTAGACAATGTGTTTAATGAACCTCCGATCAATACTTGGTCATCCAATGTGATATTGATTCAGTTGTATTCTTTACTTATAATACATGATTTCTAAAACAGTAGCTCTTCGGACTGTTATCAATCCTAAAAATTGAACTTCAGCGGCCTAGACCGCTAAAGTCGTCATGGCAACACTTCAGGGGACTTTTAAACAAAAGAACTGATTCAATATGACATTTTATTTTACTTTTAAAACAACTTTAATTTCCTCGTATGATCCTAGATCATATAATTATGTAACAGCTAACTCATCGCTATGTTAAAATCGGCAGCACTTTGAAGAGAACAACCGCCAGGATCGCCACCCGTCCGCCGTAAACGAACACGAGATGGCAGTACAGTCGCTAATGCAATTCAAATGGGAATTATGACGTGACTCCTTATGTAAAAACTAGATGGCAGCGTACTAAACCTGACAAAAGTTGTTAACCTCAAAGCCTATAAGGCCGATCTATCTGGGTATATATGATCTAGGTATAATATAGAGAGCTTGTACTAAAACATATTAATTATGCGCTACGTACGTGAAGAATTTAGCAGTCTCTTTCTATATTCCAGATTCGGCTGCACCTCGTCCGGAAATACTGAATTCGTCCGCTAAGTTTCGATTTTCGTACTTGATACATAATATACGATTACTTAATGTACCTTTTCTCAGCTTCCATTGCATGTAGGAGACTGAAACTTTGACAGTTTGTTTATCATTATGTTATACATGTGCTGAAGGTCTCAAATTAATTGATTTAAATTTTGTAGTGATTTTAATGAGAATTATATGTTGTAAAATGTAGAGAAAAAAGTTAACAAAGTAAAAAATATAAATTTATTAAACCTGAAGTCCAATTTTAAATATATGACCATCATTAGATAGCTAAGATATGTATTTACAACACAACAAAAATTTCATATGCCTGTCATGGATAGTTAGTGAGAAAAGGTACATGATATATTCATAATTTAACATTGTAGGGATAGGGCATTCCGTATCCCCAACAGAAATCTATTGTACACCGTAAAATGTCTTTTGTCTCTTTTACTCGCCTAGGTACATATTTTTAAATTTGAAAGTGAACATATATGGAGACATTGTACAGTAGGTTGAGAGAGGAATTCTTCCACTCCATTACTAGAGTTTAATTTTGATATGGCGAAGAATTGTCCGTAAATTTTTCCTAGCGTCTTCTCATTCTTATGTAGGATTCTTTTTCATGTCTTAAAACTACGACGCGAACTTCTCATTTTTATTTATCTTTTTTTTTATTTATTATTAAGTGGGTTATTTTACGACGCTTTATCAACATCTTTGGTTATTTAGCGTCTGGATGAGATGAAGGTGATAATGCCGGTGAAAGGAGTCAGGGTCCAGCACCGAAAGTTACCCAGCATTTGGTCATATTGGGTTGAGGGAAAACCCCGGAAAAAACCTCATCCAGGTAACTTGCCCCGACCGGGAATCGAACATTTATCTTTCAAAGAAAGCGATGCTAACAAGTTAGTTGTTAATGAGCTTCTGTCGGAAACTCCCTCAAACTGCGCTACCACACTAATTATAAGGATACAAAATTAAAGAGTGAATAAGATATGATCAAAAAATAAGTATCTCGCGTTATATAGAATAGTGTATTGGTCACTCAGCTGATTCAGAGCATTGGGTTCACGATCTTGCCTCGCATCTCACGTGACAGGGCAGAGTTTTACGGAAGGTAGTAACTCAAGTACTTTCCCCAAATATGCACAGTTGTATCTTAATGCAACATTCCAAATATTAGAATTAATATGAGTACCGGGGGCTAATTTCTTATACAGATGCGTGCAAATTATAATATGAAATTCAGTCACAGCAACAATATCAATGTTTATAACTTACAAACAGCTGAAGAATATTTGGTTTTTATTATTTGACAGGTTTACCAACTCCCAAAATAGAATTTCTCCCAAATTTTCCCCAAACTGAAAATGTTGACTCTAAAAAATGAAATGTCACTTTATCTCCAAGGCAAGAGCTAATCTGTCACTTTTATGGAGATTTTTTAATCCAGCAGGTGGAAAAACATAAGAATTAGCTATTTTTGAGCCCGAAACATTTTCATTGTGGGGCAATGTTATATATATGTAATATATATGACTCAAGTAACATTTATTCTACAAAACGCATTTATTACACACTACAACATTTAATATTTGGTATGAAACCCTTTGTTCTTTATCATCAGTTTTATGCGGTTTGGCATGATATTCATGAGATTTTCACACTGTTTCTTGATGCCTTCATCCCTGTGCCATATTAGGATAAGTGCTTCTATGAGGCCCACTTTGGCGGTAATCGTCTTTTTTTTAGTTTCCTTTTTACGATAGAGCAAAGATTTAGAATTGAATTTGCGTCTGGGCTGTTACCTGGCCAGGGAAGGACGACTATATTATTTTCAGCCAGAAAGTTAGTTACTGATTTGGCTTAGTGACAGGCTGTTCCATCCTGCATGAAGGCACATTCACCATCAGGTAACCAGTCCCTCATTTGTGGAAAATGTCGGGTTTCTAGGACTTTTTTGTACTGATCCTGTCGCATAGAGTCCTACAGAATTATTTTGTGAGCAGTAATTTATGATAATTATGAAAAATGCGGTGCTGAGTGTAATAATTTGCACACGTCTGTATTTGTCTATCAGTTACAGAGTTTTTTTTTTTTTTTTTGCTAATGGCCTGTACTTGACTTTTCTTCATTCACCCCACGAGTTGTAGAGCTGTAACTGTGCGCAATAAGAAGGGAGGTTAAATACGAGCTCATTAACAGTTTTCACTCGACTCTGTGACCCATGAACCTCGGATCAACTGCCAAGTATTGAAATTGAGGCCAGTTCCCAATCTCTTCTAATTCTTCTACTGGTTTTATGTCTAATATTTTCCACGAATAGATTAATTTATAATAATTGTGAACTTTCTTATACGCTTCACACAGCTATTATTAATTGTAGGCCTAGTTCTAGTTGTATAAACTGAATTTTATTACAGTATTAATTCTACTTCCATCGTAGGAACAGACTCGTGACTGATGCAGATTTTGCTAGTTAAAACAGTATACTTATTGCAAATAGCATACACAGTCTGGCGGCAAGTGTTATAAACGGTGCAAACCCCTAAGCCTAATAATGTGCTAAAATGATCGTTATCGCAAATTTAACATATTCGTTAGCGGTAAGAACGTTAAAAATAACAAGCGATTACTAGTTATTACCCCAAGTAGAATACATGCAAGTCCACACCTACAAACTCTTCCAATTTGAGTACCCTGCAGGTAAGCTGAAATATCGATCATTTAACTGTAATTATGCCGAAGTGACTAATATCCTCATTTACTTCGAAAGCAATTACATAAAAAAATTTACCATAGTTAAATATTGAAAAATTTCGCCGTTTTTAGCTACAGTAATTATGAAATAAAAAACTACAAGGTGCTAGTGAGGCAAAAATTGAATTTCCTGGATTAATTCTCTTATATTTCATTATAGTGTATTTGTTCACCGCTTTGGAGTAGTGGACAGCATGTCTGAGTGCGAACTACTGCGTGTTCAGTTCAAAGTGCGTCATGGCTCGCTGTATGCCGTCATGTGGCTAGCCGATGAGCCTAGAGAATTCAATCTTCCTACACTTCCGCAAAGGTGTATTACCTATGTGCTAGAGAAGTTGCCTACCAATTACGGCGTTCATTCTGAAGAGTATGGTACCGATACGTACGGTATCGTCGGTAGTGGCAGGAATGTGAACTGTTTGGAAACACTTACTGAGGTGAGTTTTTTCTTACTGTCGGGATATGGGGAGAGGGTTAATACGATTACTTACGTATTTGTTGACATAACTTCGACGGTCAACATGGACACGGAGCATTTGATTTGTGTTGTGGAATGTTGCGGTACGCAACCGATGATAACAAATACCCTGCGTACAACTTGCCCGCACAAAACACAGTTCGAAAGAGGTTGTGGTAGCACACAGACCTTACAGACCGCCATCTGTTGCTACGACGTTCAAGTTATACCATACACGTTCTCAAGTTCAGATTGAATGCCTTGAATAGTAGGCAACTTCTCTGACATAAAAGCTGAAACTCGCTTCAAATCGCCGACTCACAACAGTGACGTCATGACACACTTTGAAATGAACACCCAGTATACTTCGTTCCATTATGTTTGACAGGAGATACAAGCATTGCCGGCAGAGAGAGAAAGAGAGAGAGAGAGAAGGATAATTGCTATTTAACAAATGGCAGAGGTCTCATTCCACGCTTATCTTGAAATTGGCGATCTGTAGAGTTCTGTAGCTTTCTCAATCATTTTTAATCATTTATTGTTAATTGATGGTTGTTTCAATCTTTTAAGCTTTTTTTATTGCAATATATTTAATATGGATTTACTTGCTTTTACATAGATATCTACTTATTAGTTTGATGATGTCCATAATAAGGAAGAAAACGTTCACTAATATGAATTAGTAAAATAACTTCTCGATAGTTTGCTACAATAAATAAGTCAAAGAGTGAACAATCAAGACGTCATATTTTCGTATTATCATTAAATGTAATTGGATAAAATAATTAGAAAATAACGTAAACAGTTTAGAATAAAAATTGGTTATGGCAAGAAATTGGTGCAATTAATATAAATTTGATAGCAACCTTATAATGGAGAGAAGTAACGAGATAGTTAGACAGGAAATGTTTAGCAGTTTAAAATCATTAATAGATTACAAAGAAATGAAAACCATATGGGGATAGGAAGAATATACAAAAGTTAACAACAGAAAAGAAAGGATAAGAGTAGCGTGGTGGAGATTGGGAATTTGGAGGTTAAAAAATAGAAGAGGAGACATAGGGAAAGATGTATGTTCTTTATGTAATCAAAAAGAAGACGCGATAAACATTCTACTTTCTTGCCCAGAAAATTAAAGAACAAGAAAAATTTTGTTGAGAAGACATAATTCTAAATGTAGAATAGCGTACGGTACAGGAAATTGTATAAAACAGCAAACGGAAGAAACTTGAGGGAACTCGGAAAATGTCTGTAAATAGTAGAGAAAAAATGGGAAGGGAAAAATTAAGAAATAAACATAAGTATATAAATAAGAAATTGTAATTAAAGGGAAAGAGTTTTTGTTAAGAAATAACTAGAATGATTGTACGTAGTATGGAATATACAGGGTGATTCAAGAGGATTTACCGTCTTTTACGGAGCTTATTTCTGAAGACATTGTGAGCAAAAAATGTTATATAAACATGGGTCCTATTCTCAATATTTACAGTGTTACGTTTCGTTATTGGAACGCATTGCTGTGAACGCGCGATCTTGGTTAGCATGCAGTCAGCAGCCAGCGCGAGCGCTACGGAAATCAAAGATAGCCGTATGCAGTTACGTAGAGCGACGAGTGCCGTTCACAAGCGTGCGGCCAAGTGTACTCAAGCGGACGGCGTCATTTTTTAAAATGTGTTGTAAACTCTCCAAGACTGTAAATTACAATGCAAAATTGAACTGCAAATAATTAAGTCGGTGGAAATGGTGTGATTTGTAATAATTGTTGTGATAACTGCGTAAGAATAATGTAATTTAAAAATAGAAAAAGATGTCTGTAGTCTGTACGAAGCAACTAAGGAGTTCACAGCACATTTTTAGCTTCATAATACTTGCCAATTAAAGAAATGATACTTCTGAATGATTCATTCTCTATTTATATTATTCTTCTACCTTCAAACTAAAGAAAAACGTATTTTACAGACAGTGTATGTCTGAAAATATTGAGAATAGTAACGATGTCTATATGACATTTTTTGCTCAAAATGTCTTCAGAAATAAGCTCCGTAAAGGACGGTAAATCCTCGTGAATCACTCTGTATAGTAATAGTTATTAATAGTAGTTAAAAGGTGGGTTTCTGAAAAACAGAAATGTAACAGGATCGCCATTAACGAATGATATACAAATTGTACATAATTTTGATAACAGTAAATACATACATACATACATACATACATACATACATACATACATGTAATTATTATTTCCTCAACCCCATCGACCATGTTTTTTTTCCTTCGTCTTTCGAATGAATAAACTAAATCCAGTCCCATTTGATCGTGAAATGAAAGTAGTTCGCGCTCGTAAGTGCTATTTGAAACTGTGTGCAAAAACTTCTGGTAGATTCCCTCCAACCTTGTACCCGATAATCTTCACTATTGGCAATGGACAGACCGGCATGACATAATAGCTCCAAGCCCTTGGTATTCGATTTAGTAGTCATGTTTAACAGGCTCCCGTGAGCTATGTAGACTATAGCGCTGTCTAAAATTAGCTAGTTAGTACGAGTACAAGTTACAAGCTGTACCACAATCTCCCTGTTGAAATACGAAGGCTATCTGGAAAGTGACTTCCGTTAGGACGTTAAAAGCATCCACGCAGTTGTAGACTTTTTATGCTACAAACTTAGAAGTACAACATTCAACTTTTTTTCCAACATAGTCTCTAGCGACAATGAGACGTTTATTGTAGCGTTCCACAAGTTTTGGGATGTCCTCATCATAGAATCCCGTCTCCTGTGACTTGGAGTCATCCCTGAACCCTGAATGGCCCTCTTTAGCTTCTTTAATGTCCGACAGTATATCTCTGCATTGAATGTGGTGCCTCATTCCATGAAACTCGCAATCAGTACTTCTTTTATGTCCCATAAAACAACGGTCATGGTTTGTTGTACGAGAAAGTTCGGCTGCACTTTTCTTTTTACTGTGACTCTTCTCCATTGGCTACTGAAATTTTTGTCTTTATAAACCTTGCAAAGAAGTTGGTGATGGTTTTCAACAGCTTTAAAGCTCCTTAGAAGAAAATAATACTACTATAGCGTGGATTTGTATGTACTTTACTTTACTTACTGCCTTTTAAGGAACCCGGAGGTTCATTGCCGCCCTCACATAAGCCCGCCATTGGTCCCTATCCTCAGCAAGATTAATCCAGTCTCACCTCCCTTAAATCCATTTTAATATTATCTTCCCATCTAGCTCTCGGCCTCTCCAAAGGTCTTATTCCCTCCGGGCTCCCAATTAACACTCTATATGCATTTCTGGATTCGCCCATACGTGCTACATGCCCTGCCCATCTCAAACGTCTGGATTTAATGTTCCTAATTATGTCAGGTGAAGAATACAATGCGTGCAGTTCTGTGTTGTGTAACTTTCTCCATTCTCCTGTAGTTTCATCCCTCTTAGCCCCAAATATTTTCCTAAGCACCTTATTCTCACTTAACCTATGTTCCTCTCTCAAAGTGAGAGTCCAAGATTTACAACCATAAAGAACAACCCGTAATATAGCTGTTTTATAAATTTTAACTTTCAGATTTTTTGACAGCAGACTGAATGCTGAAAGCTTCTCAACCGAATAATAACAGGCATTTCCGAAATTTATTCTGTGTTTAATTTCCTCCCGAGTATATTTATATTTGCTACTGTTGCTCCCAGGTATTTGAATTTTTCCACCTCTTCAAAGGATAAATTTCCAATTTTTATATTTCCATTTCGTACAATAAGTTTATTCTCGTCACGAGATATAATCATATACTTTGTCTTTCCGGGATTTACTTCCAAACCTATCTCTTTACTTGCTTCAAGTAAAATTTGGATTTGTATGTACTATAAGAATAAAATAACATCAACTATATTCGGATAGGCGTGGTGTACCTTACAGTTAAGAAAGCATGATTTACAACGTAATGAAATTTAAATTTTCCGCTCTTTATCTAATAATACCCAAAGGAGGAATATACATACATAGTGTTCTGCCCAAGGGTAGGTATTTTACTGCAAACCTAGCATTCTCCAATCTTTCCTATTTCCTGCCTTCCTCTTAGTCTCCCCATTATGATCTATATATCTTAATATCGTCTATCAAGTCCACACCTGTGGAGTAACGGTTAGCGCGTCTAGCCGCGAAACGAGGTGGCCCGGGTTCGATTTCCGGTCGGGGCAAGTTACCTGGTTGAGGTTTTTTCCGGGGTTTTCCCTCAACCCAATATGAGCAATTGCTGGGTAACTTTCGGTGCTGGACCCCAGACTCATTTCACCGGCATTATCACCTTCATCTCATTCAGACGCTAAATAACCTGAGATGTTGATAAAGCGTCGTAAAATAACCTAATAAAATAATGAGCAAAGGCAATTTTTTTCCTCCTTAACGGTGTTTCATCGAAGGAAAAGTGTAATACAAGTTTTGTTATATTTAACATGTAGAACCACCTCTTAAATTTTGATGCATCAGTCCTCTATCCCTCTGTATAATCTGACTTTTCATGCATTTAAGGAGTAATGTACAGCTTAAAGGAGTAAAATTTTGGAAATATTCAACCTTTTGTCCTTCATTACTCCATCTTGTACAATATTGAAAATTAGTATGTGTAAAACACTGTCCTTCTGCTATATGATAAACATATTTTTACGATTAAAAAAAATTATTTATATATTTCTTTCAAAATTCAAACTTCACTGTGCAGTGATGAAGCTTTTCCTTCATAACTGAAAAAGTATCCAACATTCTGTGATGAAATTTTTTGTGTGTATTTATACATGTCATATCCACAATATGATCCAAAATCACTTCTCTGCCTTTGTTAGATTGTGTGATAAAAAGTAAATTCATTTAAAAAATAGTAAAATATCTAACTCAAAATAAAAAGAAATATATTGTTTATTAAGGAATGTAGTTGAAAGAGAATGATATTGTAAACATGAGTTTCAGCAATAAAATCAAAGAGAGATAACATGAAAAAGTTAACAAGTTTATGAGCTATGAGGGAAACGCTTCATCACTGCACAGTGAACTTTGAATTTTGAATATATATATAGCAGAAGGATAGTGTTTTACACATACCAATTTTCATTATTGTACAAGATACAGTAATGGAGGACAAAAATATTGAATATTTCCAAACAATTTACTGCTGTAAGCTGTACCTAACCCCTTGTTAGTCTATACATCCATTATCCCATGTAACCAGATGCAAATTATACCATCTACCCATCTCTCAATACATCCTTCTTAAAGAATACAAACTTCATCCAAACCAGCTCTGGACACAACGGGGAAGTGGAACGGAACTCTGATATCCCTTCTCAGGTCCTTTCCGCTTCACTGCCTAGGCACTGTACATCAGTGATGAATTTCAGGCGACCAGCGAAAGCGAAAGTTCGTAAAAGTTATGATGCAATCCATCACTGAACAGTGCTTAAATGCCAGTCTACTGATCTCAGCCTGGTCAGGTGGAGTGGGAAGTTGAGGGGAAATTTTAGTGACTCAATTGAGTTAATAGTGCCCAGCCTGATTCAAACTCTTTCTGTTGAAACATTTCAAGAAGTTCTTTCATTTTGAATAATGTTGACATACTCAGTTACGGTACTCGTGGAAAAATAAACAGTTCGCACGTAGTAATTTTTATGAAGACGAAGAGAGCCTACTCAAATAACTTGCAATAATTTGCGGACTCCACCAGTGTGTGTACACACACACAACACGCACACGCACGTGGACACACACAATTAAAATGTCGAAGGAAATGCAGGCCTAACCGTTCGCATGCGAACTTTGTAATCGTGGTCCTCGCTTCGTCAGAGGGGAAACTGATTTCTCTTTGTTCCTGCTTCCGTTGTCCCAGGCAGTGTGGTTAATTCATTCGCAATGGCAGATAATTAATAACTTCACTATATGTGCTTCACACTTCCTACAATATGAATACTGTAATACGCCACGATATTGCATGTTCCGGTTAATATTGATATGACAATTATTGCGAAAATCATTCCAGGAAGGAAACTTTAAAATCAGTTCGTTAAAAGTATGCATAATTTTAATTTGATCACAATGATTACTATTATGTACAGAATAGACTGAAGAGTGGAAAATCTAAAGGAGCTAAGGGCCAAAAACAGGTTTTCGAGATATTAAATAAAAACTGTATAACGTTTGTAAATTGCTGTTAAAATTGTTAAAAAAAATATGTAAATGAACTTCAGACTATCCTACTGTGATATATGTTTCTTATACAAATTTTTTACAAGGTGTTTAGAGAAAAAAAAAATATTGTGTAGGTCATCTGCAAAAGAATTAAGTCTAAACTTTTACCAACATTGCCATCAACGTAACTTTTTTCTTTCACCGACAACCACACCGTTCTCTACACCGTCTTCATATTTAGCAACATCTATATCTCTTTCTACAGTACAACACCTTCATATTTAATCAATACTAATATCACTATCATCTTCATATTCACCGACGGCTACATCGCTACCTATATATTCATTAATATTTACGTCACTATCTACAACATCTTCAATTTTATTAACATTTATATTTTGTATACATCATAATCATTAACTTTCACACGAACAACGCTGTCTATATCTTCATTTTTACCCTCACATTTTCTGCAGCAACCTCATCATCATAGTTATTATCAGGGAAAGGATTTATATGTAAATACATATTTACTTATAAAGCTAATATAATTTATATTTTGCATTATCTTTATGTTTCACAATGTGTAGGGTTGAAAAATCCTACTTTTATTTTCCATATTTTTCCATATTTTAGAGTTTAGTACATATTTTCGTTAATTTCCATATATTTTCCATATTTCATATAAAACAGTCCATATTATATTAGGTTTAACAATAAAACAAAACAAAATTCCATTAACTTTTAAAAATACATTTCAACAATAGAGATTTAAACACATGTTCAGTAATCCCTTTAACATCAGAGTTATTTGAAAATTAGCAGTCCTATCAACAATGGGAAAGTAAGTTACAAAACTGTATTAATTTAATTTAAAATTTTTAACAGACTTCAGTTGTGCAGCTCAACAGTTAAATGCCAGTCAGAGTACACATAGGTTCAGTTTTGTAAATCATACTATAAAGACGGTAAATATGCCAAAAGTACGTCATTCAGTCAATTTAAAATCAAAACTAACAAGTTACATTTCAGAATTTAAAGAAGATGGTTTATCAACTGACAATAAAATATTATTTTGTAATTTGTGTCAGTGTGCAGTATCATCTACACAAAAGTTCCTGGTGCAACAACACATTACAACTAGTAAACATCAGGCCAACAAACAACTAAATTCCAAGCAGAGACAATTGTTTATAACACAACCAACAACATCGAATGTAAGATCTGAGTTTAACATCGACCTGTGCCGTTCTCTCATCTCTGCTGATATTCCTCTCTACAAACTAAAGAATAAGGTCTTCAGGGAATTCCTTGAAAAATATACTCAACATACAATCCCGGATGAGTCAACACTTAGGAAGACGTATGCTCCATCCATCTACGATGAGACAATACAGAAGATAAGAGATGAAATTAAAGATAGTTCAATTTGGGTTTCCATTGATGAGACTCCCGACAAAGAAGGTAGACTTGTTGGTAATGTAGTTATCGGTTTGTTAAGTGAACAATATTCTGAACGAATTCTTTTACATTGTGATGTTCTAGAAAAGTGCAATAACAAAACTATAGTTAAACTGTTCAACGAAGCTATGGGTATCCTGTGGCCAAAGGGTATTATGTACGATAATGTGTTATTCTTTATTAGCGATGCTGCCCCTTATATGGTCAAAGCTGGACAAGCATTATCTGTTGTATATCCTAAATTGACTCATTTTACTTGTGTGGCGCATGCATTTCATCGTGTGGCAGAAGTGGTCAGAGACAATTTCCCTAAAGTAGATTTGTTGATTTCATCAGTGAAAAAAGTATTTCTCAAAGCTCCCAGTAGAGTTAACGTGTTGAAAGAAATGTACCCTGAAATTCCATTGCCACCAAAGCCAATTTTAACTAGATGGGGTACATGGCTAGAAGCAGTTGAATATTATGCCGAACATATAGACTCTATTAACAATGTTCTCCTTGCATTGGACTCTGAAGATGCAGTCTCAATTGATACTGCGAAAACAGTTACCTGTGACATAAGTGTGAAGAATGACTTAGCTCACATTCAGCATACATTTTCATGCATCATAAAAACGCTCAAAAGTCTCCAAAATAGGCACCTTTCACTATCTGAAAGTTTTGAAATTATAAATAGTACTGTGGAACAACTGAATCGTGGTAGAGGTAAAGTTGCAGATGCAGTAAGAGCTAAGGTGGACACTGTACTTTCAAAAAACCCTGGATATGAAGAACTACAAAAGGTTGTTGCTGTGATGAGTGGTGAATCAACAGTGAAGATTAACTTGGACTTATCCCCAGCAGACATTGTGAAATTGAATTATGTACCAGTTACTTCTTGTGACGTCGAACGCTCTTTTAGTCAGTATAAATCTATCCTCAGAGACAATAGAAGAAGATTCACTTTTCAGCACTTGAAAGAAATGTTTGTAACCTATTGTTATGGTAACAGACAATAAAAATTGTGTTTTGTTGAAACTACATTGGAAGATAAGGTACGTCCATTATATTTTTTGTTTAGTTTGATTAAAATGTACCAATATTTAACGTACATAGTCATTTTTTTTATAATTTTAAGTCCATATTTAATTCCATATTTTGGTAAAAATCCATATTTAATTCCATATTTTGGTAAAAATAACTACATATATATTTACATATTTCATATATTTTTAGTCCATATAAATCCGTTCCCTGGTTATTATCATTGTCTAGATTAATATCACTATAACCAGTAACAACAATGGCATAAGGTGTTTAAAATATTTGCGTAATTATGACTTGTAACTATATAGAATTACTTAAATCTACATTATAAACATTCATATTTGTATTCTTGCGTTTTTTATCAACTGTTCCTATATTTACATAATTTATATCGCCATAATCATAGTCAAAAACTGCACTTATAAATTCCAATAATGAAACATTTTTAGTCATCTTCTTCCTCATCTTTAGATCGATCAGTATCTACTCATAATTTATTTTACGTAACTTACTATTATTGTATTCTATAATAATTATTTCGGAATGTAAAGTACATAATATAGCCTATGCTATCACGTGTTAATTAACTAGGGTACCTTGTTGACTAGTTTCAGCCTGTGGGCTATCATCAGAACTGGATGGTCTTCGCACCTTCTGATTGCGTTTCCTGTGGGGGTGTGTTTGTATTTTATAACTGTAACCAAATCACAAAACACTTCCACATACGCAGAATACATCACAAACTCCAACCACACCTACAGAAATATAAAGACAGACATGGAAATTCCACAACTCCAACCGAAAAACCAGAAACTAAACACACTAGAACAACACGAAATATACAAGTACACGAAAACACACCCGCATCAACTCAATTTCAGAACACAGACACTTTTTGACTCCACATTATACTACACAAACACACCCCCCACAGGAAACGAAACCAGAAGCCACGAAGACCACTCAGTTCTGATGATAGCCCACTGGCTGAAACTAGTCAACAAGGTAACCTAGTTAATTAACACGTGAATGCATTTATATATTTTATATTCCGAAGTGATATAGTGCTAGAAATTGTGTAATCAAGATGAATACTTATTTATCGTAATTTAATTCATTTAATTGTCTCTATATGCATATAAGTATTTATTTCTTATCTCAGTTAGGATCTCAGTAATATAATCCCAGTTGTCCGTAACGTCCTTTAAATTATATTAATACAGTAGGTGTATCATGAAAGAAATTTATAATTTTAAAATCTAACACAAAAATAATTTTATGCTCGACCATGCCGAAGTGTAGTAATTATACATCTGGTAGCACTCCTTTAATGCATGTCATTAAAGTACACCTATTCATTAAAGTTCAGGTTTTCGATTATTCTCGGATATGCAATCGAAAGACAACTAGCAAAACGTCACGCAGGCTGGAAATCCAGTACTGCCACAGAAGGTTATGTTCTGTTACTGTAATACTTAGCGTTAATTGTAAATAATATTCAAAGAAATTCAATTTGTCATCTCGTTTTTCAATGTCTAATTCAATTTCAAGGTTATATCAAGTTTAACGTTTATCTCACTTTCTAGATTATATCAAGGTCGTCGACATTCGTTGCCCGGAAAAAAATCAATATTTTCGCGTCTGCGCACATCTCACAATTTACGAGATTGCACAAGGTCAGTTCGCTCCCCAGTCACATAAGAATAACATGAATACTTATGAATAATTTCAAGTTAGAAATATTGTCGAGCATAAAAAGTCGTATGAAACTTGCCTATAATGGTAATTAAGACGCTCGTATGAAAATTATGACACGAACGCAAGCGAGTTTCACAAACATCCTCGAATCTTAATTACTTTCATTATAGGGTCGTTGCATAATGTACTATTATAATTGAAATTGTGTCGTGCAACATACACAATTGCCAGTTCTTCTTTCAATAATCGACACCATAATTATGCACAGCTTTGTGATGGCTATATGACAATAGTTGGATAACTTGAATCTTGATACTCGCTGAATTTTAAATCAATTTGATATTCGTTTTAGAGAACAGATGTTATTAGTTTTACTATTAGATTGTAATGAAGCAATAAGGACACAAGAAATAGAAATACCTAAGAAAAAGACCTGCTGAACATTCAATTTAATCACTAGGCCTATACATGGTGAAAGTGATATAACTATGGAGATTGAAGGCACAATAGAGTTTATTAAAATAAAAACCTATTATACGTTTAGTAATTAAGTGCGTTGTTAATTAGAATAATTAAGCTGGCTATTACACTTTTACTACGTTATACTATATTTGATCAATAAAACGGTACGGAATGACGTGTTTTCAACAAATCATGGGTGCTTATCCTACGATTTTTATCACCTCCCTAGCATTTATTTTCTTCTTTCCCCCCCCCCCCAGTATTTGTTTCTTTGTTTGCCAACGTTGTACTTTGAATAATAATTATACCTTTCAAAATTATTCATGTTTATTTCATCATCATTAATTAAAACTTTCCCGTAATTGACCTTTTTTATATTATTTAGGCCGAGACGTAGATGGGAAGATAATATTAAAATAGATTTGAGGGAGGTGGGATATGATGGTAGAGACTGGATTAATCTTGCACAGGATAGCGACCGATGGCGGGCTTATGTGAAGGCGGCAATGAACCTGCGGGTTCCTTAAAAGCCATTTGTAAGTAAGTAATATTATTTAGGTTATGTTACAGTTTCTGCTGTTTGAGATTATGGATAGTCAAGTATCTGAGATTGTTTAATATATATTGATAATTGAAGTGAAATGCAACTGTTTTAATAAAAATGAAACTGAATCAACAAAGTCTCTTTCACTTGTAATCGTCTATAGAGTTCAATTAAGATTGTATAGTTGGCACAATTGGTAACAAGAGAACAGTCGATCATAACATAGTACCGAAATCTAGCGGAATATTTGTAATGATGAGATGGTACAATAATATATTTTCAAGACAGTTTAGTATTTTAATAAATCAATTAATATTTTATTGTATCAGAATACTTTATTTCTTCTAATCTTTATATAATTTCTTCTAATTGTGTAATAGTCAGTTAAATCCCTCTTTAGTTTTAATTTTGTCTAGATAAATCAGAGCCTCTATTGAGATTACTATAGAAAATCTGTGTAGTTTGACAAAAGCGCATCAACGGCTTACCTACGAATAGACACACGAACTCAGATCTAAACAGCGGCATTCCGCGCATCAGTCACTGCAGTAAGGTTGCCAGACTTCCTATAGGCGTTTTTGCTTTTATTTATTTTGAAACAAAACCGTCCGTTTTATTTACAAAGGTCGAACAGATAAATAAATTCTTATCAGTTTCTCTAATGATAAGGATTAAACACATAATCGTGCTGACAGTACTTACGCAGTAAAACAATATTAATATTTAGAGAAAAAAATTTTTTCTGAGAAATGTATTGATTTGGGACTAAGATGGTCTGAGATTTTTTTTTGTTGTACTCTATCCAAGGAATAAGCTGTTAAAATCTCTACAGTTATGTTACTTCTTCCTTGTATATCTCATGACCAAGCTTCTGTCCTGCGTTAAATATGATTGGTTGCTTTTTAATTATATTCGGGGTGGTGCATTTTATAAACTGTCTGAAATGCATTTAAAAATGATCTCGAATCTTTTCAGAAGAACAAGTGGAGTATTCATAACATTGATCTATAAAAACTTTAGAAAAGTTACTGAAAGAGGAATTAATATGATTTAATCGGTTAGTAATTTTTTTAGAACTTCTAGGCCTATTAAATTTAGGGGATTTAGTGAAAGGATATTAAAAACTGGTTTTATGGTACAATTTGACATATTAGGATAGTTCACCATATTTCTATATATTCCCTTTCATATGGACTGCGTCATTGACATGATAAGGTAGGGGGGATTTGTATTCACTGTATAGTGGTGGAATTCAATGCAATATCATTCGAAAAATTACCATTTTAAAGAGCAATGAGAAAATGAATATCTATTTCTGTAAAATAATCACAAAGCACGCGAGCCTTCGCTGTACGTAAGAGTTCTGTGTTTGGTTCTACATACGTATGTGAGCAAACATTCTCGAAATGCATGAAGTTTAGAACGCACGGACTATAGTGTTGTGTTGGTCGAGTGGAGTGGGAGATGGAGAGCGCGGTTACTTCGTGTCTCAACATGTAAACAGTCCGTCACAGTACGGCACAAAATATATTTCACTCTGTACAGATGCAGTATATACAGTACAATAAAATATGTCTACCATTAAAATATTAACGTGAGTTGTAACCTTCAATCAGGTGTCCCTACGCCGAAGCCTGTTACACGTACCGCAGCCAAGCAGCAATAGGCCTACACACAACGGTAATGCACATTACGGACCCACCTGTGCTGTTGCAGTCGGGTGACTGCACACGGGTCATGACGTCATTTATACTCCGTGTACTCTAAACCTCATACTGGTTACTCTGTGTCCCTAGGCCGAAGCCTGCTCATGACTTACCGGGAATTGAACCTTTGCCTCCAAGATGGGAAGCTGTGAGCTGATTAGTGGACAGCTCTGGCCATCCATTTGAGAGCTTAAATTCGAATATAAATTCATTGAAATTGCGTTTACAACTTCTTTATGATGGATATCAATTATAAGTAAAATCTGAAATGTAGTTAAATTGAATTGAAAATCACGTTCTAATAGGGAGATTTGTAACGGTTTTACTAGACTGTGGGTTTTATAATCCGATATAAATGACTTGGTTGCTTTGCTGCAGTGGTCTTTATCTCTATAATCAGGTTATTTGTCTGCAGGAACTGAAATCCTGTCTGAGATGGAAATCATTACTGCTGCTGGACTCAACTTACTAAATTGAAGGCGAATAGAACTCCGACGCAATTGTCTAGTATGTGAACTTCCACTTGTAGGACAGACGGGGCGTAATCGGCATACGAGCCAAGTGCGTCGTTGCAGTTACTATGATTGTCTTCTTACATATAGGGGAAGACAATCCTCCTCGATTTTATAGTAGTTACTTTCCTGACTGGAAACGAGAGTCGCGGGTTCAAAACCGATTGAGGGCGGTGGAATTTAAATGGCGATAAAATCTTAGCACGATTTTTTCGGAAGAAAAGTAAAATTAGCTATCCTCTTCGTATATGTACTGCACCTAAAAGTCTCCTGAGTGTCATAAAATGCTCCAGACAAAACTTTCCTCGCTCACGTTACAATTTGGAATTAACACAATGTGTGTGAATACAGTATATATATATATATATATATATATATATATATATCCAAGCAATTTCGATCTGTAATCTGTACCATAAGTATTGGAGTGGATCGGGGGAAGATGCCAGACTTTTCTTATGATTGAAAATTTAAGATACTGTTAATTTTTTTACATAGAGATAAAAAATTTTACAGGAGAAAAAGTTCGTCCAAAGGGCTGGACTCTGGAAGAGTACGCAAAACGCTCATTGCATTTCATCGTTGAATAGCAATACTTAAGCGTTGACGTAAATAAGTAGTGCGATCACCAATAATGGAGATCAAAATTTGGCCGATTTGAGATACCAAAACTTTAGAGTCATGACTCCAAGGACCGAAGATCTCCACAGCAAATGGGACAAAGATATAATTGTCTAAAAGATGAGCATATTTATTGACTTCCTTCTTCACGGCTAATTCAGCAGCAGATGCTGCGCGTCTGGAGGTATTCGGTAAGTGAGATGGAGCTAGAGTGTCAACGCAAGTGGAGTCCCAAATTAAAGATTTTCCTCTAGACCATGGAATTAAGGTCAGACCATCGGGTCGTTTACCATCTGCGCGACTAATACCTGGTGGTTCCAAAAAAGACGGGATGCCACACGAAGTCAGAGATCTTTTAATGATATCATTGAGTGATGTATGTCTGGGAATGCGACCCTTGCTCCTCGCACAGCTGAGTGCATGATGACCGTAAATATCAGCAATTCCCCCGCAAATACATTGGTGTGGCTGGCAGAGTTTACAACCAAGGCGTAAAGCTATTGCGATTTTAAAGGATGTACTATCTATTAGGGTGCCGATGTGGGGAGAAGGTAATTATTACTGTTCATTTAGTTTTGAATTTCATATTGAAATATCAATGTCTGGAAGGTATTTTGAAACGATATTTTTAGTACAAAACAGAAAACATTAATTGCCTTGTTTATGGGTACAGGTTTTCTTCTTGCCTGCACTGTAGGCATCTTTCCCCGATAGTCGGGTAAGATGGCATATGAAATTAACACATTTACTGATATATATATATATTTTTTTACCTGAATTTGGTTTGATACATGTACATAACAAAATTGACTTAATCTGAAGCTCATGGACACTTTTCCACTCGTTTATTACTACTTAGCTACATAGTCATTGCACATATTTTATTGCCGTGTGCAAGACTCGTGAAATCACTTCTTGCACACAATGAATTAAATCCAGTACATTTTTTTTGTCATCAGTCTCTTTTAGGCGGCGATTAAGAATACAGAAAGGAATCCCGTATGCTTGCGATGCTCTAAAACAGTTCATACCCTCTGTTATAACTAGATATCGGATTTTTAGGCACTAAAAATTGCAGTTTTAGGCGCCTAAAATAAGCTCAAAATTTGTAAAATTAGGCTCTATTTTAATGAAAATAGGCATTTTAGGCACATCAAGGTATCATACTTATTTTTTTCACTTAAATTTTTAGTTATACGCTAAAATACGCACAAAAAGTATGTTTAAACATTAAAAAAGAATACTATATTATATTTATAAACAGAGCTGCACAAATTTAATATATTGAAACTAATGAAATAATGATTATTGATATCAAGATTACTCATTTTAAGTTACTGAAATTCAGTTCCATGCTCAGACTTTATTATAATTATCTGCACAGTACACCACCAGAATTTTTTCTAAATTCTCCACAGTTAACCTTTGCCTTTTGTCACTGAGAATCATATTGAAAGCAGAAAAACTTCTTTCAACCGAAACTGATGTGGGAGGCGCAAATTTTAAATTAGGTACAATAGAAACATCAATACTTACTGGAACATTTAAACTTTCCCCCGATATCACTCTTGATACTTTTTCCAACAATGAAAATCCTACATTCTTATTTAATACGTTGTCCCACTTTTTTTTAACCTTTTTCCCAGTTTCGCCCAAAGCAGAATGTATGTTCACTTGAGCTTCCTTTACTATTGCTATTTGGCTACAAAGAGATTGTTTTTCACGTTCTAATTGTTCAATGCTTGCAGGTATGAAAGAAAAGTTTGATGTTATGTAGGCAATATCGTTTTTCACTCGTGAGTCATTCAGACAATCTTTCACTGCTTTCACACACGCTGCACTATCAGTTTCAGGTAATTTATCAATAACTGTGACCACTTCTTTAAAATACTTAGAATAATACACCACTGACTGAATCCAGGTTCCCCATCGTGTAACAACCGGCTGAGGTGGGAGTGGGATATCTGGAAAGTTCTCTCTGAATATTGAAATCCTGGATGGGGCTTTAAAAAAACATTTTTTTGTGTTAGAAATAAACGAATTGACAAGAGGAAATTCATTCCGGATTGTTTCAGAAACCCTGTGAAGGCCATGTGCTAGACAGGTTACATGCGTGAGGTTAGGATAAAATGTTTTAAGAAGTGGAGCTGCAGCAACCATGTATGAGGCAGCATCAGTACAAAACAACAGAACTTTAGAATCGTCTATATTACCTGAGTATAAAGACTGTAGGCCTTTATTTACAAAATAATCAATGGCTTGGCTATTCACTTTCGAAAGTTCCTTAACACATACGAGGTGTGGAATCGAAGGTCCATCAGGACTAAGTTTTCCTACTACCATATTTGCTATATACCTATTCATAGGATCTGAGGTTTCATCCACAGAGTCGACCTGGTTGGCAAGTTGGTATAGCGCTGGCCTTCTGTGCCCAAGGTTGGGGGTTCGATCCCGGGCCAGGTCGATGGTATTTAAGTGTGCTTAAATGCGACAGGCTCATGTCAGTAGATTTACTGGCATGTAAAAGAACTCCTGCGGGACAAAATTCCGGCACATCCGGCGACGCTGATATAACCTCTGCAGTTGCGAGCGTCGTTAAATAAAACATAACATTAACATTCATCCACAGAGACCCATATGTAAGAATCACCTATATCCTCCCGAATGGAAGCTAAAGTTTCATTGTATATTCTGTCTAAGTAATTTTTTCTTAGGGTCTACTCAGATGAGATATTTTGTTTGCAGTATTTTTGTAAAAACTGTCTTAAAACCGGATTTTCAATTGCATTCCAGGGAATGTTAGAAGCAACAAACGCTCTGGTTAAATCAGCATAGAAATTGCTGCTGAGATTGGATAAAGTAGGCTGTGTTAGTAAAGTTTGTTGCAGTTGATTTTTCTGCTGAGCTTTAGCCTTATGAGCCGCTCCTTGCACATGCTGCTTTAGGTGGCACTTCTTTTCTTGCGAAATCTAAAAATGTAAAGTAAACTGAATTAAAATAAAATCCTAATTGTTGTATTGCCGTATTTCTATCACAAAGTTAGTGGGTTCGAACAATCAAAATTTTAATGACCTGCAAATACTTTAACTATCGGAATTTAAAAGGTTAAAGTGTAGTGGTCTTAAAAAGAATTATACCTCAGGATAGCTCAGTCAATGTATAAATATTATAGGCCTACTCATTAAAATTAATAGAATTCATATATTTCAACTATTGTTACATACCTGTTTGCTACAAATCTTGCAGAATATTATTTTTCCATCATAAGTGAATTCTGAATATTCTGTTAGCCATTGCCGGATCAATGTAGATTTTGCACTTATATTTTTCGGCATTATCGCGTTAAACTTCACAGGAAAACGTCCTACCACTCAAAACTTCTCAACACAAATAAGGTGAGGGAAAGAGCAACTGTTAACGAGCATTCAAATGAACCGTTGTTATTGAGATTCAATTGGACAAAAATACAAAGTTCCACTTATTGTTGCATTTCCTGGTAGTGTTAACACTAGGAGGGCCATTCTTTTAAATATTTTGTAACGGTTTACCCTACTAATTCGCAGTTTTACGACTTTTCATAAATATTTCAAAAACATTCTTTCTCCAAAAATTGTGATTTTATGACACTCTGGAGGGCAGTACAGCTAATCGGTTTCAGACCGAAAACAGTCATTTTTATAGTATAGTATATCTCTGAATCGGTAGCAGCACATCTTGTGATTGTTGCCTGCTTCAAAACTAAGGTTGGTTCTTTGTCGGCATTTATGCCTCCAAACATGTTAAATTCGGTGAAATCTATTGCGAGTGTCGTGAGATTCAAAACATTTTGTTTCCTTTATCAATGGTTTCTTGGCCGGTGTGAAGCAAACTTTCCACTTTTTAAATGCCTTAAATTTCGCAGTGAATGCATGTATAAATTATAAAAAGTAAGAGTAAAATGCGAAACTTTACAGTGAGTTAGGCATTTTTAGGCGAATATTAACAAATTAGGCTCTAATAACCATTTTAGGGCACTATAAAACTCTTTGAATACCTTTCAGTTTCCATGAAACACAAATATTAATAATTATTTTTACTTTTCTCCTAAAGAAGCAAAATAGGCATTTGCCCTAGAATCCGATGTCTGGTTATAACATGTTCCATCGCAAGTTGAAGATTGTCCTCAATCCACTGACTTCTATCAGAGGATCTTACGTAATGTTTACACATTCCCTGCAATAAAACAAAAAATAAAACTCTTGCAACAAGTTGTCATCTTACCCCGAAAAAAAGTGATCATCTGTCAGATTGTCTTTTTTCCAATTAAAAATACGGAAACTGACCAATATGTTCTGACGATTCTCAACTCTATTTTTTACTAAGTGAGAAGAGTAAACGAATTACAGAGCATTGTTACAGGTGTTCACTTTCATTCGAATTAACGACAGGCAGAAAAATTAAACTGAGCATTTTTGGAGATGTTTATGTTTCATTGGTGAAATCTGTCTCAAAGACTTCGTTGTAAAAAAAAAAAAAGTGTTGTAAAGAGACCTTTCTGGATGGCATAAAATTTAGTTTTCAGTTCCAAAATTCCGCGACACACAGGTTGGGAACCCCTGCCTTAGCACACAAGCAAGGTGGAGGGGTAAGGAGTAAGCTCCCTACCCCCACGAATTAGTCATCACTTGTTCATTCAAAATTTCGCAGTGTTCAAGTAAACACGGCAGGATCAGTTGTAAAATCAAAAATAGTTTTGCGTATGACAGATGGACATCTCGTTGTTTAGTTAAAATTCGCTTAATGAGTTAATTACATATCAATCTTAATGCTTAAATTGTATATAAAATAACAATAAAAATAAAATCATACAAAAATGGAAAAGAAATGATCAAATATAATAAACTTAATTGAACTTTTCCTTAGTTGGGGTATGTTCACTGTCCTTTCTGCGCACGCAAAACTTGCAATATGAAGGTGTTCCGCGACTTCTCTTAGCCTACACCTCCCTCCTTTCACCTTTCCCGTTGCTGTGTTTTGCGGGCTGTATTTCATATGATGTCGTTTTTGCCGACCACTGGTTTACAGAAATCCTGTACAGAGTCTAACAGACGCCATGACGAAAACAAATCTTTTCAGAATGACATAGATACTGAAGATAGTACTATGCACATCGGTGAAAATGTCGAAATATACTTTTTTTAGCACCACAATATTTCATTCTTACGCTCCACGTAATGAGAAAGTGATTATTAGACACCGATATTTCACACATTATAAATACAAAAATACTTTCCTTTGATATACAATGCGTAGCTTTCCCCCACATTACAGCAGTACTCATTTTTTTTTATTATTCGGTATATGATCAAATGAATGTGCACGCAAGTTTGGGCAGTAGCCGTCAAAGAGCTGTATAATTAAAATACGGAGGTAGAAATACAGTAATGAACGTGTGTAGTGCCCAGGAAGGCCAATGACATTATTAGCTCAGAGTGTGGAATAGTTATTATTCTATACGAAGATATAAACCAAAGGCAATATTTATTTTAACGTGTGGAAAATCAGTTACCATGATCACTATCGCCACCACCACAAATAAAATAATAATGATGATAATAGTAATACTATTAATAATGATAATACTATTAATAGTAATAATATTAATAATAATAACAATAATAATAAAAAAATGACAATAATACTGATAATAATAAAATGACAATAATAATAATAATAATAATAATAATAATAATAATAATAATAATAATACCGAGTATGATATTTTAATGGTAAAACACTTGCTTTGCATGCGGGAGGTCCCAGGTTTAAACCCCGGGGCCTGTGAATCTAATTAAGGTTTTTTGTTATTGCTAGTGTTGTGGGATTTAATCGATTAATCTGTTCGATTAATCGATCAATTTTTGTTGTAAGATTAATCGAGCAAAAATATTTAAGCGAATAATCGAGTCGATTAATATTAATCGATTGTACTTGATATTCATTATTATTTTGTTAATGCAAATTCAAACTAATAATTCCAACAATATTAGTCTCTCAGAAATTGTTTACTTCAAAGCACAATAGTACCGTTAATTTATAACTGCAAAGCAGGTAGCATAGAGCAAATCTCTGCACAAACACTTCAGAAAGAGATGGAGATATGAGGACAGTGACCAGGTCTATCCTTCTTGAAAGTTGAAACTCAGTGCGAAACACTCATTAAGTTTTATGGTTTTCCAAGAAAACTCCCACCTTGTTGTCAGCTCATCTTCCTAACATATGAAATAACTTACATACTTTTCTGGGATTCGCCTCTCTCATTCCGTAGTCATGGAAATACTGTGTGCATGTGAGAGAGTAACTATCTTCTTCCCTTTCTAAAATTTTGTAACCAAATTATAATAGGGGCCAATCTGCTGTCTTGACTGCTGTACTGTAGCAGTTTCTTTACTGAGTTCGTAGATGAAGCTTGTGTCTTCAGTTTGCTAAAGAACAAAAATCGATTTCTGTGGTCAGTTAAAAGTGAAAACTCCATTATGTCATATGAGAATTTGAGAGGTAAACTCGGTGAAACTTTTGGATTTAATTTGAACGATCGTGGAGAAGTGCTTGGCAGAAAAAAAAGTTATTTTTTCCCTGTTTAGTGACGCAGGAAACATTGTTATTAAACGTAGAGCAGCACTTAACTCGGAGCATGTGAATACACTCATGTTTAAAATCATGGATGAATCTTCTAGGCGAGTCTTCATTCTTTTTTTACTGTTTGTCTCAAAAATCCCCGGAGAAATTGACACAGTAAATTATAAGCCTATATAATAAATATGTTAGTAAATAACTAAAATAGTATTTTTTTGTGATATAATGGTACAGTATATACAGATATACAACATTTTTATACTTATGCATATCACCGAACACAAATTAAATTTAACAATATCATTATATTAAAACTTTTTTAAATTCGATAAAAACTCGATTAATCTATGGATTAATCGATTGAATTCATATAGTTAATCGATTAAATATATTGATCGATCGACAGCACTAGTTATTGCCCTAATGCCGAGTTGGTCATATGCTTACCACGAAGCCCAAAAAGTTATTTACAGTTAAAAAATTATAAAATCGAAATGGATAATGACCAGAAAGCCTTCTTACAATTGGCGCACTTCGTAAAGCAGGCAGAACAAGAAGGCTACTACACAAATAAGGCCACCTATCTGCAATAATGTGGACCGAACATTACTTCCAAGTTTCACATGCTACTCCAATGTAGACAAAGTAGGGAGAGAGAATTTCCGTGCTGTCGAAATCTAGAAATTATAAGACAATTGTATGGTGAACAACTGATTGATCCACCTTTTATCTTTGGGGAAACTTCTATCAGACTGAATATAATTCAGAATTGTTCTAGAGGTTAAAAAGAGATAAAATAATCTGAATCCAGGTAATATCAAAGCTGTGTTCTTTCAACTAACAGTGCGTCAATTCATCCATAGTTGAACTATAATATTTCCATCTTTTGTTATTAAAAATACACTGTGTAACGAGCTAGAGTTATAGAGAAATAAGAGCTTGTAATGCGAGAATAATTCATTGTCATTTCTCAAACTAAAACTCTGTCGATAGAAAACATCTCTTAGATATGTTTTTCAGTCTTGCAAGGTCATTAATGCCGTTGACTGTCAGTCACGCTAGAGTAGAAACGACATGAGAAAAGCTTTTGCATCAGTCGAACTTTTTAACTTGTGAGTCGATATGTAGACGCCACAGCGTAAAGTGCAGTACGTGCTGTGGTTAACAGAATTGAAATCAATTACACGTATTGAGCGCCGTGTACGAAGAGAATTAAATGTTGATTCTCCGACATGTATTTTCATTTATTACAGGGGTAAAACGCTAAAGAGACAGGAAGTTTGGTTTCACAAGCTGAAAAACGCTAAAAAATTTGTCACTGAAATGACTCGATCGGATACGTGAGTCATTCTCTAGGATTCCACTTAAGTCAATTAGATAGGCTAGTAGGGAACTATAATAATATTCATCTCATTGTTAGAAGCGTCTCCGTTTGCGTCTTTACAAACTTCAATTCCTTCATTACCTTAAGCGAGATGATCACCGTAGGCGTATAAGAGTTGAATTCTGTGCTGAGATGATTAACCATAACGAAGAAAGTCACAATGATCTAGATTTGGTTATTCAGTGATGAATAAACTTTAACATTTGCGGGAAAGTTAACCAGCATAATTGCAGCATTTGGGGCCCAACTTTCTGGCCGCCCAGATCCCCAGATGACGTCACTGAAAGGTTTTGCATGTAGTTTTATTAAAGATATTAAGTACAAGAGGAAAACTCGAGATCTGTGTGGTTTGTAACAGCATATCTTTGAAGCAGTTGCGTTAATAACGTCTCAAAAGCGGAAAAACACACGGTAAGAGTTTCAATATCGTTTTGATATCTGTCGAGCTACAAATGGGGAAGCCTGAGAAATCGTACCGGGAAATACTGTTCTCCAACCAGGAGATTAACCGTGAAAGGAATGTGCTTACTATTGCGTCATCTATTGGAGCGAAGTAGATAGATAATATTACCATTATAACGTCAGTTGAAAAAACAGGCGCTCTCCTGCATATGTTATTTCCTGTATGGAGGGATTAAAAGACAAGGAGATTAACCGTGATCTAATTTTGTAACTAGGGTAGTATAAATATGTGTGTATCAGTGTTATCCTTTGTGCTTTGAGAGTTAGCCAATGGAGATGCGCGTACCCACGTATGTGACCTTATGACATCAACATTCATTCACAGCATTACCCCGCTGCCTCTCATTCCCCTGAGACTTTCTCCTGGTTGGAGTATAGTACATATCGCGACAATTCGTCCCAAGAATAATAATTCGTCCCACGACAGATTGTTCCAAGAATATTTCGTCCCGAATCTACGACGTACCACGATATATTGTACCATTGCGAAATTTTAATGTTTAAGAAATTTTTAATAATTAAGAAATTATCTATCCATAATCCTTAGCAGTTACATAACAGGCGAAGAAATAAAACAACCGTATGTGCTCTTTATCTACCCACGGCTTCAATTATTTTTATTTTAACGCTTTACCTTTTTTTTTAATATACTACCTGTAACTCTTATTTAGATTGGAGAATGATAGATTCGCAGTGAAAGACCTTAATTGATTTAATTCACGGAAGCAACATAGAATAATTCGGTGCTCAGCTCTAATATGCAAAATCGTTTAGTTCAGCGTTCTTCGCATGAAATTTCCTCTCTGTTAAACTATGATTACCCGATAGTAGGCATAATATAAAACTCCAGTCACCTATCGAGTGTTAGCATATTTTTGACCTGATTTTCTTAGCAAGATCTGAACATGCAGAGAGTATGTCAATAGCTTTGTCATGCAAATTGTATAATCTAAAGCTAATCCTGTGTCCACACTACCTATACATAACACCCAATCAGCAGTTCCACTAAATGTATATCACTATCATTATTACCTACCGAGAGTAAGGGGATAAATTACCGTCTATAAACGGAGTAACAAGCCAGAGCGTGAAGCGTCAAACACAGAGGTGTAATGCAGACCATAACGAAGATAGTATTCGGGTTATCACACGAAATGAGGACTAACCGATGCTCTTTGTTCCGTTGTAACTCCATATGGAACAGACAGCTTAGTCTAATAATATGTACGATGAATAACGCTTCCAGCGTCAATCGTTAAACTTCGTTGTCAAAGTTATTGTCCTCATTACCATCACCGTTAGTACGGTAATAGTTCTCACCTTAATCGTCACCATCACCAATATTATCGTCACACTATTGTGAATGTCATTATAATCAACATAATTGCAATAGAAATTATCATCTACATCAGTGATGGGCAGATTCCTGCAAGATTGAAAGGACGTATATATTTCGTGCACGAGGAACCGGTTCTCAACTGAAGTGGTACCATAATATGTGAGGATGGGATAAGGATTAGCGAGTTGTTTCGATGGCACAAAGTATATTCAATCACGTATTCAGGGTATCTCAGGAGGAATGTAAAATACTTCAGGATAATGTAATTTGGATTAACCTACATCGATTTAATCTGTTCGAAGTCTAAAGGTTTGGGAGAAATTAACTTTTAGGGGCCATATTAGTAGACATTCTTAGCTTGGGCTTCCGGTGGATGATCAGCGAACTAAAGTTTTTCGTATTCATAAACCAGTGTTAGCGATATGATATGATATGAATCCTGTACAAGTAATCAGTCGATAGCCGGGACTAGTTTAACACGCTCGTAGCGCGGGCTAGCGATATTTCTATGAATAGCACCCTAGGAGTCGTGCGTCCATCATAGTGGCCAGCTAGTATTATGGTCATGACGTGATATAATATGTTATAAATTGTATGTTATATATAAAATACGTTGATATTCTTTAATTTCTATGCAACATTAAGGACATTGCACTTGATTAAAACAATTTTTGTAATTTTTTTTCTTAAAAAGGAGCAAAATAATTTCAACTGCAGTCAACTGAAACCCCGTCAGCTTCCATGAGTACCATTACGCCGATTGTTTTACATGGGCCTCCCCATCGTTTACCACAGACTCAATTGACTGCAATGTCCGGGACGCGAACTTGCGATCTTAGGCACGATATGCTGGCTGGACATATATTGTGCGCCTTAAACCGCTCGGCTAACGAACCCAACACGAATTTACTCGAAGAACCGGCTCTCAACTGAAGTGGTACCATAATATGTGAGGATGGGGTAAGGATTAGCGAGTTGTTTTGATGGTACAAAGTGTATTAAATCATGTATTCAGGGTACCTCAGGAGGGATGTAAAATACTTCAGGATAATGTAGTTTGGGCTAACCTACATCGATTTAACCTGTCCGAAGTCTAAAGGTTTGGAAGAAATTAAGGGGAGATATACTGGAACATCTTGCGGTTCCGTGTACTATAATTGACGTGTTACCCCAGTTCTTTTGCACACGGCAGCATCTGAGCACCGCAACGCCAGCGCAACACACACAACTACTACACGTTAACTCGACATTTAGTTAGTATATTTGCATAGTGAATATGCAGACGTGTTTTTGTTTATGGATTTTGTGATGGCAATGCATTGACTGCTGTTAAGGAACAAAGAAGACGTTTTCCCAATCGAAGGGTTTAAGCTAGCTTTGTGTTTTCCCGTGTTTACCGGATGTTATCTGAAACTGGCAAGCTATCAAGTATTTCATTGAGGCCGGAAAGAGAACCCGTACCGGTATCTGATATGAATTTACAATTCATGGAATCCATAAGAAGGGCAACTTTAGTGATTTGTCTTGTGTAATTTTTTATTTTCTTATTGAGTTTGTATTTAATTATGAAATAAATTTATTGGAATAGCACAAGGTGCAGCATTTTCAATAATGTATCATATCATAATGTTATAAAACGTAGAAATGCATCCATAATGCCTCTCTGCTTTTAAAAATTCGCCAATCAATAACTTCCAAAACGTTATATTTCGAACATAGGTAGGTCTATATCAGGTTAAATCGATATAACTTAACCAAAACTACATTATCCTTGAGTCTTTTAAATTTCTCTTGAGGCGCCCTGTATTAATAAGTACTTTTATTAATTTAAACATTAAAATTATTTATACTGTGGACATTCAAATGTAATTTTGAATGTTTCAACAAGATATAAAAAATCAGCAGATTTTAAAAGAATACAAAGTAAAGAAATACTTCTTTGAAGAAGAAATTAAAATAAAACAAAATATCTCCCTTGGCTATGTGAATAGCGTATGCACTTCCCAAGCTAGTGATCCGCGGTTCGATTCCCGCAGTGAGAAAATATCTACGAGACAGGATCAATTTCCCTTTCAATTTGCTATCCTCTGTTGTTTCAGCGATGACGCTTTACCGTGCTGATCATACGAGTAGGGAGGCCCACAATGTGTTCCTGTCTAATGTTGGTAAAAAAATTATACCTTCTCCTACACCGCACTGGATTGTAACTAGGGATGTAAATGAAGGAGAAAGAACGAAAAAAGCGAATTATTAAAAAATCTCAGCTTATTTCTTATTCTCATTGTCTGCCACATAGTTAAAGACGAATGTCATTCACATATTTATTGCCACCAAACTAAGTGGTCGGGTTCATACCTAATTTGCCCATTCTTCGACTGAATCAGGTGGTTTGAGGGACGATTTTGTTTAGAAAATTATTTACACTGCTTATGTTTGACATTTTGTGTTATGTACACGTGCAAATTTTTAGCTTGGCCGCTTCCATGCGCGAACAATTGAGTAGGGGAAATTTGGAGGGAGATTGTGTATAGTAGTCTTAGTAATCTTAGCTTGGAGGGAGGAGGAGGAAAAGAAAGAAAATAATGATGTTGTAGTTACACCCATGTTAGAAAATATTGATCTCACCTGCATACTCTGAGCGATGACAGAATTTACTCCTGTTGAATAGGATCACTAAACTTGGCAATATATTGTTCACATTTTACTGGCAGTGACATAGTATAAAATAGTAGTGTAATGTTCTCAAAATGTTTCTGTACTATCACTCATAAAATAAAATATTATTAATTACAGAATATAATTAACTCTATGCATTAATATCACACATATTTACATCGTATCGCATCGAATTAGGCCTACTGATTAATTAAAAATGTCAACATTAGATTTAGTACATATTTTTGCTGGTAACTTTATTTAGAATTGTAAGTGATGATGATACATCAGATTTAATGTCTTTTAATTGGTTATTAATTCGTCGCACTGTTCTTCGAGAAGCACCAACGCTTAAGCTACTATTTTTGAGCCGCCTCGAGATTTAATGGAGTTCCCAATTCAGCTCCCTTCTTCATATAACTTCACACATTTGCTGTCCTCTCTCGTGTCTATGGTGTTCTTTTCCTTTAAGTTTATTTTGAACAGGCACCATTCATTCATTCATTCATTCATTCATTCATTCATTCATTCATTCATTCATTCATTCATTCATTCATTCATTCATTCATTCATTCATTCATCCATTCATTCATTCATTCATTCACTCACTCACTCACTCACTCACTCACTCATAGTTTTCAGCCCAAGGCAGGTCTTTCATTGCAAATACAGCATTCTCCAATCTTTCCTTTTTTCTGACTTCCTCTTAGTCTCTGCATATGATTTATATATCTTAATGTCGTCTATCATCTGATACCTTATTCTGCCCCCCCCCCCCGAACTTTTCTTCCGTTCACCAATCTTTTCAGTGCAACCTTCAGTAGCCACTTTCATCTCCTCGTCAATGAACAAGTAAATTTATTTTTCTCTTCCTGATCAATGTCATCATCATTCTTTCTTCACTCACAGCTTCATTTCTTATTATTGTATGTCCATTTCACACGCTCCATTCTTCTCCATATTCACATTTCAATTGTTTCTATTCGCTTCTCTTCACTTCGTCATAATGTCCATTTTTCCGTCCCATACACTCCACACAAAGCACTGTACTAGTCTCTTCCTTAGTTCTTCTTCCAGAAGTCCGAAGAAGATGATCCTTTTTCTATTAATATCTTCCCTGTCTATTGCTCTCCTTTTGATCTCCTGGTAGCAGCTCACTTTACTGCTTATAGTACATCCCAACTACGTAAACACACAGTGCCACTATATTTTTGAGTTAGATAGTACTCACGACACATCTATCAGGGAAACTACTACACTCGTCGAGCATTGCAGTACAACTAACCTATACACTCTTACTTTTCTTTTCAATGTTAAATGAACTCGTCCATGAATCACAGCGAACTTGTTGACATAGGCCAAGCCAAAAAAAGTACACCTATTTGAGTCAGTACCTATAAATCAAATCTGTATAATAAACATTTACATTCACAACATTTCAATCTTATGTTAATATCATTGCAATGCTTTTTACACTTGTTATAATAAAAGTGATGGCTGAGTTGCTTCAATTTAGAAACATAATGTCTTGAATACATTAAATGTATGGGAAGTCAGTTCTGTAATTACTTTTTCTGCTGCCTGAACGGTAATGAGGAAACTTGGTAATGAAGTACAGAGGGAAAAACTTTCAGCAGCAGTGTATGTCTTTTAAAAGGAAAATAATCTTAGTCTGACAAAGTTTCGTGTGACTGACCGGAAACTTCACTGACTCCCGTTACAGCAACGTCTAAATTCCTCTAAATCCGTTTAAGAAGAAAGTTAATTTACATTAAACAAACGTTGTTTATTGCTTTTTATTCATAGTCCATGAGCTTAATCACGACAGAACGCGAAGTTTACGGACAATAAAAAACTTTAGCATTTCACAACGACGTACTTCCTTTTTTTAAATTATAGTTTATTTAACGACGCTCGCAACTTCCGAGATTATATCAGCGTCGCCGGTGTGCCGGAATTTTGTTCCGTAGGAGTTCTTTTACATGCCAGTAAGTCTACTGACAGGAGCCTGTCGCATTTAAGCATACTTAAATATTATCGGCCTGGGCCGAGATCGAAACCACAACCTTGAGCACAGAAGGCCAGCGTTATACCGACTGTGCTACCCAGGCCGACCGCAATTCCTTTGTCTTAATGGACTGACTACTGGTAGATCATGTTAGTTATTTTCAGCGAAAAGGGAAAGAAGTGTAAAGTCTCAAAGTACAAACTTAGCCACCAGAAAAGTAGTTACGGTTTTATTTAAATAATATGATCCCATTTTGTTGTAGGCCTATTTCTACAATTTTTTTTCCCAAGGTGGAAGATAAAAGACACAAGATCTGAGATTAAATCTTTAATCTCCAGGAAGGATTAGCTTTATAGAAATAAGGTGATTCCATTTTGCTGTATTTCTGCTGAAGTTATATATTTTCCGATTTACAATACCTTTTAGTTATACAATTAGTGTATTAAAAGAGAAGAGAAAACGACACATGTTCTGAGATTATGAACTTAATCTCCAGAAAAATTTAGGTTTTATAGAAATAAAGTGTAGATTTTTCTGCATTTCTGAGTACGTTAGAAACATATTCAATTTACAATAACTTTATCATAACTAGAGGCACTCAAATATTTTAAGCTCAGAAATATCAGACTGTAAGGGGAAACATTTGTAAAATGCACTACTAAGCGGTAATCCTCTGATTGAGAGATTGTGGCTGATATGTACATCTATTATCAGGCAGTACATCTCACTTGACAATATGTGTCAGAGGAAGAACAGTTGTTTGCATGCATCTGAAGTCTGACTAGTGTAATATGTAGCTAGTAGGCTATGTATGCAATGGAGGGGGAAAGGAACTGTCCACCCTACTCCATTATCTCCTGGCTTAGTTGCCTTATAAGTGTTGCCTTCTTGATATCACTTGTGAGGTTCAGACCTGTCTTCGTGCAGTTGACTAAACAACAACTAAGAGATTTAACATAAAATCTTCACTAAAATTAGACTTGATATCTTTAAAAACATGTATTATGTAGGATTTTATCCCTAAAAAGGTAAAAAATGCAAATATGCTTAGAAAAAGTATAGTTATTTCAACTCACTAAGCCACGAAAGGGATATTTACAAAGTTTGAGAACTATAGCAAGTTCATATAAAAAATGCATTTGCATTGAAATTATGTTTTTGTTCCTAACATGTTTGTATAAAGAGAAAGAGAAGAAGGCACAAGTTCTGAGTTTACAGTCTTGGTCTCCAGAGAACTTAGATTTTATGGAAATGAAGTGCTGTATTTTCATGTGGGTTAGACATCATGTGGGCTTGCTTAAAAAAGTTCCTTTGTGCAGACGCTTGTATTTCCCTATTTTGACTATGTTGACATTTTACTGACCGACCTTTCCAGCGACAACAAAACGAAACTTCAAGTGCTCATAATTAGTGTGTACGTTTTGTAAGCAATGTTCGTAAATATGATCATATTACTGCATCCCAGGAAACAATAGGTTGGCTTAAACTAGATAAGAAAAGAAATTTACATTCACTTCTCCTTCTCTTCGAAATCTTGAACTCTTCTATTCCTTCGTACCTGTCGTCTCGCTTCACTTACCTTTCTTCCCACCACAATCTGAACACACGCTCTCGCCATGAAACAATACTAACGATACCATCCCATCGCACCTCCTCATACTAATGCTCTTTCACAATAGCCCTGCCAAGTCTCTGGAATTCGTTATCTGCTAGCATCAGGGACTGTCGAAATAAAATTGAATTCAAACGCAAACTTACTAGACACTTGGTCAGTAATTGAGACTCGTTCAGACATGGTTTCTTGTAAATAGTTCTCTTAATCTATCACAAAATATCTCAATATATGGTAATTTCTACGTTTAATTTGTAATTTAATAAATACAAAAATATTCTTAGTTCTTAACTTCTATGATAAATTGTCTAGCTTTCATTAATCAGGTAATCTTTTCGGACTTTAATTTTTATTGTAATTGTAATTGTAAATTTATTATTAATTGTAATTTTATTCTTCACATTATAGTTGTAATCCCCTGGTAGAGGGGCAGAGAAGGCCTGATGACCTTATCTCTACCAGGTTAAATAAATAAATAAATAAATACTAATACATCAGTCATAAATTTTTTGCATTAAAGAGGAAATGAAAAATAGGCAAGTTCTGAGATTACAAACGTAGTCTCCAGATAGATTACTAGTACGATTTTACTGTAATTCTAGGAAGGTTAGTGATATTTTCCATTTACAATATGCTTTTATCATATAATTTTTAAAGTACAGGGAAAGACAAAATTACACAAGTTCTGAGATTACAAGCTTAGTCTTCAGGAAACTTAGGTTCTGTAGAGAAAATAAGTGGTCCATTCTGCTGTATTTATACGAAGAAAAGACATTTTTTCATTACACAATAACTTTTAGTCATACAATGTTCTATGATTACAGACTTAATATCCAGACAAGTTAAGCCTTCATAGAAATATCTTACTGTATTCCTGTACCGATTAGAGACACGTAAAGTGAAATAACTTTTAGTAGTAAAGTTTTCGTATAAAGGGGAAGAGAAAGAGGCACAGGTTCCGGGAGTATAAACTTCGTCTCCTGAAAGTTAAAAGTTTTGCACAAATATAAGTTTTCCGATTTTTATGTATTTCTATAACTGTTGAGAAAAGGTAAGTTTACTATGCCTTTTATAGTAGTCATAATTATAATTATTGAGGACGAGAAACAGACATTGCTGATGAGAGTAAAAACTCAAATCTCCAAAAAATTTAGATTTTATAGAAATAAACTCTTCTAATTTTGTTGTGTTTATGTAACATAAATAGTTATTTTAAAATATGACGTATTAATCGTACAGTTTTTTAGTCGAAAGGAAGAGAAAGATTGACAGATTATTAGAACAAATTTAAGTCTGCAGAAAAATTGAGATTTTATAGAAATGAAGTCTGATTATTTTGAATGTTTTTTTAAGAGTTAAATAGAGTTTAAACATAAAATACAGTACTTTTAGTCATGCAATTTTGCTACAAAAGGCAAAACAAATCCAGTAGGTACACGTTATGAGAGTATAAATTTAAATCTCTAGAAAAGCAAGGATTTCATAAAAATGAAGCCGACTCATTTTATACTATTTCTGTAGTTCTTAGAAATGCGTATAATATGCAGTGTTTTAGTCGCATAATTTTGGCAATTAAGAGAAAGAGAAAGGGGACACATTATGAGAGTATAAACTTAAGTTTCCAGGAAATAAAGGTTTTATATAAAAAAGGCTTCTATTTTGCTCTATTTCTGCACTTGTTATAGATAACCTACATACAAATTACAATATCTGTTCAGACTTTTTAACACATGGATTTTCCTTCATTCCTTCATAGCGTTCTGCTCAAGGACAGATCTTTCACTGGAAACCCAGCACTCTACAGTCTTACCTATTTTCTGCCTTTTTTATTAGTTTTTGCAAATGATCCATACAATATCTTAACGTCGTCTATCAACTAATACCTTCTTCTGCCCCGAACGCTTCTCCCATTCATCATTCCTTCCAGTGCATCCTTCAGAACACAGTTTATTCGCAACCAGTAACCCAGCCAATTCCTTTTCCTCTTCCTGATCAGGTTAAGCATAATTATTTCTTCACCCACTCTTTCCAACACAGCTTCGTTTCTTATTCTGTCTGTCCATTTTACACGCTTCATCTTTCTTCATATCCACATTTCAAAAGCTTCTAGTCGCTTCTCTTCACTTCATCGTAATGTCAATGTTTCTGCCCCATAAATTAATACACTACTCACAAAGCACTTCAGTAGTCTCTTCCTTAGTTCATTCTCCAAGGACCGCAGTAGTTGCTCCTTTTTCTATTAAAAGCTTTCTTTACAATTGCTATCTTACTTTAGACTTCTTGACAACAACTGATGTTACTGCGTAGCTCAGTACACCCCAAGTATTTGAAGCTATCCTCATTTAGAATTCCCAAGTTTACCTTCTTCTTTTCTTCCTATGACCATAGTCTTCGTCTTATTTACATTTATCTTCATCTCATACTGCTCACAGCTGTTATTTAGCTTCAGTAGTATATCCCTTAGTATCATCTCCTCTTCTGCTAACAACATCATATCGTCAGCAAATCATACGCACTTTATTCTTCTTCCTCCTACTATCATTTCGTCCATACCTGTGGAGTACGATTAGCGCCTCTGGCCGCGAAACCAGGTGGCCCGGGTTCGATTCCTGGTCGGGGCAAGTTATCTGGTTGAGGTCTTTTTTCCGGGGTTTTCCCTCAACCCAATATGAGCAAATTCTGGGTAACTTTCGGTAATGAACCTCGGACTCATTTCACCGGCGTTATCACCTTCATTTTATTCACACGCTAAATAACCTAAGATGTTGATAAAGCGTCGTAAAATAACCTACTTAAAAACTATCACTTCTCCCATGTTCTGAAAACAATTCTTCTCTAAATCCTCCAAGTAGATGTTTAACAGGGTAGGTGATAAAGGACATTCTTGATGTACTCTTCTATTTGGCTTCCTTCTGGCATTTCTTCTCCTATCCTGACTTTGACTCTATTTCATATAAAGATTACGGAACAGCCTCCTTTCTTTCCAATCCACACCAATTGTCTTTAGGATTCCCATCAGTTCATATATATATTTTTTAATATTATCAAATGGGTACTATATTACATATCTACTCTTCTTCGATCATGAGCTTTCTCCATTAATTGCCTTTGTATTCTAGCGAAATAGCTATATTTTTAATTGGTTAGTCAACGATGCTGTATCAATTACTACTTTATTTAGCATTGATAGAATTGATGATAGCAAGATTCTATTTGGTAATATGAGGCCGAAGATTCGCCATGCGATTACCTGACATTCTCCTTAAAGTTGGAGAAAATCTAGGAAAAAACCCAACCTGGTAATCAGCCCAAGCGGGAATCGAACCCATATCTAAGCAACTGCACCTACTGCTTGAGCTACACCGGAGGGAATGAGTAGTGTTTTTGTCTTCTCTGTTCATGTAATCTCTGATGTCTAAAATAATCACTGTTTTCTAACATCGCGGAAGCAAGTCTGGAAAACGTAGAATAATCCATTCGGTATATTTGAAAGGTTATTCAGGCTAAACTTCATTAAAACCGTAACAGCCAGCACAATATTAGCCTGTGACCTAGGCGACTTTCCGGTAAAGTTATCAGTTGAAAATTTGCTATACAGATTTTACACATTAATGTACTCCATCACGCCTTGTGCTTCGAGTACATCAGTTTCCGAATACACTGTGTTTACATTTGCAACAAAGCTTTTAAACTGCTAATATACAAGGCAGTTTCAACTTTCAACCAAACTGAACATCACGTGATTTGCCTGCAGGCATTGGAAATATTTATTTATTTTATTTTTTGCCACGAATCAATTTTAATTTCACTCCAGAGCCAAAGTTTAGTAAAACACTGCCGGTCGAAATTGATCAAGTAAAAAATTTATCGTCTCTGCTGTTCGTGATATTACGACCGATGTTTTCCAACCAACCATACAAGAGAGCGCAGTTGCAGTGTTCGAGTTTTGAAAGTCTTTCATGTCTATTTTTAGCATTGTTAACAACTTTGTAGCTCCATTTTATAAGAAACAATGAGAACTTCGCAAAGAAATTGAATACATGAGATATTTATTTTAACAAAACGAACCCTCCAGCTAGTAGAAAGAGAAATACTTCTGAAGTTTTAGAGTGTAGTTGCAGTTACAATTTCCTGAACTGTGCAGAACTTTAAAGAAAATTAAAAATAAAATGTGACAGAGACAGTAATGGCATTCATAAATTTTTCACTTCCATTCACTTCGCTTTGCTCTTCTGCTTTACGACTTGGAGTTCACTAATAATCTCTTCCTGTTGAAAAGTATAGTGACCAGAGTTCGGTCTTTCCAGGTTATGTTTCATTGAATGATTTATCAAAGTTATTTCCGGCACTTTATCATCTGCATTCGCTCTACATAATATCTATAATTTCTCCTTTTTATGTTGGTAATTTCATTTCGAACTTCTATTAATAGCTCTTATGAATGTGATGAAAAGTAAGATATTGTCCACAAAAAGAAAATAGCACATTACAAATCAATTATCATTCAAACCTCAAAATATCGTTTATGAGATGGTTTTACGAGATACAGAAACAGATAAGAAGAGGTAGTTCTTTATTGACTTTAGTATGGGACATAGCCGTACTGCGCAACATACATCCCCTCGAAAATTTCCCCCACTACCTACGTATACTCCCCCTAGGATATATCCCACCAATACCTGTCTCAGTATCATTTACAGCTAAATCACTCGTTCACGTTTATTTACTCTCTACGAGTGAAATATATAAAAGAGAAATATATCAAGGTGCTTTTCTTCACACTTCAAAGTACATAATGTAATCAAAATAAATGAACAATAGCTATTATGTATAGGCCATTCGTTATCTTGTAAATCGTACCTGCGTATGAGAGGAAGCAGAAAGTGAATTGAGAAGCTTTCCTTCCTCTCTATGTTTCCACTTGCAGCTAGCTAGCTAGCTCACTTACGCCACCATAAGGTTCTTACTATAAGCTACGGCGCACGCGTGTATTGGTTTCACGAGAAATGAAAAATATAACAAAATACTATTTTCAAGTTAGAGCTTAGAAGTCTGCTATTGTAGGTAGCGATGACTTTAACCAGGCCAATAGGCTGGATATGCAAAAGTTACATACCAGAGTGAATGTGCGTTTAAGAGAAGAAGTTGAGTGAGACATCTCGATAATCCAGATGTATCTCATGATACATAATCATTAGTGGCAGCCATTAAAGTAATGGACTGTGACGATAGTCGTCACGTGAAGTAAGTCAATTATCCTCATGTGATGTCTTCATGGGGATCGTCTGAGGGAGTACACAATAACGAATGACCTATATTTGGTATAACAATATGAACTGCAAAAAATATACTGTGATAGTGCATAAATTACTGGACAAAAATGTCGAATAAAATGTTTCTGTAACTTTTGTAGTTCCCTTTGGAAAAAAATGTTATCTGTGAGTCTAACGTTTTTGGAAATGAAAATAGACCGTCATTATTTACTTCGGTCTGCCACGTACATTGCAACTGTGGTGATATCCTTGTTTACAAATTAGGGTATTCTGTTGTCCCTCTACCATGGTGGTGTTAGCGTGTGTTGAACGTAAGGTCGTTGACAATTACGTTCACATTTACTCGAGCAGTAAATATTAGACTACTATCAATCCTAAAAACATGGTATTTTGGAAATTGAAAACAAAAATGGAAGAAAAGCAAAATTTCACTACATATCATGTTTAGCAGACCGAGATGTACAGTCTGTATAATTTTGGTAATTTATATCGTTTACACCCTGTATACTAATCCTGTGATACAGGTGAGTGGAGTATAATAGAGAGATTAAAAAGAAGGAGAAATGGAGGAGATTAGTAGTCTAAATGAAAAATGCCAAAAGTGATGGGATAGTATCAGAGGAAGGTATGATAGAAGGATAACTACATAATAATACATATTATGTAAATAAGAGGAGTGGTAAGGATTTTGTAAAATGACTGAAAGTGAATAGAGTTAATATAACAGTATAAAATTGGAAAATGAACATTTTAATATTAAGCAAGAGCATTAGAATGAACTGGATTGGAATAGTAGAATTCTTAAATAACTTAATGCGAGTGGAGTATCTTATGATGAATATGAAAACTATTATGGTTTGTTTGTGTAATGTGGATATAGTTGGAATGGATAAGGAAGTATTGTGAATTGATAGGGAGTAGAATATAGAAAGGAGCGTTAAAAGAGGCGGATAAGAGGTGAGATAAAAGATATTAGTGATAAATGAAAACAAAAATCGGAAATAGGACTGTAGAGTAGAACTACACGTTATTTATTAATTTATTAATAGTAGCAGAGAAGAAATTAGGAATGAAATAGTAGACAATGTAATTGAAAGTTATGGTGAAGGTACACCTTAATAGATACAGATGCTGTGAACAAATAAATATCTGATATCAAATAAGCCCTATACTAATCTAGGCTTAGGATCAGCAACAGTAGCCATATGTTTCATATACACTAGAGATAAGCAAAACAAACTGCCGCTCTCGCTCATGTGTTCATTGCATTTGTCTTTCGAGTCTCGTCTCGTCTCGTCTCGTCATTCTCGTGCGATTCGAGTCTCGCTCATCATTCTCGAAATAGCATTTGGTCGGCGTGGAAAGATTTCGTAACTTTGAATAACATACATCATTGAAATAAATAACATTATACATGTTTAAATGAGACAAAAAGACAAAACAGAACAGTATCTTAGTTATCAAAATGTTCTGGTTCTTTTATATGATATTACCTATGGTTGTATAAATAGGAAAAAAAAAAACAATTCTCAAATAAATCTGCATTTCTAAGAAACATAAAACATAATGTTAATACCTTTTTACTTGAGATTGTATACTTGATCTCAAACATATGAAAAGAAAATTCCTAGCCTTTTAATAAGGGCCTAGTAATTAAATAAAGATTGGGGAACGGATTATTATACATTGAAAGGTAGAGAAGACGTTACGCTACTTGATTGTTTATACATATATAACAGTTGCCGAAGAAGATAAAAGTTCAGTCAGGTATAGACAACTGTGGCGATTCAAGGCTGCTTGTCGTTCCGGACATCGGGAGTGATCAATCTCGGCGTCTCGAAACACTCACAAGCAGTCTTTACGTCAACGACGCGACGTATAGAACATTGTCATGCGGGTTTTCGGCTTTGCGGGCGCTGTTAGTCTTGCTTTCTCGATCGTTGTTCATCTCTAATATACACCCGATGCCATAGCATTTCTCATTCAATTAAGGGGATGCGCTACTGAAAAATGACCGTTTTTGAAGAAATGTCATGTTTTTTTTTTATTTTACTCTTCATATGCTAAATTCCAATGCTCCATTACCACAACCTGTGTTTCAGCTATAATATGCACTATAAAAACATAGTAAACTCTTGTTTTAGATTCCAAGAAACGGTTTCCAAAATAAACGTGTTATTTTCAAATTTTATTTTTAAAATAGTTATTTCTTGACTTAGACCATAATATGCTGTTAAAATTTCAATACATTATCTCTTAAAATGTAGAAATTAGAAAATTCAGTAGCGCTTCCCCTTAAATCATAAACTATGTAATCTTTCTGTAGGTATGCGGAAGAACTTTAAGCTACTACACAATGTATTAGTCCTGGCGGTTTTAAAATTGAAGACTGGACATAAAAGAGGCTGTAAGTGTCAAAGAGGCAAACCGTGACAACACAGAGCTTTCTTGTGCGACTAATAATGTAATATCATGCATTTTGCACATCTAAGGAATAAGCTAGGGCCTAAATAAAATTACAATGAGACTTTTCATTTTTCTTAGTGAAATGAGCCAAGGACATTGATTTTTTAACTATCTTTCAAAGATATTAGAAATTATAGCCTTTTTATGTCCAGTCTTTAGTTGTTTGTACTGTAGTTTCATGGTTTATCGGGACTTAACCTTCAATATTTAGTACAATTTTTGCGATTCATGCTCTTCAGAAGAACTCAATTATGTTCTTCATTGTTCTGATAGTAGCTGTGGTATTCAAACCAATTCACAAGTTTGTTTCCCATTTTGATTGAATATCGATATCATTACGGCCAAGTTACCCACCTCCGTTAATGTTGATAATAACGTTGCGGGATGACCGGTTGACTGATTGCAGAGATGGTATTACTGACATTAGGGATGACGGTGGGGGTAAGGAAAAGTGAACATGAATTCTGCAGAATGTTGTACATCACTGGAAACCTACCATCTGAATCAGTTGAGCAGATCGCGTAACCCTAAACATGGGTCCTAATCAGAAAAAAAGAACTAAAGCTTAGAATATTGAAAAGCTCTTTGGGGCAATAATAGTCCCTCTAGCTGTTTAGCGCAAGAATGGAGAATATTAAGAAATGAAGAAATTTTTGTCATATCAAAAATCAGACATCGTAGACAAAAATCAATGAATCAAGATTCCGATGAAATCAGACATCATAGCAAAAATCAAACAAAGAAGATTCCGATGGATTGAATAATTAGTTAATTAAGGAGAAAAATATCGCTGCAATCGAAAAGTATTGGGAATAAATTTGAATGAGGAACAAAAAAAGTTTCCTTCCCAGGCAGGGAAAGTCTTAGTTACCAGTCTATCGTGCTCTGAAGTGAACAAGGCTCTGAAATCAGCTAGAAGGGTCGGTCCGGATTTTTATTTGCCACTACTGTACATTCTGCATCAAAGGAGGCTATATAATTTATAAAGCATAATAATAATAATAATAATAATAATAATAATAATAATAATAATAACAATTTCATATGATCGAAGGGACGTAATTACATTTTCGTAATAGTTTCCCGAAATACTTTCATATCGAGACTTAGACGTGAAAAGTAGGCTGATTAATCACCATCTCGAAGACGTTAATGTAGGCTTGAACATGTTGAATGACAAGAAACATTATGACGCTGAGGATGTTGCTCTACATAAATTCGCAGTGCCTCATTAGCAGACAGCGGATTTTCGGTGCGATAGAGTACGTCAGTGCCAGAGATGTCACTGAAGTCATTGTTACATTCCCTCCGTACTTCAAGGGACGTGACGTTTGTCACTGTGTAGAGACCGATAATCCGCTGTCTGTCCATTAGATTAGTGTTGCCGTACAATAGTACAACATTCCCCCATAAGAATATACATAAATATACTTGGACATCTCCAGATGAATTGACACACAACCAAATAGATCACATCTTGATAGATAAACGGAGACATACTAGTATAGCAGATATTCGAACTTTCAGGGGTGCAGACTGTAATTCTGACCATTATTTGGTAATTGGAGAATTAAGAGAAAGAATATCAGTAGTCAAGCGAGTAGAGCAACAGTTAATATTATTAAATTCAATATTTTGAAATTAAAGGACGAGGAAACTAAGCAAAATTATCAAGTCGAAATTTCGAATAGGTTTGCCACTTTAGAAAGTTCCGACGAAGTTGAGAAAGAATTAGATGTTAATAGCGTGTGGGAAAATATCAGAGATAGTGTCAAAATTGCAGCTGAGCAGAGCATAGGTTATTATGAAACTAAGAAAAAGAAACCGTGGTTTGATGAAGATTGTTACATGGTAGTAGAAAGAAGGAAACAGGCAAAATTGAAATTCTTACAGGATCCAGTTGAGGAGCAGAGAGAGATAATTATTTCAATGAAAGACGGGAAGCAAGTCGTACAATTAGGAATAAAAAGAGAGATTACTTGAAGGAAAAACTGAATGAAGTAGAAACAAATAGTAAAAATAGAAACATTCGAGATTTATATAAGGGTATAAAGGAATTTAAGAACGGATATCAGCCAAGGGTAAACGTGATCAAGGATGAGAATGGTGACTTGCTTGCAGACTCTCCATCAATCCTAAACAGATGGAAAAACTATTTGGCGCAACTATTAAATGTACATAGGCCAAATAGAAATTATCGGGACGAAATTGAAATACAAACTGCTGAGCCATTTATACCCGAACCCACGCTTTCAGAAGTCGAAATTGCGATAGAAAATCTGAAAAGGTACAAGTCTCCAGGTATCGCTCAAATTCCAGCAGAATTAATACAAGAAGGTGGAAGTGCATTATATAGCGAAATTTATAAACTTGTACTTGCTATTTGGGAAAAGGAAATTGTACCAGAACAATGGAAGGAGTCCATAATTGTACCTATTTTTAAGAAGGGGGACAAAACCAACTGTGGTAACTTTAGAGGAATATCACTTTTGTTGATGTCGTACAAAATTTTGTCCAATATTCTTTTGAGAAGATTAACTCCGTACGTAGATGAAATTATTGGGGATCATCAGTGCGGTTTTCGGCGTAATAGATCGACTATTGATCAGATTTTTTGTATTCGACAGATAATGGAGAAAAAATGGGAGTATAAGGGAACAGTACATCAGCTATTCATAGATTTCAAAAAGGCATATGACTCGGTTAAGAGAGAAGTATTATATGATATTCGTATTCAATTTGGTATTCCCAAGAAACTAGTTCGATTAATTAAAATGTGTCTCAGTGAAACAAACAGCAGAGTCCGTATAGGTCAGTTTCTATCTGATGCTTTTCCAATTCACTGCGGGCTAAAGCAGGGAGATGCACTATCACCTTTACTTTTTAACTTCGCTTTAGAATATGCCATTAGGAAAGTTCAGGATAACAGGCAGGGTTTGGAATTGAACGGGTTATTTCAGCTTCTTGTCTATGCGGATGACGTGAATATGTTAGGAGAAAATCCACAAACGATTAGGGAAAACACGAAAATTTTACTTGAAGCAAGTAAAGCGATCGGTTTGGAAGTAAATCCCGAAAAGATAAAGTACCGACATGATTATGTCTCGTGACCAGAATATAGTGAGAAATGGAAATATAAAAATTGGAGATTTATCCTTCGAAGGGGTGGAAAAATTCAAATATCTTGGAGCAACAGTAACAAATATAAATGACACTCGGGAGGAAATTAAACGCGGAATAAATATGGGAAATGCGTGTTATTATTCGGTTGAGAAGCTTTTATCATCTAATCTGCTGTCGAAAAATCTGAAAGTTAGAATTTGTAATACAGTTATATTACCGGTTCTTCTGTATGGTTGTGAAACTTGGACTCTCACTCTGAGAGGGGAACATAGGTTAAGGGTGTTTGAGAATAAGGTGCTTAGGAAAATATTTGGGGCTAAGCGGGATGAAGTTACAGGAGAATGGAGAAAGTTACACAACACAGAACTGCACGCATTGTATTCTTCACCTGACATAATTAAGAACATTAAATCCAGACGTTTGAGATGGGCAGGGCATGTAGCACGTATGGGCGAATCCAGAAATGCATATAGAATGTTAGTTGGGAGGCCGGAGGGAAAAAGACCTCTAGGGAGGCCGAGACGTAGATGGGAGGATAATATTAAAATGGATTTGAGGGAGGTGGGGTATGATGATAGAGAATGGATTAATTTTGCTCAGGATAGGGACCAATGGCGGGCTTATGTGAGGGCGGCAATGAACCTCCGGGTTCCTTAAAAGCCAGTAAGTAAGTAAGTGAAGAATTTATGTAATTTTGACCTAAATGACGTTATTGTCCAGCAACCCCTTACATCATTCGGAAGCGAGTTCCAATTTCTAGTAACTGAAACTGTATAAGATGAAGAATATAAAGATGTCTTGTCTTGTGGTAGGGTATAATGAGTAAATATGATGAGACCTTGTACTTAGCTGATGATATACGGATAATTTTGAAAACGAGAAGCCAAATAAGAATAAAGCAAATGTTTAACGACATACACCATAACGTACACCTGATATAGTGATCCTAAACTTGGGCTTGATATACAAGAAAATTAGTTAATGCAATGTGATTTAACTGTTACAACTTAAGCCTGAACCGACGTATGCGAAGTGCAAGGTGGACCCCGCACCTCGCATGCGTCTTGGCTTGTTCACTTTTGCAGATAGAGTAATCTCATATGATTTTATGAAACTTGAGCCCCTAGAACAGTTCATATCTTGAGTCGGGCATCGAAAATGTCGTAACACATTTTTACATAGTAAAATATTCTCGATTAATTTTCAAATTTCGATACAAGTTAACATCTTTAGAAACGGGGGCTCATGTTCCTTTATTCCATGTCAAAATATAGTAGGCTGTAATAATATGTTCATATTATGGCTGTTCTTGCTTTAGGATATACAATTAAATTTCGATCTAATACTTTATTGTCATTTGGAATATCTATATCTGGTGTGAGGAAACCATTTTTACATGTGTTTCAGAGACGTTATCAGCAAAATGTATGGTTTGCGACAATGTTTACTAGCAAACACTCGTTATTTCCTATGATGCGGGGAATTCACGGTAATTGCATTGTGACATTAATTTGGTCACCTGCCGGATGTGTGTTTTTACTGGCAGTAACTCGTGTGGAAACAAATATTGAATTTCATCTGGGAATCGAAACGTTTCATAATCACTACTTATTTGTAACTGAGCCCACGTAGCTGCTAAAATTGAACTCCACAGACGGCACAAAATAAATAAGCTGAATTATTACATAGGCTCTATTTTAGTTTTCACTACCGCATTGATTCTAAGTGCATAACGTTGGCATAATTATAAAGTGGATTTAATGCTTATTGGAATTTCACTCATTTAATTTTCGTTAGGTTTTGCCTGTCTTCAATCACCATTATTCGTCATATTCGAGTCACTTTTTCTCCTGTTGTTTAGTCAACTGTCCGAAGACAGATTTGAACCTCATAAATGACACCAATAAGGCATCACTCATGAGACAACTAAGCCAGGAGATAATGGGGTAGGGTTGCCAGTTCCTTTTCCTCTTTTTCTCTTATATTCGGATAATTAATTATAGTACTGTTAGTTATATGCATTTCTTATAATTATTCCATTCTCTCCTGGTACATTGCAGTACTTCTGTAAACTTTCCCTTCGCAATCAGTTTTCGGCCATTACTGTTCTCTTCCAGCTCTTTCTTGGAATCCCTCTTCTCGTAGTTACTAAGAGAGTCTTTTTGATGTTGTTTACTCTATTGATCCTTCACTTGTCTCTGTGTGTGTCCAGTATAGAGCCACTTTCTTTCCAAAATCTCTTTTGAGATGTTTTTCTGTCTGGGAAACATTGCTAGATTTCATTTTCCAACGGAAGATGTGTTTTATCAATATGCATGATTTTATATTTATATAGAGGCCGATGGCGGGTTTATGTGAGAGCGGCAATGAAATTCCGGGTTCTTTAAAAGCCATAAGTAAGTATATAATGCTATCTATCGTTAACGTCGATGCATTTGCAGCTTGTGTAGCCAGATGCCGTGTTGTTAACTTCAGCTGGTTTGAATATTTCTTAATGTGATCACAAGCATTCAAAACGCGGATAAGTAATTGCCAAAAAATGTCACCACCGATACCGAACCAAAGCCTAGGATAGGCTTCACTGAAGTAATGGATCACTGGCCGACTGGTATGTGCAGCAGCCCCGTCTTGTTGAAAGAACATACCAAGTGTTCTGGTACTCATTTTGCTGAGACTCAAGATACTGTGTTCCGTTAAGACCGATAACTAAAATAACTAGACCAGTGAGATGGTCATCAATAATGCCACACTACACGGTAACTACGAAACCACGCCAAAAATTACTCTCCATAGTACCAATAAGGTTTTCATCTATCTAAAGGTTATAGTTGCACATGTTGATTCCGTTACGGGTAGATTTTCATTAATCCGTAAACAGAATATGTGGAATCAGTCGTTCATTAGCAATGATCTAATGACAGAATTCAAGAAGACGTTATACATATTGGTGAAGATACGAATATAGGCCTTGCTCGTGTATTGTGCGCCACACACGTGTTTGTGAATTAAGTCTTAGGCATTTCCTACGGGGAATGTCTACCAAGTTAGGATTCCATTTAGGTGGAATTAAAAGCGGTCTTTCCCTTGGGATTGGTTATCTTTAGGACCGTCTCATCTTCTCATGATGCTTACTCAGGTGTATTTTACACCTGCAGCGGCTCTTTGTCTAATTTTCTTGTTTTGGAAACAGGTATGCGAGACTCCTTCCCTCTACCTCCCACAAATTTGCCAAATTGTACTGTGTAGGAAATTGACTCGACGAGGTAAATTGAGTTCTGAAATTTCAGCCAAAATCAAGGGTAGTAAAATCAAATTTATATGACACTGAATATAACCAGTTATTCTTCCTGATTTCCTCATTCCGAAGAAGGTTGCGAAGAAAGAAAAGAAATGAGGCCTTTGTCGAGTTGCCATAATTTTCAGGTTATACCACAGTAGATTATAGTGATGATTAACTTTTATCTGTGCTTTGCTTATATTCTTGATGTTGCGAATTTCGGCTATCATAAAGCAGTTGTTTTGTTTTTAATTAAGAAAGATAACACACTGAAATGTATTGGATTGTACCCTTCTGAAAATGAGTATGTATTATCTGGAGTAATGAGTTCAGCCGTTCAAGCAATAGTTATTTCTCTTGCCTACACTGTTAGACTCAAAATCAATATCTTCATAAACATTCTTAGGTAATTGATGAGATCGAAATTTTGCTTCATTTAATGCCTGTGAAAATTTAGATTATTAATCTGATTAAAGGGCGTATTTTTACAAGCATTTTACTATATTCGTATCCCATAATTACCCTATAATATTACCTATATTAAACCATTTGAAATCTTTATTTAAATTGTTCATTTAACGTGAGTTTTAAGTAAGAGTTTCATTAAGAATTAGTGAGCTAATGCAACGAAAATGTCCGTATCAGAATTGTGGCAAGCCCTTGGAAAATCTTGTTTCGAAACATTTCAATACAAGAAAATCGCAAACTATATTCCGTAGATAGAATTGTGGGCTGCCTTGGTGGGAAGGCCTTAATAGCTTTGAGCCATGATGAGACGGGCTAGCTTAAACGCTTATTAAGTGCATAGTTGTTTATATCTGCACTGTAATGAATGTTTTTTTCAATTATGCAAAGTAAGCTCAAGATGTTGGCTAACCTTGGGTGCCAAGTCTTGGAGAATATTGTTTCCGCTTCTCAAAGAAACAACATTTAGTAAGACTGAACCTTTCCTATGAGAGTAAGATAAGACTGATCAACAATTATTACTCCATCAAAACACCTGATGTGATACATGTAACACTGTTGGAGAAATAAATCCCACGTACACTGGTCGAAAACGTGATATATATATATATATATATATATATATATATATATATATATATATATATATATTTCGTCAAAATAGGTAATTTGTTCACCTCATTAAAATTTAGGCTATTTATCTTGTATGAGACTTTTACGTGTTGCAGAGACAAATAATTATAGGTATAAGTTCTAATAAAGGGTCATGTTTCTACTTGGAACTCTACTTAAAGACTTCGATTCTTTCCCCAATTGATTCTTTCGCCTCTTCTAGTCAAAGACGTCTTCGACTATGTTGGTACGATCTGTGAGTTCTTAGATACAAGATTCGAATATGGACTCCTTAGAAGTGAAACCCAGAATTTTAGGATTCAAATTCCGCAACCTTAATTAGCGCCGTGGATCGACCTGGCAATTCAACTAATGCACCAGTACTTCTTCATCAAGTTATTGCAGTAGACTAACTCACTCAACATTTTGTTAATCGACAGTGCAATTTTTAAGCCACGTAACAGCTTGAAAGTAAGCCCCTTAACATTTATGACTTTTCCTTCCGCAAAAAGACACAACTTACTGTCCGTATAAAAGCATGTGCAGTTAAGCGAGGTCAGTCAAATATAAACGGGAATATTTTTCTCGTGGCATGGAAGGTCTAGTACAGACATGTGGCCTTGAGGTGGTAATGATGGGTATGTCTAGAACCACTTCTCTTGCCGGAGCCCTTGTCAGTTCTTCTCGATCAGACAGTAGAACGATGTGTGAGCAAGAGGTACACCCGTTCGTTGCGGAATGTACCATAATGTAGTTTTTTTACGAAAGAAGGGCTAAAAACTGCTAACATTTTGAAGACATTTTCGGCTCCAGTCTAAATTGTTTCTGACTGAACTCAAAATTACTTTCAAATTAATCAAAACTACTTCCTACTTACAAGTACTGTACTGAATATTTATTTTGACTCAAACTCTGTAGCTCTGGTTGCTCTCTATAAACCAGTAGATCAATAAGGCTTAAAATTATAAGTACAGTACTTCCTCGACATTAGGTAAGAACGGAGTTCATAAGGATTATTGTCGTCATAATCATAGTGATGACAATTAATATAAGATTTTTAGTCTTGTGACCTAGAGAAGCCCGCACAGCGTTCCGTTCCACGAGATGAAGACCAGTGTTCTCTGAATGCAGCCTTCAATTAGAAGCGAGCAAACAATTTGGCGTTTGTCGCGCCGGTGAACGCAAACAGCAGTGGTCGTAATGTATCTCGCGCCGCTCCAAACAGCCACTTGTTACATTACAGAACCGTGGCGGATACGTGAAGGTGGTAGCCCTGAGCAAACAGGCAAAATAACTCAGCAGATTTGTTAATGAACTCTGCGGCTTCGACCAATAAGGGTCCATTAACTTGTTCACAGAGCGGAAACTGCTGATTAAACTTTTAAGATCCCGACACGTACGTACTGTGCTGTGTTCTAAATAGTAGCGACCCAGCGAATAATTCGTTCACTATAAATTACAGCTCGGTTGAAAGTATGATTGTGTTGACAGAAGATATTCCTAGCTTATTAAGATTATGCAAATCATCTGTGCAATTAAGAGATGACGTCAATTGTAGTGAAGTACAGTGTTCACTTGTATGTACGACGTTTATCTCATTGCATCTGTATTTTCTGTCCGGCGGGACATTAAATTTATCTTTCTACATAATATAGAGTGATTCAAAAGTCCCGCGATTTTCTGAAATGTGTAGTTTAGAATCTAACGTGATTGAATTTTCAACGTAAATTGCATCGTTGAGAATGTACATTGTACGAGCCTCAATGGGAACGGAAAATACCCTGTTGTCGGCACATGCTTCGTCCTTAAAGTGGGCATTTACGTTATCGCAATCAACTTCGTGTATTGGGTAAATTACGAAATGATGACGATAATTAGCAGTGTTGCCAATACAAGTTCAGGAAAAACTGCTGGGTAAGAATAAAATTCCCCTCAGTTCTTACACTATAAGTGTAAAAAGTTTCTTTCTACTGTAAGAAGTTAAATAACTCTAAACTCTGCTGCCAACTGTTTTATTCGTTAAATAATACGTATCTAAAAATCAGTTAGAATTAGCGGGAAAGCCACTAATTTGGCATCATTAGGATTGGTAGGATATTTCTTAATGTAATCACAAGTATTTAAAACGCGGATAACTAATTGCCAAAAAAATGTCACCATCGCATCCTAGGATAGGCTTCATTGAAGTAATGGATCATTGACCGGCTGGAATGTGCAGCTGCTTCATCTTGTTGAAAGAACATACTAAGTGTTTTGGTACTCATTTTGCAGAGACCCAAGATACTGTGTTCCGTTAAGACGGATAACTAAAATATCTAGACCAGTGAGATGGTCATCAATAATGCTACACTACACGGTAACTACGAAACCCCGCCAAAAATTACTCTCCAGAGTACCAACAAGATTTTCATCTACCGAAAGATTATAGTTTCACATGTTGTTGATTCCGTTACGGAAAGATTTTAATTAATTCGTAAACAGAATATGTGGAATCAGTCGTTCATTAGCAGTGATGTAATGACAGAATTCAAGAAGACGTTAAACTTATTGGTGAATCTAACGTGCTAGATTTTCATCGTAGAACACACCATTAAAGCTGTATACTAGTACAACACACCTAACCTGTATGTACACATCTAACCTATATCTACACACCTAACCTGTATCTACACATCTAATCTGTATCTACACATCTAACCTGTATCTACACACCTAACTGTATCTACACACCTAACCTGTATCTAGACACCTAACTGTATCTACACATCTAACTATCTACCTACACACCTAACCTGTATCTACACACCTAACATGTATCTACACACATAACCTGTATAAACATACCTAACCTGTATCTACACACATAACCTGTATAAACACAATTAACCTGTATCTACACACCTAACTATCTACACACCTAACCTGTATCTACACACCTAACCTGTATCTACACACATAACCTGTATAAACACACCTAACCTGTATCTACACACCTAACTGTATCTATACATCTATCTACCTACACACCTAACCTGTATCTACATACCTATCTACACACCTAACCTGTATCTACAAACCTAAATGTATCTACACACCTAACCTGTATGTACACACCTAACCTGTATCTACACACCTAACCTGTATCTACACTCCTAACCTATATCTACGCACCTAACCTGTATCTACACAACTAACCTATATCTACACACCTAACCTATATCTAGACACCTAACCTGTATCTACACACCTAACCTGTATCTACACACCTAACCTGTATCTACACTCCTAACCTATATCTACACACCTAACCTGTATCGAGACAACGTAACTATGATGAAATCAACAAGAAGATTCGAAAATTTAATCTATGATTAGAGTGTTGGAGGGATAAGGAGAACTCAGTGAATCGTCATGCTAAATTTCATTAATAGAAGTAGAGATTAAACTGCCAAAGCTTCCTAATAGCTAAGTATTTCAGATCCATATTCATAATTGGCATGGAAATACAGTAAATAACGGATGCAATTCAGCATACAAGTTTCACAAGCGAACGTAGCGATGCGAAAGCATTAAATTGCCTTAAGTGAGTACAGAGTTATGAATAGACATACAGTTACTGCTTAATGCAAAGGCAACAACGTGGAAAATTGCGGTGTGGGGAATATCCAGGCCATGCGTGTAATTTTAGAGTGACTTGCATATGAGATTATTATGTTTACAAGGGTTTGAGGTGTGACCCATTTATCATTCAAGGCCGATGTAGTGTGTCCTGTACAATTATATGACACATTCCTGTAGTACTCATATACAGTTAGCCTACTTTCCTTCAATGCAGTAGGTCTATTTAACAGTTCGGCAGTGAATAATGGGTGTATGTAATCACAACGCCTAAACGTACTACATGAGGTAATACCCTTGATCATATACGAGTAGATTGATCAGCCTTATGGACTCTAAAGACAACTTTTATCAATGTCATTATGCTGCCATCTAGCGACTGCAAAATAGTCACCTTATAACTCTTATGGATTGCACGAAGTAATAACTTGCAACTGTACTTCCATCTAGCGGTCGTTACCCAAAAATGCCTTTTCGACAGCGGAGGTTCTGGAAATGTATTCTTTTTTATGTTATTTCGTAACATGGGAATGGCCAATCTGATACCCCCTCTCTCTCTTTCTTTCTCCCTCTCCTCCTCCCCCTCCCCTCCCTTCCCCAGCTCCCATTCCCCGTTCCCCCTCCCTCCTCTCTCTCCCTCTCCTCCCCTCCTCCCTCTCCACCTCACACAGAGTTTGTGTGCAGTCGATGTAGTTTTCTGGCAGGGTTGCCATATGTACGACTATAGTCGTACGCTTACGACTGTTTTGACTAATTGTACGAGGTACAACTGAACTCTAAGTCGTACGCAATTTTGTACGACTATTTTACTGGAGGGACAAAATTATTTTGGGACTCACAATGTCCAACTATAATTTAAAAAATTAACAGTTAATTTTCTCCTTTTCTAGACAACTTTTCTTCATTCAGTATATCATTGACTAATATCCCTGATCACACACATACTGTATATGCTTTAAAGGGATAAAAGATGATTTGAAAATCAATATGGTGACTACACTTGCCATGCAAGTAATAAATTCGTCACCTTGAGCTCCAGGTTTCATGTACGGTGCGGTTATATCAAAGTAACACGAGTTCAGAGATCTGCTAACTTCACTGTATGTTCAGCAATGAAAGTTTTTGTTATTATTAATGAAATAATACCGAAGTAGGGTTAAGAAGTCTAAACGCGCCGACATTTTAGCGGTGTCGGATTTGAGTCGACTGCAGGTGGATTAATTTGATGAAACATCAGCTGCCGCAATGATTGATATTACATATCTCCCATTGCGCCGGCCAAAGATAAAGTTTCTACTGACTTTCAATATAATAATGTTCTTTTGACCAAGCGTCATCGTGCATGCTTTGCCGAAAATGACAGTGTTGATGAAGAAATTGTAATTTGAATGCTAAATGTCACTGTGAATATCAACTATAACTTAATTACTAATACTCTTGATTGGATGAAGAAATGGATGCTGGAATAGGAAAGAGTGGAGAATGCTGGGTTTGCAGTGAAAGACCTGCTCTTAGACAGAACACTATGTATGAATGAATATATATTTATAGGCCTATTAACCATTTTTTGGTGTTATTTGAGATATATTTCTGTGCACTATCTATAAAATAGTAAAATGATGTATGTACGACAATTTTATGTTGAAGTATGACAGTTATCATATGTTGGTACAACGATTGCGTTTCATTTATCTGGCAACCCTGGTTTCTGGCGTATTGTCAGTCCACTCGAGGTACGTGGACATGAAGGGAAAAATTGAGACGGTGCTGGCTGAAGTTCCTGGGTAGTTCAGTCTGTAGAGCATTGGCACGCTCAGCCAAAGGCCCCGGGATCGATACCCGGCCCCGGAACAATTTTTCCCTTGAAATTATTACGTTAATGTTGCTCCAAAAGGATTATTATTTGTATAAGAATTATATGTTATTTATATGACAGAATTCTCTCTATAAAAGAATCTACTGATAAATACAGGGTGGAACATAAGGTAGTACATTAATTGTAGGATGTGATTACTTAAAATATAACGAACAAAAAAGTCTAATACCATGTTGCTCGTTTTTGCGAGGTTTCTGAAGAAATAAAACTTTTATGCCGACATTTCGATCGCGAATTTTACAAATACTGTTTAAAATACGGTTTAATTTCTTGTATAACAACGAAGAGAACGTTTGTTATGTCCATATTGAAGCAGTATTTTAATTAGAAAATTCACAGGTAACAAATTAATCGATTGAAGAAACATTGGAAACTTTGATTGTCGAGACACGTACAGAACGTCTAAAAATCTGGCATCGCTGTCGAGACGGCAGATGGTTTGCGTAGTACTCGCAACTCATCAGCTGTTGTGATGTTTACATTAAATTATTGTGCAGTTGGACGTACAGCGTATTTTAAACGGTATTATTTCTTCAAAAACCTCGGAAAAATGAGCAAAATGGTATTAGAAATTTTTGTTCGTTATATTTGAAGGAATCACATCCTACAATTAATGTACTACCTTATGTTCCACTCTGTATAAAATAATGTATATTGTGATTACATTGATAAACGGATTTTATTTTGCAATAAATTGCAAATTATTCTTTTGTATTTACTAAGTTCTATTTAAAAGTAGACCTATTTGTTGAAATAAGAAACATGTTATAATTACAAACCCAAACAAAGCACAACTCGGTTAATAATAAAACACGAAATCTGCCACACAGTTCACAGCGCCTCCCAGCTGAACATCCTTCCGCAACTTCCTACCCTTCTCTTCTATCCCCAACCGTGTCCATGCTTGCCCTAGAACAGGCATATTCAGCGTGGGAATTTCTGTCCTTTAAACGAGATGCAACAGTGACGTAGAATCTCAGAGCCATGTGCAGGCACACGCTTAAAATATATTCTACGTCACTGTTGCACCTGGTTTACATGCTAGAATATGCCTGCCCTAGAAGCTTTACGATCACGCGACCGTAGCTTCTATTCTATACATTGACAAAGCCAAATCTGGAGAACATCACGTCCCTGGTACCATTCGCTTTTATATACTTGCATCACGAAGGTGCAACCTAGTTGCAGGATGCATAACCGTACATGAAGTTCCTCGAACTTGCAGCTATTTATACTACCGAGACGCGGAAGCAAGGAACTGTGTCACTTAAATCGTTAATGAATCATGTCGAGATGTCATAATTACATTGCATTTTGTAATTACTTTCTGTTGTTGGTGATTAGAGCTAATGCAATTAAGAAGCATCCTACTACGCCGCGTGACGTCTGTAAGTTGATTTTAATGGCCTCATTAGACAGAGGCGTCTGGTGGAACCGACTCTTACTTGAATCGATTTTGTACCGCGAGATTGCATGCATTTCCAGGGCAGTGCTCGACCAAGCTTAGGCACTCATCGATCCTCATTTCACATTGTATTTGAATCAGTGCTAAGCGCGTTTGGTTATGATGTGATGTTGGTTTAATTAATGTACTTTGATACTGCCTTGCTAGCTAAGCTGGCATGAGAAAACTAAGATGGAGATGAAGAGAATGAGCCAAGATCGAAAGGAGTGGATGAAATGGACAAAACGAGGTACCCCGACGCTTAGCGGCAAAAGGCGCTAATGAAGAAGAAGAATGTATGCAATAGTAAAGGAAGCTTTTAATAGAAAAAGGAGCATCTTCGGCGGACCTCTGGAAAAACAATTAAGGAAAAGACTGGTGAAGTGCCTTGTGTGGAGTGTAGAATTATATGGTGCAGAAATATGGATATTACGACGAAGTCAAGAGAAGCGTTTAGAAGCAATTGAAATGTGGACACGGAGAAGAATGGAGCGTGTGAAATGGACAGATTAAGAAACAAAGCTGTGTTCGAAAGAGTGAGTGAAAAAAAAAGTTGTAACTGATCAGTAGACAGTGGATGCGGGATGACTTACCGTTGAATGCATGTGCACATTTACTATATGTTAATTTTTTTTTCATTCAGACCATTGGCTCAACAGGTTTTAAATGTAAACAGACGACGTCAACATGCTACTGTATCTCCGTACAATCAGAAGAAAAAGAAAAATAACGTACTGTAGTACATACCTTGCAAGGTTCAGTCCTCGTCATCATTGATGCAATTACCAGCGTTGCAGTAAACGACGATATATTCTCGTAAGTTGTCGAAGCTGAATCGTCTTCGCCTATCGCTTAAACAGTTTTTGTATCGAGAGAATTTCTGAAGAAAACCTCTAAAATGGGGATCACTCAATTTCTTTAGAGGAATATTTGTACTGAGCATCATGTTGCACGTGTCGTTAGACCCGCACAACTAAATGATGATGATGATGATGATGATGATGTAGATGGTTCCTCAGATTTCATTTCACCGCATTTCCTGTGCGATGTACTGTTGCATTGTTTCTCTATAGCCTGAGTTCTAGTTTTTACTTCAATTTTACATACATTACATATGATATTGTCTTCGTTAATACATAAAATGTCACTCTTACACTTCTTAATTGCATTTCATATCTCAGAGCGAATTTAACGCTTTGCCATTATGAATGGATCAGCACAACACTATTAATAATAATAATAATAATAATAATAATAATAATAATAGTAATAATAATGATTTATTTAACATGGCAGAGTTAAGGCCATACGGGCTTCTCTAACACTCAACCAGGAGTGAAACTGCGTTACAAAAAACACTACAAATTTACAAAGTACATTACAATTTTACACACAAAACTGAATAAGCTAATAATAATGTAATCTAAACAACAAGTAAGTAGAAATCAGACATAATATATAACATATAGAAAGAAAGGAAAAAGCGTAATAAAATGTGAACAGCAGGTCAAAATAAATGAGACAAAGTATAAAAAATAAGACAATTATTGATAATAATAATAATAATAATAATAATAATAATGATAATAATAACAATAATAATAATAAAATAATAATAATAATAATTATAATAATGTTACCATGAACGGACTGGGGTTCCTTCGTTTTGTACGCTGCTGTACTCGCCAGGTACAAAAAAGACGGATGGCGCGGCACGTGCCATATACTCTGATACGAAACAACTTCACTTTTCCTTAAGTCATCCCGCATCCACTGTCTACTGATCAGGAAGAGAAAATGGGACTGGCTGGGTCACTGGCTGTAAAGGTACTGTCTCTGAAGGATGCACTGAAAGGAATAGTGTATGGGGGGAAAAGTTTGGGGCAGAAGAAAATATCAGATGATGGAAAAAATTAAGATCTATATGGATCATATGAGAAGACAAAGAGGAAGGCAGAAAATAGGCAACATTGGAGAATTGTGGGTTTGCAGTGAAAGACCTACCCATGGGCAGAACACTATGAGTGAATGATATATAGCTACTTTATTGCTTGGACATAAATGCATTATGCATAGCAACGTCAATATAAACAAGATCATACAAAAGTATTTGCCAAGTTAAAATAGTCGTTAAATCTGTACAAACTATGTTCATACAATTTTCTTTTAATTAACGATTTGGATAAATCGCAATTTAAATTTTTAGTTGAACTTGGTAACCTATTAAACAACTTCAGAAACATATAATAAAAATTATTTTGTGTAGTCTTGTATGAATAAATAGTACAATATAATTGAAAGATAAGCGAATTATTTTGCTTTAAGAAAATGTGCTTTTATGTAGAGTAAAATTGCAATTAAAAATGTGTATACTTTTTACTGGCATTTCTTAGTACAAAATTTCATTTTTTTGAAGCAATTCGATTTTAATATATGGACACTTATGAAAATATGGAAATATTGCCCCACATAGTGTGTAATAGTGAGTGAAGAAGAAACTGTCCACCTGAAAGTTATGTTCACAGTTTAAAATATCCCTATATTATCCATTGCAATCCTAGAAAAGTACATTTAAATTATGGATGCAAGTCTTTGTGCACGTGCAGTTTAAATATTAACAATTTATAAAGATTTTTTTCCTTGCTTTCACGTACAAATCTCCTTAATACAATAGAGTTGGATTATATTTGTTTTACAATATGATACATTTCTAACCTTCCTGAACTACTCTACCCCGTACGGCATTAGAACGGAACATTATAAAGTAATTTTGCCCTATCACTCAATGATAATTTTATTTTGACCTTCAAGTTGGTAATGTAACCATTCGACGAAATATTTATAAAAGTATTGGGAAATTCATTCCCGCTAAAGTTGCTGTTCAGTGTGCGATTTAATAACGCACATTTTTTGTCGTATCTTGTTGCTTTATTTCATACGCAGCGAATGGTACTCCGCTTTTCAAATGACAATTGAATGAAGCTTGTTATTAGACTGTATTCAAATTGATCCGCTTATATTCACAGTATATGGATTCTTGTATTCATAGCCTGATTAATTTTGAAGAGTGTAATTTCATCATAAAACAACAATAAACCCTTTTATTTTCCAATTCAATAGTTGTCAGCCAAGGTTTAGATTAAATATGTATCGCGCAATGTCACATATAATACTGTAATACCATGAACATTGGAAATATATATATAAATGCTACACTTTTCAAACACTTTTACTTTCCCAAAAGAGTCAGGGTTCAATTCCTCCTACCTTCTACGCCTGTGAAGCTCCTGCTACGAGTTGAACATTTTTTCACGATCCACAACGTTGCAATTAGTGTAGAAAGCAATATCAAGTAATAAGGCTTATTACGCAGATACTAAAACTATAACACTTATACACATAGTTTTAGAGTTTAGGGCAGTGGTCGAAAAAAAGATGTCTTCATATTAAAATGCAACCCGGAATACACAGCAAAGATACAGTCCACGTCACCGTTTTTGGCGTGTGACATAAGTAATAGGAACGTTAATTGCGAGTGTTTTACTTTTGCCGCAATCAATCTGACAACTGCGTTTGGCAAATGGCTGATATGACGTATATAGGAAGTAGTACCATTCTCAGCTATACTAGTAACAAGCTCACAAACTGGGCACTTCATATCTACGACACACGCCAAAAAACGCTGGCGTCAGCTGTAAAGATAGGAGAAGGGAAGTATAAGAGGAAATGGCGGGGAACGCCTTGACTATTGGCCTATTACACTTGAAAACGGCGTAACTTGGAATGTAGAAGTGATGGCTGATGTGAGGAGGGATCATGCCTTATCCCTCTCCCTTGCTTGAATTTTAAGGGGTTGACTCGCGAGTCAAGAAATTCCGACCACGGGTTTAGGGTTGTTTAAAACTAAAGCATATTTGCAATTAAAATTGAATTAAGTGATTTTGGACAGAAAGCTCAAACTCATCATATCCTCTATTGAAAAGGAATATTTTTATAATGGTAAATATTTTTGCGACTGTTGTGCAAGTTATGACGTCATCGAAGTACAGCAATTACGAAATGAAGTATCATTGGACATTATCTGGCTTAGCTAGGCTTAATGCTGGTCCAAAATAAACCGGGAACGAAAACTAGAATGAGAATGGAAATATTGTTAAAATATATGTATTTAAATGTGAGCATTCACAATAATTAATGAGAAGCTTGCTGGAGCCCGAGAACGGGAACGTGAAAGTTAAAATATGTCTTAATAAACCAATTGTTTACTCATTCGAGCTTCTGTTCACTGATTTCAATGTTTTGAAAATTAATAGTACATTATGCAACGAGCCTATAATGGTAGTAATTAAGACGCGAGTACGTTTGTTTATGAAACGAACGCAAGCGAGTTTCATAATTTTCATACGAGTGTCTTAATTACCATTATACGACTTTTTATGCTCGACCATATTTCTAACTTGAAATTATTCGTAAGTATGGATATGTAAGTGAGGAGCGGAACTGACCTGAATTATGAGATATGCGCAGACGCGAAAGTATTGATTTTTTCCGAGGAACGAATGTGTCATTGACCTTGATTTAATCTGGAGAATAACATGAATATTAGTCTTGATATAACCTGGAAATTGATTTAGAATTGAAAAACGAGATGACAAATTGAATTTATTTGAATATTATTTACAATTAACGCTAATTATTATAGTAACAGAACATAACCTTCTGCGACAGTATTAGATTTCCAGCCTCCGTGACGTTTCCCTAGTTGTGTTTCCATTGCATATCCGAGAATAATCGAAAACCTGAACTTTAATGAATAGGTGTACTTTAATGACATGCATTAAAGGACTGCTACCAGGTGTATAATTACTCCATTTCGGCATGGTCGAACATAAACAAATTTATTATATTGCCTTATTAAACTTTATGCATAAAATCGCAATAAATTCAAATTGTATCATCATAAATATGAAACTAAAAGATCCGATTTTATACGACTAGAGGAACCACAGTATTTCACAAGCACAGCTCTTAGCCATGGTACCTACTTTGGTCGAAGATTAGGCCTATATAATAAAATAATTAAAAAAAATACCCAAATTTGGAAAATTGCAGTATCAGAAATTTAAAAAATAGCGTTAGGAATTTAATTTTTAAAGAATATGTATATATACAGGGTGTTTCCTGGCTGGTGTTACAAACTTTCGGTGAAGGGCACATGTATCAATTTGAAATCAAGAACCTTGGTCTGGAAATGACTGAGTCGCTCGTTCTTTGATCATGCACACTGTCTCCTTTCTGTGACTTACAAAGTATCTGTGATACAAAACTTTTTCCTAAAACTGTACAGTATATATACTGAAGAAATATTTTTGAAATTTGTCAAATTTTGGAGAAGTTTGAGAAGGCTATTATCACGTAGGTATAGGTATTCTTTGTTTTTTGATTGGTTATTTTTTATATGTATTATTGTAGGTCTCGCGCATTTATAAATCGCGAGTAGTAGTTTATATAGCATTGGTTTTTCATTTATATATTACGTAGATTAGGTTTGTAGAGTGCTAGATAGAGAACGCGGGAGGCTTTCATATAGTAGACGTGGAAGGCAAGGATAGAAACAAAGAGCTAACGGAAAGTGTGTTGAGTTGTATTGTGATGTTAGGATTTCTGTCGCCTAGGCAGCGATGCGTATTAATTGCATAGACTGGACAGTGAACTCAGGTGGCAAGTTAGTATGTTATTTGTAGATATTGGGAATTTCGGTTAGCGTATGTAAGTTTTGTAGCGCGTCTGTGATGACGTAGGATTGACTTTAGCCTATCGGAGTTCGTGACCAGATCACATGAGGAAATTTAGAGGGGGTTGATTTTTCATAGAGAGACAGTTCTCGCGGCGGAGACGACATTCTAGTGGAGACATTCTGGTGAGAGAGTTCGCGCGGTGAAAGTAACTGGCGAAGAAGTGTGAACACGGCGGAAGACATAGATCCCGAAGTACGAGTTAGCCAGATTCTTTTGTATTTTCGGACTTGGAAAAGTTAGCAGCATACGAAACCGTATTAATTGTGGAACTTATAATATTTTCCAGTACAGCAATGAAACGTTAATAAGATCTTGTGAACTTAGTTATAATAAGAACAGCCGCCGCTAGTGAGACACCGATAATTGTTTATTACTTGCATATATATTCGTCGATATCATTATCATTAATTGGAAATAACATACGAGCCTGGATCTGCATTCGGCGAGAATTAATTTACAAACCAGAAATAAATCCATAATTGAAGTTCGATTATTTAAAACTCAAAATGTGTGTTCTGTACATTATTACATATTTCAAGTTCCGTCTCCTAAACTCCACGTCACGACAGACTCTAGCTTCCCTGGGATCTCAGCTCTACTGCAGTAAGTTCGAGGATGCTGGCGCCCAATAACAACATTTCTACAAATCAACTATATCAATTTGCCGCCTCGAACCACCTGCCCTGTGTTACCGGAACTGACAGCCGGAGCTACGAAGAAGCGGAGATCATCGAGAGCTGGAAGGCGACTGCTACAGCTGCATATCCTGGGCAGCTAAGACATAATAACGACGAGACGCGCGTCCGGCCTCAAGTTAGAGATGTACTGAAAATCGTTGAAAAAATATAAGAAAATAATTTAAAGAACAACTATTGTTTCAGCATAATCAAGTTATGTATACACGAATTGTGAAAGAATCAGCTGTCTAACTTCAATTGTTTAGAAAAGTTCCTTAAGTAAGACATAATTTAACATTGTCGAGATAGACAATTTGCGTATCCACTTAAAATGACAAAAATATGGAATGTTGCAACTACTGGGTGTCCAGTTCAAAGTGTGTCATGGCTCGCTGTATGCCGTCATGTGGCTAGCCGACGAGCCTAGAGAATTCAATCTTCCCATACTTCCGCAGAGGTATATAACCTATGAGGCAGAGAAGTTGCCTAGCAAGTACGGCGTTCATTCTGAAGAGTACGTACCGATACGTGCGGTAACGCCGGTAGTGGCAGGAATGTGAACTGTTTGGAAATACGTACTGTCGGGATATGAGGAGAGGGTTAAGACGATTACTTACGTATTTGTTGACATTAACTTCGACGGTCAACATGGCCACGGAGCATTTGATTTGTGTTGTGGAATGTTACCGTACGCAACCGATGATAACAAATACCCTGCGTACGACTTGCCGGCGCAAAACACAGTTCGAAAGAGGTTATGGTAGCACACAGACCGTACAGACCGCCATCTGTTGCTAAGAGGTTCAAGTTATACCGTACACGTTCTCAAGTTCAGATTGAAGAACGCCTTAAATAATAGGCGACTTCTCTAACATATAAGCTGAAACTCGCTTCAAATCGGTGACCCAACAACAGTGACGTCATGACACACTTTGAAATGAACACTGAGTATAGAACACCTTGACAAGTGAACTAATAGTAATTTCATTCACACTCATATTCAGCATGTTGATAATGTAATCATACTGGAATGCTTTTGCCTCATTAAAGCGATGGAACTAAGTCATGTTTTGAGGAGTAGATGTTTGAAGATGTTCAATTATGGCACAGATGATTATGAAGCAGTCTTAATTTGGAGGTGTTGATTCTTGGAAGTGCTCGTGTCAGACATAAGCCACTGCTAATTTGTTGAGCTGGAGGGTCGTGAACATCAACGGGAATGTTTGTTTCACCAACACGGACGGATACTGCACAGACTTCACTCAAAGCGGAGCTTTATTACATACTCTTCTATTTACTTGAAATACTGACAAAGCAACATAAACCACATGATGAAAATTGTAAACGTCCTTTGGTAATTACTGAACGCTGATATTACAGTCAAGAGCCTGTGTTGGCAAGTAGCAAAGCAATATGGCGAAAGCAATATGTGGTGTCGACGAGTCACTGCAAAGGACGTAAGAAAGAAAAAGTATGAGGAGAGCTTGTTTGATTTGCTGCCAGTAACGGACGCAAATGGGAACTCAGTAACATTGTAACAATTTATGCGTGTTAGATCTCATATACAGGGTGTCTCAGAAAGAATGTAAAATATTTAAGGATAATGTAGTTTTTGTTGATCTACATCAATCTAACCCGATATACCTATGTCCGAAATGTAACGAACGGTTGGAAAGTTTTGATGAACGAAGTTTTAAATGGAGAGAGGCATTGTAGACGTACATTATTTCTACGTTTTATAACATTGTGATATTCATTCATTCATTTAGTGTCCTGCCCATGGGCAGGTCTTTCACTGCAAACCAGCTTTCTCCAATAATTCCTATTTTCTTCCTATATTTTTGTTTCCTCACATGATCCATATGGGCTATTCCATCTCAAATCGACCGAAGTATAGAGAAAATTGACCTTGCAATTTTTAAATACAATGAAACTTTTTCTGTCCGTAGACAACTGTGATATAATGCTTTGTGCAAAGTTTGAGGCATCAGAACTTCATAGTGTTTAAATTAATAATATTTAAATTTATCGTATTTTCATAAAATTGCCCACACCTGTGGAGTAACGGTCAGCGCGTCTGGCCGCGAAACCAGGTGGCCCGGGTTCAAATCCCGGTCGGGGCAAGTTACCTGGGTGAGGTTTTTTCCGGGGTTTTCCCTCAACCCAATATGAGCAAATGCTGGGTAACTTTCGGTGCTGGACCCCGGACTCATTTCACCGGCATTATCACCTTCATTTCATTCAGACGCTAAATAACGTAGATGTTGATACAGCGTCGTAAAATAACCCAATAAAATAAAAATAAATTCATAAAATTAGTAACTTTAAACTGTTGTGGCTCCGAAACCCTTTCACCCAATGATCAAAATGATGGTTTATTTTGATGCTGAGAAGTTAAAGTTTATATTGACATGTAAACAGTTTTTATTACTTTTTATGGAAATGGAGAAATTTAGATTTTTCTTCATTAAGAAGCCTTTGGCCACGAAAAAATATTTTTAAAATATATGGTTAGATTCCGCATTGAAAGTACAAATAAACACATATTTTTTACTGCTGGTACGTTGATAAGAAAGTATTGAAAATATCAAATAAAGAAAATAAATAGTACGCGCGTGAACTAACCAGCTGACTGTGAGACGGGAGGTAGTCGATACAAGCAAGGTCAGGAGACAAACGCGTGATGTGTCGTCTAGCAGTCATGGCTGGGCTAGCTTTATCACAAGTTTTGATAAACACAGGAGTAAAATGACGCCCAATGCTCGCTTATCTTCAGCTCTCTGCCAGTTCGTGCGGTCTTGGTGCGGTACTGCACCGTTCAAGTCTAGGAGTGTGAAAATAATTTATTTAATACCCTCGAAACTTATTGCCGAGCCACTAAGCAAACAATGCCGAATCCCTCTTAATAATGCAAAGTTTTTTCTCAATATTTTTTTACATTTTTACAAATGGCCAAAAAGCCTAAAAGCAAGTAAAACCAAATTATCTGTCTCTCTGTGTACAATAAAAAATAAGGATTACCTCTTAACATAACCTACCAAATGCCAGCTTCAAAATAAGCTCCCGTTCAATGTTCTGCAGTAAATGGTTGCAGAGTTCTGAGCGCTGAAAGAGGCTTGTTTTTATAAAATACGCTAAATTTGTAGCTCAATAATACGAAAACCGTTTGACTTTCGATAGTATATTTTTGAAAATGCACTCCCCTCAGCAACTTGTATAAGTAGGAAAAAAATTAGAGTATAAAAAATGCGAGGTTTTTTACTGATCGATTTCATATGGAATAGCCCATATATTTTAATGTCGTCTAACATCTGATATCTTCTTCTACCCCGAACTCTTCTCCCGTCCACCATTCCTTCCATTGCATCTTTCAGTAGGAAGTTTCTTTTCAGCCAGTGACCCAACCAATTCCTGATCAGTTTCAGCATCATTCTTTCTTTAACCACTCTTTCCAACACAACTTCATTTCTTATTCTGTCTGTTCACTTCACATGTTCCATTTTTCTCCATATACACGTTTGAAATACTTCTATTCACTTCTCTTCACTTCGTCGTAATGTCCATGTTTCTACCTCATACAATGCCACACTTCATACAAAGCACTTCACTAGTCTCTTCATTAGTTCTTTTTCCAGAGGTCCGCAGAAGATGAAATGATATGATACAGTACATTGTTGGAAATGTTGCACCTTGTGTTGTTCCCATAAGTTTATTTCATAATTAACTACAAACTCGGTAAGAAAATGAAATAACTATACAAGACAAATTACTGAGGTTGTCGTTCTTATGGATTCCATGAATTGTAAATTCATATCAGGTGCCGGTACCGGTTCTCTTTCCGACCTCAATGAAACACTAGTTTCATATAAAATCCACTATGTAGACACACAAATTAAATGTCAAGTGAACGTGTATTCAATTATGTGTGTTACGCTGGTGTTGCGGTGCTCAGATGCTGCCATGTGCAAAAGATCTGGCGTATTAGACCATACTTTTGTGGAATAGGGCCTAAGTTGTCTTTATATATTTCTGGTTATTATTATTATTATTATTATTATTATTATTATTATTGGTATTATTGTATTATTATTAATTATTATTATTATTTTATTATTATTTTATTATTATTGTTAGTATTGGTAATAATGATGGTGATAATCATGGTAGTAGTGGTGGTAGTGGTTTGTTGTGGTGCATGGACATCTAGTAGCATATTAGGTACGACAGACAGCTCGGCTCAGTTGTATACCTGGTAATAGCATACTTTGCTTGCAATTGTTATATTAATTTCAGCCCGCTGCTATCTTTGTTCCATCAACGAACAATGAACCCCACATAAACATTCAACAAAGAGGCCGTTAAAACCACGCAACTGTACTGACTGGCTTGTTAAAAGCACTGCGTGATTTACTGAAAAGTGTCACCATTATGTTCAGTTGTGTATTCACTAACGACATATGACGTACATTGACCCAGTTATGATCCTGTCAGATCCTAATCTATACAGACATCACCGGTGTAATGCGGGTTGCAGCTGAGCCAAATCTTGTAGCTTCAAATGTCACATGTTGGTATTTAGACTGGCTGTAATTTAGTACCCCTCTGTATGAGAGCTAGGAAAGCGGATTTAATTGTAACTGGAAACATTAGTCGTATTATTTTTGTATTAAGGATTAGGCAGCATCTTTTCATAAGTCTAACTATATATATATATATATATTTCCTTGGGGATCGTAATTCAGTATTAATTTTGGAAGTCTTGTTTCTGGTATTCTTTGAATATGTTGAATGCAATTATTTTGAGTCCGTCGGCGTAGTTTGAAGATTACGAACAAAAACGTTGTTAGTATGAAGTCTTGTTAACTCTCTCATAAATCTCCAGGTTACATCTTCCTAAGAACTAACGAGATTTATCTTTCTTTCTTTGCGGAATGTAATTTTTATCCGAGAAATTCTTACTCTTACATTTCACCGAACAACGTCACACTGTAATGTGACAGTTATGGACAATAATAGCTTCCCCTCGCAAAAGCTAGCCAATCTACCATGATAAGTGAAGTCTCCATAAGTTTTAAATACATTTTTAATTAATAAAACACCTAAGATACAAATATGGATCATATGAGGAAACAAAGAGTAGCCTAAGACAGAAAATAGGATAGACTGGAGAAAGCTGGGTTTGCAGTGAAAGACCTGGCCTTTGGCAGAACACTAAATGAATGAATGATACAAATTTCGCGTTAATGGACGTTGAAAAAGACAAACAAAATACATGTGCTTCTGTCATTCTATCTATTAATGAAATATGTTGTTACTTTATTACTGTAAGTTTTAGAATATTTACTTAAAAAAGAAGCAGGAGAAGTCAATGACGTCGTTTTTCACTCTTCAGCCATTTATTCGAAAGGATGTTTTGCAAACGTCTGAGGTATGCAGAAAATATTTTCAATTTAAACTTAACCTTTTACAAAGTATGATGAGAAATTGTTGAGTTACTGAGAAATGTCGACTTCGAAATAATAATTAATATAAATAATAATAATAATAATAATAATAATTACTTACTTACTTACTTACTTACTTACAAATGGCTTTTAAGGACCCCCTTGTTAAATGCTGCCCTCATATAAGCCCGCCATCGGTTCCTATCCTGTGCAAGATTAATCCAGTCTCTATCTTCATATCCCACCTCTGTCAAATCCATTTTAATATTATCCTCCCATCTACATCTTCGCCTCCCCAAAGGCCTTTTTCCCTCCGGTCTCCCAACTAACACTCTGTGTGAATTTCTGGATTCGCCCATGCGTGCTACATGTCCTGCCCATCTCAAACGTCTGGATTTAGTGTTCCTAATATTGTCAGGTGAAGAAAACAATGTGTGCAGTTCTGCGTTGTGTAACTTTCTCCATTCTCCTGTAACTTCATCCCTCTTAGCACCAAATATTTTCCTAAGAACCATATTCTCAAACACCCTCAATCTCTGTTCCTTTCTCAAAGTAAGAGTCCGTGTCTCACAACCATACAGAAGAACCGGTAGTATGTTTTATAAATTCTAACTTTCAGATTTTATGACAGCAGACTAGAAGATAAAACTTCTCACCCGAAAAATAACAGGCATTTCCCATATTTATTCTGCGTTTAATTTCCTCCCGAATGTCAGTTATATATTTTTGTTACTGTTGCTCCAAGATATTTGAATTTTTCATCCTCTTCGAAGGATAAATCTCCAATTTTTATGTTATTATAATAATAATAATAATAATAATAATAATAATTATTATTATTATTATTATTATTATTATTATTATTGTCATATTATATTCAATATTGTATGATTATTAATACTTTTTTATTCATTTGAAATCGGAATATATAATGAAAATCAAATTCAAATGTAGAAAGTTTTTTCATTATTATTTATATTACACGAAATGAAACGACACACATTCCACCACCTATATGAAAAAGTGGCCCAAAAGCTAGGACTGCGTTCTGTGGTGATTGTTATTGGGTATTGCCGTACTTATAATTGGAATAATCATTTTTGAAATCAAAACATTCGCGTTTTCTTTTTATTTTCTGATACCGTGACTCTGCTGCGTGGTTCCATCTGTTGATTCAGCCTGTACGTCTTAAGGTTCCGACGAAGTCCAACTAGAGTGTTCTTTCATCTCCTCCGAAAAGGTAGGTCTACTGCACTTCCTCAGACTTATGCCACTTGTACGCCAGTGAACATATTACGTACTATTGAAGTTAAGATAATGAATATTGAAATCGAAAGGGGCGGTAGAATGTTAGAAAGGAAAGGAAGAGCCCGAAGGAGCCATAATTTTGTCCACCGCAAATACGATTCACTCATCGCCCGGATTCAAACCCTAGTCAGCGTAAGCAAGTTGTCTACCAACTGAGCTCTCAAGGCGGCTTCAACTTCAGTTTTGAAACTGAACATGAAACTATTTTCTAAGGAAATTAGTGTTAATGAAGAATACTATGTCTCCTCTTCCGTATGATTTCATGTCCAAACTCTTCCGCCCCAGAATACAATGAGGCCATATTCGACCATAGGTTCCCTCTTTCTTAAATATTGTGTCACTAGTTCTAAGTCTCCCTTGTTATTCGTCGGTGAATATCCATAGAAACAATTGTCATTATCATCATCTTCATACAAAGTATTAGGAACTTGTGCCTGTTCCGGCTTCAAAGGATTTTTGTCACCATCTTGATTTTCGGCGTCCTAGCCTTCTCTGTTCCTTCGCTTCATGTTGTAACGCTTTTCCCGCATGTTGGACTGTTTTTTTAAATGTTCCTTTCATTTAAACATGTGTATTTTTATTATTTTTAAATTTAATTAAGGGTATTTAGTTTCTTCTTGAGAACTTAAGATATGCATCAACTCTCGGAGTAAAAATTTACAATTCCTTCTCAATTTAATCCAAAATTCAGTTACTACTTTCTTACAGTTAAATGAAATGATTGCAAAAGGTAAGAGAAAAAAAATTGGGGGCACAGGTAAACAATTTTGTGAAAAAATCATATATTCTATGGGCAAGTATTTCTTCGCTTCCATTTGAACTAGATCATTAATTTTTTTCACCCAAATTGATCCCTAAACAGTGAAAAAAGTTGTAGTCTAGAATGAACTTAATAGCATTTCTATGTAATTTTTTTCTACCATATAAAATAGTAATATACGTTACAAGAGCGGTATGTTGACGTTTTCATGTTAGAGGAAAAGATTGAAAAAGCGAAACGTAGTTGAGCTTTTTTAATTTCCGAGAACATGAAAACAAACATACCGCTCGTGTATCGTACATTAGTTTGTGCGAAGATCGTTTATTACATACCTGAAAGACGAATTTCTAATTAGTTGCAATGAAATCTCCATGTTTGATTTCTGTTTAATGACGCCAACTTCGGAACACCAAAATATCTTTCTTCAACATTGTTGCTGTAAAATGTTTTCTGTGTTTACTATATTGCAGCAGGCCGTGATATACGTCTGTCTTTTTTTTCCCCCAGTCTATAAATGCGAACTTAAAAGAAACCGTAAGGTTATGTAATGATTTATTTTTTATTTTAATATTTTAACAATATTATTTATATAACATATTGCAGTAATAACATCGGCATCTGGAATCTCGTAGATTTTTTCACGGCTTCCTTAATGTTACTTGTATCAGGAATGCAATAAGTTTCGTGGAGTAGTAGACTTTACTTAATTTTTGCAAATATTTAAAAACAATAATTAACATTGCAATTCAGGTGAAATTGCAGTGGTAAGTTTCCATTTTATAATTATTACTATGTTGAACGTCTCTAAAAATAATATGTTAAAAGCCTAAAGCAGTAAAACTAATGTCGCACTTAAGCGGTAAGAAGAGGGAAATTGTTATGTGTGTTAGGTTGGGAATACTGAATGTGGTATTTCACACTTACCGCGTATTGGTTCTGTGCGGAAAGCAAGCAAATGCGCACGATCTCGCACAAAATTATTTTATTTTATTTTATATTTATAGGGAGACAATGCTTTTTCTTCGAACTAAATTAGCTGATTTTAGGTTACAACATAGTTCTATGTCTAATCTTCAGTTGAAGTACTTTTTACTTCCTGAAAGACTGAAAAATGTTGAAAAAGCTGAAATAGGGTAAAAATGAAGTTAAAGTTTAAGTTCAAGCTAGGTAACAAATAACTCACTTTTATGCTCTTAAAACCTTCCTGCAACGTAGGTGAAGCCCTCTTCTTGTGTCTTGAGGTCAACTTTCCTCGTTTTCAGAGTCCTCCGGTATCGTCTTCGCTGCTGTTGCTCAGGAGTGCACTGTATGTTGGTGTTCAGAGTTCGGGTCTCGTCTGCAGCATTTACACCAGGCATTGTGTATTTTCCTGGGATGATGTCCATCTTCCAGAATATGTCCAATTCAACTTCGTTGCCACAATTGACGTGGCAGATAGCATCCATGACCCCAAGTGTCAGGGTTGTACGACCTACATACACACGTTTCTTTGGGACGTCTCCAAATGAAGCCATTGAAAGATTCGTTTGCATTCTAAGTCTTGTCATGCAAACACCTGCTCAGCATAATGGGATCTGTAAGCATTTTGTAAATAGATTTAATCACTTCTTGGCGCAAGCAGCTGCGCAAGTAGTATGAAAAAAATAAATTTTGTCTATCAATATTGGGAAAACTTAAACGTGCTATATAGCCTATGTTTAAAAACTAGAAGAATCAGGCCATAAAATGAGATATAAAAGAAAATGTTCATTTTTGAAGGAAAATGATCATTCTAGGGGTCGATGCATACCTTAATTTCTCTCTCTGTCCTTTAGCCCCTACCCTATCACTGACTATTCGAAAAGAAATGAATATGCTTGTTATCTACGAGTATTTTAAGCACTAATAAACTACTCCTTGATATTCATATCAATTTAAAACGAAATCGATACCTTTACCTTCACTGTGTTGTTCTGTCTTAATTTCACACAGCAATGGTCTTAACGTAAAAATAACATAGACCTTGTATGAAATTTTCTGTACCGAAAGTAGTGTCGCTAAACAAACAGTCACACTTCCGTTGTCGTTGCTATTTCTGTCGGTGCCATGTGCTGTCAAAAGCGCTGACGTAGCTCAATTCTCGCTTTTGACTCCGGTGATGCTAACGCCTTCGATGGCGCTGAGGGCACGCAACATCCTTCAACGTGACGGAAAAAGCCCTTGGTGTACACAGGCACTTATGACAGAAGACGCGTGACAGCTGTCAAACTGGTGTGCTGCTGGGCTTCACCGACTTTCCTATTTAAGCCTTTCCTCTCTTTTTTTATGCACTCATCAATAATGAATTGAATCCATTGCCTCGCGATTCTGTCATTATAAAATAATTAACACTGCATGTAATTAATTCATAATTTATATTGTCATACTTTATTAAGGGCAGTAATATGTGCAGTGACGTACGCAGAATTTTTTCAAGGGGGGGTGTTCGTTATTAAAATTGTGTACAATTTACATTATAGATATTCAAAATTTTGTGTAATTATTATTATTATTATTATTATTATTATTATTATTATTATTATTATTATTATTATTATCAGCTGAGTTTTCACAGGAGGATGTGACTCTGGTTTCAGGAAGAACGTTCGCAACAACATCGTCATGCTACGGCTGCGAAGAAACATTTGCCAATGTGAAATTTTCACTTACATCGCGAGAAACACTACTGTACGCGATATTTTGCCAAAAAATTAAATTTTGGAGTAGCTTAAACATAGCAAAGAACTCGTAACGATAATGTGAAGTTTAAATTTAAAATATGAATTGTTAAATGTACGAAACGTTAAACTAAAGTTTCACAATAAAGACAGAACTCAAACTAACGAACGGGTAAATACCACTCTTAAAATGAGTTTAAAATCGACAATGCACACTATTTAACAATAGCTCCACTACAGAACTGTCAAACAACCTTTTCATTAAGTTTTACAGTTCAAATTTCATATTGTGTCTGCTTCATTTTATTACAAGTTCGTTACTATAATCCCGTCGCTCTTATTTTCGGCAGCCAATCACGTTGCAGGTCGGCTACATTTAAACGTGTGCGTCTTGTGATTCGCTGATGATGACGTTATGCATTTCCCGAGGCTCGATAAATACATAATATATTCGCCCGCCATTTTGGCTCTTTCGTTGGCGTTCGCAGAAAGTACACGGGGACGTTATTTGCCGCTGAATTATTTGTTCAATTACAGTGCATCTGATTTATTATCATAGGAGCTACGACATGATAATGTTTAACGGTGTGTCAAATAGATTCCTCGTCTGGTAGCTCGGCAACGAAAGAACAAAAATGGCGAACGATACTATCTACCTAGACTTTATTTCACTTTCTAAGAAGTAAGCAAAGAGGAGGTGTCACGCCGGGAATAACAGCTTCGCGACTACAGGCCGTAGGTCTCTCTATAATAAAGATAACATTGTTATAATTCGAACGTGTCGCAGCACCAAGCGCAGGAATTATTATTATTGAAGAAGGGGTAGGGGGACTGTGCCTTATGTCGATGTAGATTTTGTTACTCTGACAGTGAATAATTGGAGAAGGGGTAAAGATTATAGATAAAAATAATACTCAAATTAAATGTATTTTTAAGTTCAAGGGGGCACGGTTCAAACCCGGTAACCCCCCCTCCCACTTACGTATTTCCCTGAATGGGTTAAATATATATATATATTCTATCATTTTTTACACATCTTTCTGCTTTTGGTAATACTGTAATGCACATACATATTCAATCGAATAGTTTTTTTAGGTATAGATATTCAAATTAAAAATTAATTCCAAACTTTCAAAATCTGTTTCATTCTACAAAATTAAATACCATCTCAAAATTTTTATTATAACATCTATTGCACATGTATATAAGCATAAGATGCAACATCTTAAATTTAAATTCACTAGGTGACCGTTTTGTTTGTGGAACGTAAACAGCGGCGCTGCGATCGTTTGTTGTTATTATGTGCGGAAGAGAAAGGCATAGTTTATGACTAGAACAAGAGAGCGATCGTATTGCACAGGTAACGTAACAGCGGCGCGCTGTGTATTAGTACAAGCAACTGCCGTTCTACAAACAGAATGGTCGGGTAACAGAAAAAGGAAAATGGATTTTTACATTAACTCACTTTCAAAATTTATTTTTAAGGTCAAATTATTGTGTTTAATTTTTTGATCAGAAAGTATTCACTTCATGAAAATGGAACTGGGTTTTGTTTGCCATAGTTTATCGAATAAACAATAAAAATTTCATGTTCTTAGCACCATAATCGTGAGAGCCTTTGGACTTTGAACATGAGCGAATTTCCTAAAAAAAAATATTATAATTGATAGTTTAAAGTTCGAATGTAATTCAAATTCAAAAGCCATTAAAATATGACGTACTTTTTGTACTTCCAAGCATCGTAGAGCATTGCTACTTGGTCAACTTATGTATAAGATATTGCTGATTCATTTTCCACAAAAAAAGAAACAAAATGCAATTTTAGAGGAAAAATGGCCAAAATTTCACCCGTCCACTCTGTTATATAATAAAATAGGCTATGTATTGTACACCGTGACCTTACTAGTGCAATCTCTTCTTTGATGAGATACTGTGCTAAAAACTCCGGCAGCATAGCGTTTACGTAGCTTGTAGGTAATTCTGAATCTATATTCTTCCTAGTTAAAAATAGACAATGTTTTCTTCTTTTATTGTCTAGTTCAGGGTAATAGTTCCTTTTGCCTTGCACTGATTCTAATTAGGTATGAGTTTTGTGAAGGTGTGATGCGTAAATTTAGTAGGTTGTAGCCTTCTTTGCTAAGTATTTATTTTCCTAATTTCCTTCAGTTCTAAACTGAGAAGAGATCCATTGGGGTGAATTTTATTTTGATGGTGATAGTGAGTATGATGAACAGACCTAGGAAGTTGGTACCACAGTCTGCTTTATACAGTCACGAAGCTTGAGTTTTGAGGGTGCTAGAAACAATAGACTGTGAAGGTACTATTTTGCATTGCCTGTAATGAGGCGATATTAGCGATCCTAGTGGTGAACAACTATCTAATGTTTGCATATTTACTACGTATTGAGCTTCGCGACTGCATATACTAGACTGTGGTTGGTACCAAAACAGTTATGTTGTGTGAGCTTGGACTATATCTCTACGGAACGAAAAGTAATAGCACATCTCTCAATTTCAGTGAACCAGAACGACAAACATGTACAGGGTGGTAATCAAACACGTACTCCAATCGTCCACAGCCTTATAACAAGAAAATAATAAACTAATAATATAAAAAAATCTGCAATATGTAATTATAAACTTCGTAATTCCCAAACTAAATATAATTTACCCATACATATAAAAATAACATAAAAAGTATACAGTTATGATTTTAGCCTCATTATAACAAATAACAATGAACATTTTCATTTTATCAAAAGAAATACTCTTTTTATGTTCAGAAGAATAAAATAATATCTGTAATCTGAAAACATTCGTTCTGCGTCACAAGACGTAACTGGAACAAATCTGAAATATGATATAGTATTTCTTACTATCAGGTGAACAACCACTTTGTGAATCTAATAGTGTATCTCGTATGTGAGACATAATAATAAACCAATAATTGTTTTCAAGAAAATTTTTCATTTCTATTGTAATGACAGCTAGGAAGTTCGTATCATAATTCCGATGTTGAACTTACACTGTAACGCAACCGAATGCATAACAGCACGATACGTCAACATTTAACGAAGAATAATCTGGGAAAAAATAAACGTGTTACACATTCCTGTTCACATAATTATTTAATAAAATATGAGTTTATTCTTTTGGACCCATGCATAATATTAAGTTACGTAAGTAATAAAATAATAAGAGAATAGCTCACTTTGTTCAGAACCTAAAATATTAATATAAATTAACAACATTTCTTCAAACTATACACGACTCAACGCTGCTCCACAGAATGCCGCTATACGTTGTGTGAACAAACTGTGTATCGTCTGTTGCGAGCGAGAGCAGGGCGAGGTACGGGTAACATCTGTATTCCTCGCTGTACTCAACTGAATTAATCTACTGTTCTGGTACGAACTTCCTACCGTTGATGATGATGATGATGATGATGATGATGATGATGATGATGATATTGATTACTTGTGTACAATAAGTAGTTCCTCTTTTATCTTTACTGATGTTACATTATAAAACATTCTAATTGTAAATTAATTGATTTTCACTTTGTCATCATCATCATCATCATCCTTCACGAATTAGGCCTCTGTAGACCTGTTTCGGCCCCATCTAGCCGTCTTCTTAAAGGTCTTCCTGGTCGACGATGTCCTCTAGGTTTATATTGCATCATAATTTTTGGGATTCTTAAATTTTCCATTCTTCTTACATGATCTAGCCAATTGAATTTGTATCTGCTGATTTTTTCTTCTACTGACTCTACTTCTAATTGTTCTAAAATTTCTTCATTCCTTTTTCGGTCTAAAAGAGTATATCCTGCTGTCCTCCTGAAAAATTTCATTTCCGTTGCTTTGATTCTGTTCATGTCTTTTTTCTTTAATGTCCAAATCTCGCTTCCGTATAAAAGGGAGGGTAATGCTAGTGTATTATATATTTTTATTCTTGTAGATTTTTGTACTAATTTAGCTTTTAATGTATTGTTTATTATTCCTAGAATTTGTGTAAATTTGGTAATTTTCTTGTTCTTTGTGATCATAGGAAATATAAAGAGAAAGTAATACTAATAAGTCTACTTTGAAATTTTGACGGAAACACATAGTCTCAGCACTTCAGATATTGATTTTAGTTCGCTGTCAGGTCTGCCGTTGTGCATTGATTTTTTTTTTAACTATTTGATGGGTTTTCTTGATATTCAGTATCTACGAGTCGGTTCACTTGGGAGTAATGCTTGTAAAATATACGAGTATAGACCGTGTTTGCTGAAATAATAGATTCTTCCCGCCAACCGCTTGAAGCGATTTCAGAGCAAGAGAGTTTGATAATATGGAGAAGAGGAATGGTCCCTGTACAACAATAGGATGATTGCAAAGTTACAAAACCCTCTCGAGAATCCCTGATATTCATTGTATATGAGAAGAAGACCAAAGGCACTGGGAAATCTTTATCGCTTTTATTGGGAAGTTCAAATTAAATGTTTTCGAATCTTATGCGGATTCACTGTTGATTGTTGTCTGTCGATCCTGATTAACTGAAACCAAGTTGTTTTGAGTCATATTACATTTTCTGACGAGATAACTTTCAATTTGTCTGGGGAAATTAAGCGGCATATTGTCCGAATATGGAGCTCTTAAAACCACATTTCGAGACAGCTCTAAACTAAATGTGAATCATGAAATGCAGCTACCCCACAAGTTACAATTTTTCTCATAATCAGTTCTTCATATGATTGTAATATTCATGCATAGACCTTTCGAGTGCTGCAGAAATTCCACACGTCCAGTGCTCAGTGTACTGTACATTTCACAGCGCAATATGTTAAGTGAATTGCAAGAAATTTCAGGAACACAGCCATGTGGAATTTTTTAGAAATTAAAAAATATCCAATTTGCTTCCCTTTCTTTCTAATAGTATTGTAGGAATTTTGAAAAATTAAAAATGCTGTTCACATAATTTTGCATTTTTGTATGTTTGTGTACTTTTCAATTTCTTGGCCTATACTTGAAATTCTTCATAACATAAAGAAAATTGTCCTTCTCCGTCTTCTTCAACTAAAAATTTGTTTTAAAGGAATGAAATGATTGTTACTAGTTGTGATTTGCAGAAATTCCATATGTCGAGGCAATTCGGATTTCCTTCCAGAAATTACTAAAAAAAAATTGAAGTTCATTCATTCATTTATTCATTCGTTCATTCACAGTGTTCTACCCAAAGGCAGGTCTTTCATTGCACACCCAGAATTCTCCAATCTTTCCCATTTTCTGCCTTCCTCTTGGTCTCCGCATATGATCCATATATCTTAATGTCGTCTATCATCTGAGATCTTCTGCTCCGAAGTCTTCTCTCTTTCACCATTCCTTCCAGTGCATCCTTCAGTAGGCAGCTTCCTTTGTCATTGCTATTCTTCTATTGACATCTTTGCAGCAGCTCATGTTACTGCTTATAGTACATCCAAAGTACTTGAAGCTGTCCGCTTGCTCTACTGCCTCTTAGAATTCTAAAGTTTACCTTCTTTACTTTTCTTCTATGACCATGGTCTTCTTCTTATTGGCATTTCAATTGAAGTTAGACTAATATTTGTCAAACACTACAACTCATTACGGTCTATTAAACAAATAAAAATTTCAAAGTACCAAACACATTTGAAGATAATATTCAGTTTTTGTGCTTCCTGAAAATTTTACTTAAATGGACATGTGGAATTTCTGCAATTCACGATTCATGTAGGGCGTAGTCTTATACAGAATATCATAATTGGACCTTTCTCTTTCATTGAGCGTAATGTCATAGAACCTCCGTACCTAGAGATTCTAGAATAATAAGTATTTAGACAATTGCAAACTGCCAAGCATATAATCTTCCAACAAGTTGCGGCACCGCCCCATTGGAACATCATTGGGTGTATAACACTGAACAACAGTTTCCCGAACCGTTGGATTGGACGAGGAGGCTTCTCCGGACATTATACTCTGTTAGATTTTTTATTTGAAGGACATTGTGTATTCCACCAGGGTAACTGACGACAGAAACTTAAGTGATAGCATTCTGAAAGCAGTAGCAACTATCACATCAGACATTCTACAGAGAACCTGGACTGAAAATAAATATTGTTTGAATATTGTTCGCACTATCCAGAGGGCTACCACTGATTGTTTTTGTGAAATTGTTTTATTTGTACTTTTTAATAAAGACGACAAATGGTCCCATATTTTATTTTTCTTTCAAAAGGCGATTGAAATCAGGGAAGTTCGAGATGGCCACTTTCTATAGACCTATTCAGTCGCACTAGTTAGTCTCGCTATTATCATTTAGCGTTAGATCCAAGGATAGTGGGTTCAATTTCGGTCGATAGCGATGGATATTAAAAGGCGATAAAATTCTTAGCTCGGTATCCTCCGGAGGAAAGTATTGCCCAACAACAAACATTTCAAAGTGCGCAGAAACCAGGCGCTCCTATCGGTCATACTGGAATAAGGTTCTGCTCTTGTAAAATATGGTTTACTTCAGAGAGTGTAATACAGTATAGCATTGTTGCATTCATACTATGTAAGCGTATTTTAGGACAATCTTAAAGTGTGTAATAGCCTAACTCTCTGTCACGCTTCTCGTTATCAGTTAGTATGCGTGAAAGTATTACATCATGTGATAGCAGGGACGGAAGCGCTATATTTAGTCTCTTATTACCCTATAATAATATGGAACCTTCTGTTACAGATTTATGGCACCTCTCCTTGGTAAACGGGTACAAAAAATTGAGTTCTACCATTTCTAGCCCACGATGAATTTTGACGTTGAATAGTATAAACTGTCGTTAAACAACAAAATAGAATTACCACTACCACTATACCGTTAAAACTTTAATCAAAGATTATTGATATACCTATAGTATAGTGTAATTTATACGTTCGTCGCAAACGAAAGCGAAAAATCACTATGGGAAAGAGAATGTTGTTTGATGAACAGTTATTCCATGTAGCCTATGGCGATACAAATTTTGGCCGATTTCATTTTGTAGGTTTTTAAACAAATTAAATAGGATGAAAAATTCAATTTTGATAAAATTGAGTACCGGTATAGAGTGCCTTTTTGAAAGGATTGTTCGGCAAGAATATCTTCTTTTCCTTCTCCTTTTTCTCACTACACGGATTAAATTGAAAAAAAAAATAAGTCTGACACTAAGCATAGGCTAAATTAGTACTCTGAGTACAATAGCAAATATTCCTACATAACTGGTGAAAATTAATTTTTATCTCCATGAAAGTAACTACCTACAGTATCAGTTTCTTGAAGCATGATATTTTCTTCTCCTTACTAAACTCCAAGGTGGAAATTAACATGAAGGGTTGGGGGGATTCCGTTGGAAAGTTAGTCCCCTCTCATAAATTAACATCTCTGCCAAGAATAACTTCTATCCCACCTCACAAAACATAATTGTATTATTTTAATACGAATATACTTTATAAAATATAAAGTAAACAACGAAAATAATATTGATGTATTACCACCGGCAAGCTGACAACAATCAATGACTTAGGAATGACACATCTTATCTTAAGCCTGCTCATGGATATAATTATTATTATGATCAAGATGCACTCAGTGCGACCAAGCGTTGAGCCGTATCGAATGGGGATAATAATAATTTAATGTATGGTAGCCTATTCTCTACCTAGAATTCTATTCCCTCCCTTATCAGGAATCTTAATTCGCACCCTGCCAAACTCCAATGTTTAATGATGATATTTTTGTAGATACATATTGGTGACAAAGTTTCAAGTAGGCTAACAATTATAGCGCTTTTATAATACGGTGTTTGCTTAATTTTACAAAGAAAAAAGACAACACTTGAACATTTACTGAATACAATGTTGCTTCATTATGAAAAGTTATTTTACAAGAGATTAAATTGCGTAATTGATGTTGAAATCTTTAAGCGACTTCACATATTACAGACTTTAACATGTGTCGTATTGTAAAGGCTGTAATTACTTTCTTGTCTCCTTATATAAGAGCTTGACACAAAGAGGAGAGAGATTAGATTTCTTTCCCACACTTCTATATTGGGCACTAGATTCACGAACCCCTACCGTCGGAGCCGCCCATATGAATGAGATTGACGATCAGTCCTATTAGAATTTTTGTAATATATGACCAAAAGTAATATTTTAATTTCATTAATTAAAGAAGTTAGTGATCTGTCTTCTAGTATTTAATAAAGTATTCGTTGATTTGTTTCCTTATCTTTCTAGCTAATCCTTGCCGTTCTTCTCCAAAGCCGCATTTCCATTGCATCCAATCTCTTTCTTTCACTTTTAGCAAAGACCCACTTTCACAAGGATATAACGGAAGATTGCAAATATGACTTTATAAATTAATTCTCTTTTCTATACTCAAATGTATGTTCCTTAATATCTTTTTCTTACACATAAATTACCACATATGAGCAAAGCCAAAATATAAACTAAGTATGTTGCTATAGCACATTGCCCTCATGAAGATTGTGTAAAGACAGTCAATGAGTATTTCAATGTGCACAGAAACCCCCCCCCCCCCCTCACTGTCCACATTATGTGTAGAGAACCATAATTCCTGCAAACAATTCACACCAAATTCATGGGGGTTTGTACTAATCCCTCCCACAAAACCTCTTCGCAACAAATTATAGCCTCCCATGCATAATTGACTGCAGCAAATGCTGAACATACAGCATTCTTCAATCTTTCGCTATAGTGGATTAGACAAATTAATATTTCTTTCGATAGCCATAGAGATAGTAAAAGTGAAGGTAAAAAAATTCCATACAGGAAAAACAGAAATATTGGCATTATCAAGCGATTGACAAATTAACTGAAACAAAGGTCACAAACATGTTTTTCTTAACAATATTGAATAGAATTTTCGTGGATATTTAGTACTTTTTGCGATAGAGGATGTCCTTTCGTAGTTATTGACATATTTCGCAGAACTAACCAAATTTCACTTTATTTCGCGAATTTGTTTTGATTAAGTATGGTGTTTTAGATATCTGCAAGGGTAAATATAACAAAGAAAGTAACAAAATTGTAGAAAATTTCACTTGTATTGCTATTACCAAAAAAGGTCCCTATTGACATCTAAAAATGCTAATGACAATACTGAAAATAATTATGTTGATGAGCGATGAATAACATGATAACAGTGTAGATTAGAAATATAGTAACTTGATGGCAGTAACAATGGAACCTATGACGTGAAGAATTGAAGATGTTATTACTGTAATTTAACTTTACTGCTTATTGACAATTTCAAGTACACAGCTACACTTTATACTGAAAATTAATTGCTAACCATACCATAATTGAGCCTTACTCTAGGTAAAATATGTCAGATTTCGTAACGGAGCTGACACACGAATACGTTGACCTCCTTTTCTATTAATAAAATCTAGACAACTGACTGTGTTCTACTTAGATGTGCGATATTACGTAGACAGAGAGAGATAAACGAGATGAAGTTCGCGTGTTGGGTTTCTTATTGCAATTCTGAGATTTGCGCCATCAACAACAGAAATAACCCAGAGTAACTGCTATCTAGCATTCGTGCTTCTTCCATGAATTATATGTTACTAATCGTCTAACATCTATTGTCATATTGTGTATGTTTAACATTATGGTAAATAGAGTAATAAAATTAAGAGAATTTTTTATTTGAATTGTATTACTAAAAAGAGGACACTTGTTTTATCCAGAGAACTAAACTTATGCTTTCTTCAAAATTAAATGGTATCTTCTTTTTTTCATCTACAATCATATTTGCAACGAAACCGTAGTGATAATATCGTTTTAATATTTCATAATATTATAAGTTTCAGATTTTAGTTTATTCAGTTACTGAGCTATAATATATTGAAAACTAATACAATTCAAATTTTTTCAATATACGTATTTGATCCGTCAATTTTCATTTCAAAACAGGCTGGAAGTGAAATATCCTTGCAGATTTTCAGAGCGAATGGCTCATGTTGAATGTAAGATAAAACTATATTATTATATTGGTGGAAAATTAATAGCCTTTTCAGAATTTTTATTTTATCAAATGTTTAACTGCCTCTTATTCGATAACTATTTCGAGTAGGATATTGATTGTTTGTCTATATCGATAGGAAAACTAATAAAGAATAATTTATCCCTCTGGCATATTTCAATAGTGTGAACGGTTTTCGTGTAAATTTAATTTAAAAAACCACTAAATTCAAGCCACTGCACGGTGCAAGTTGATTGCAACACTGCGCCAGAGAACAGCTCATCTAGCGGACACACCGAGTTCGTTGACCTCTTACATCTGTATCATGAGAAGAGTGTGTTTGCGGCGATGTTGCTGGGCTGCTGAAAATTCAAACTTAAGGGGAGAGGATGGTATTTTTTGGTGAAAAATTTGTAAATCAAAAAAAAAAATCTTTAAAGTATTCTGTGATATGTGTGGAATGCCTACCATAACATTTTGTGGGTATTTGTGCCCTTATCGGATGTTGAGTTGCCATTTTTAAACTTCTGCGTTATGGATTTTTAAATCACTCGCCCACTTTTATTGTTGTTTCTGGTAAATTAAATCTTCAATTTTTTTTTTCTTTAAAATACTCCTTGATATGTGTGGAATGCATTGCATAACATTTTGTGGGTATTTGTGCCCTTATCGGATGTTGAGACGTCATTTTTAAACTTCCTACGCTATGGATTTTTAAATCACACACCCCCTTTTATCGGTTTCGAGTAACTTTTTTTTTTTTTTGCATTGCCAGACAAAAATGGATATAATTTCTGAACTATTAAAGATACAGCATGACATTTAGAACGCACATTCTTTAGACTATTAGGAAACTTTTCTCTGTAACGGAATTTTGTTAATTGATACCATTTTAAAATTACATCCGTTTGTTTGCAAGAAAGGAAATCAGAAAATTGTTATTGAATTTTAATTGTTTATTTTACAAACGTAGGGATTAATATCAAAATTATGTTACAGACAGTTTGTAGAACATGCTTTTGCAGATACATTGCAAAAAACCGTTTGAATCTATCTCTAAAAACGGTTTAGATATATCGATTTTAGTACAATCCTGCATTGGGTATATTTTTTTTTTTCAAATTTGGGCCCCCAAATATATATTTTTTCAAAATATTTATATTTCGTTGAGTTGCTACAGCTATGAGCTCTCTACATACAAAACATTAATATTTTACATCAAACAGGAAAAAAGTAAAAAATATATCATCCTCTCCCCTTAATTTTCCAATTAACCGTGCATTTAATCACAAAATGTAATATAGGCTTTTTATTCATTTCATAGCATCCTATCGTCCCTTTCAATCTGCAAGGTTATTTAACTTCCACTCCGTATAATTTTACAACATTACTTCCTATGAGTCCATTGTACGAATCATGTTCTCAGCAGATCTCTCTACTGTAGATTTATTTGTTCCTAATTGTATTACAGGCCTGCCAACTTTCCTGAAGTTTGCTCGAGTCACATGTCGTCATCGTCGTTCGCACCACCGCCACCACCATAATCGTTTCTCATCAACAACATTTTTTTTTATATATAATTTGAACTTCTACTAGTTCTGTGTTCATTTTCTCGTGATAATGTAACGTACACCATGTCTCTGGAATAAGTGTCACTTTCCGAACATTTCTACGTATAGTCTACCCTAGTGGATAGGCTATAAAAGTGACAAGAACAACCCTTCCGGTTTTGTTTGTTTTGTTTTTGCAAGATAGCGTGTTTCCTCGTCGCTACAAAAAACGGCCGCCACGATTGAAAGTTGATTTTATTGATTTCAGAGCTTCCAACCTAAATAAGTATGTTGAAATATTACAAATAACTACTCTAGTGTTGTAATGAAAATCACTGCATTCTATGTATGCTAATGCATGTAAAATTCATATGCAAAAAGCAGGGTTATTTAATATACATAGGCTATACGAAACAAATCACTGAATTTGAACTGAACTTTATTTAAACAATTCAAATTTTACTTAACAGCAAAAATTAAATTTATTCCAATTGAACACGAAATATTACAAATACCTGAATCATTTTTACTCCTTCACATTGAAGTTGATGATGAAGTTTGTAGGTTGGCGAGACTGCTAACATCAGTCAGCTGTTCATAGTGTAACGTACGTACTTTATATTAAACAATTCAAAGTTCACTTAACAAAAAGAATAAAAAATTATTCCAATTGAAAACGAAATATTAAAAGTACCTGAATCATTTTTACTCCTTCACAGTGAAGTTCATGGTGAAGTTGGTACGTTGGGGAGACTGCTAACATCAGTCATCTGTTCATAGTGTAACGTACGTATTGTATACTCGCTCTGTTGCTTTTTCAAACTTTTCCAGGATTTTGTGAAAAGCACTTCCCAACCTTGTACTGTAATATATTATAGGCTAGTTTCGTTAGTTGACCGCAACAATATCTACAACGCCTACCATGTCATCGAAAACTGTACGGCCCACTGTGTTAGTAGAGGTCACAAACACTTGTGTATCCAATCTTGACATGCTCCAGTTGTGCTAACACCGCAATTAAATGAAAATTCTAATGACTACCTGTACCAGCAAGATTGAGCACCTCCACATTGGGCCTCCTGACTTTGAAGTTCGTGATTACGTAAGTTACGTGTTGCCAGAATGTTGGATAGGACGAGTGAGAAATATCGACAGTGCTGTCATTAAATGGTTTCCGCGGTCCCCTGATTTAACGCCATGCGATTTTTTCTTGTGGGGTTGCATAAAGGACAGAGTCTATGTGCCGCCTCCACCAGAAACCTCGAATAAGACACTCCGAGTGAAGAAACCGCAGCCACCTGACATGTTATCCAGAGTTGTTGGAGAAGTTTGGTTATCGCGTCACACGCGGCGCTTAGATCGAGTCATTCTAACAAAAAGAAACCTGAGTACCTTGTGCGTCATATGAGACTTCAAACATTGCCTAAGATAAGATAATTTTTGTATAAAAATAAATAAAGCAGGACTTATTTTAGAACCATTATTTCACATTCACAATTTTCGGAATTCAGTGATCATGTTAAGCAACATAGTATAGACACAAGTCAAGAAACTAGCATCTCCTTAACCTCTGGGACAAGTCACTAAATAGTGTCGCTCGGGTGGCCGCATACTCGGCATTTTTCAGAGGCTAGCGCAGTATTGGACTTTTCCTGTTAACTTTTGAGACAGATAAAACATCTAGCTGAGGTGAGAGCATGTGTGTTTTTTTTTTTTTTTTACGAATTTGGGTTTCTTTTGTTGTTGTTTAGTCAACTGTTCGAAGACAGGTCTGGACTCTCAAGTGACACCAAGAAGGCACCACTTGTGAGGCAACTAGGCCAGGAGATAATGGGGTAGAGTGGCCAGTTCCTTTTCCCCCTTCATTGTATACATTGCCGACTAGCTAAATGTTACACTAGTCAGACTTCAGATGCATATAAACAATTGTTCTCCCTCTGACACATATCGTCAAGTGAGATGTACTGCCTGATAATAGATGGTTTCTTTTGATGTATAACGATATATAGTTTTTTGGAAAAGAATACCCATACCTCCTTTAACACTTCCTGTCCCTATTTATGTTCAACTGACTTTAGTACTGAAAAATACATGCTTTTTATTTTATTTTCGGAAGGGTTAAGTTGTCTGGCGAAGTACCTGCACTCAAGAAAAGTTTTAGGAACTTTTAAAAGCAAAAATAGAGAGTTCTTGACACACTGGTTTTCGTTCTACGCATCCGTCACATTATCGTTACCAGGAATATTAATACGGTGTTACGACAATCCCATTCGTTTATCTTGAAGCTTTATCATGAACAGAATGGTGCAGGAAAGGCTACGTTTCAATATTAATGATGACTTAGTATTAATAAGTGAAGTAATTGTAAGTAATTCCTATATAAACGTCTGTGGAAAGATATTCGTGAGAAAACAGTGACGGCAACTAGAAAATCTTTCTCCCTGCGAGCCATACAGGAACATACTGTAGTATGGATCATCTTATCAAACTATGATGGAATTCTGACACTGAAAAATTGACGAAAGTAAGAATAAATTTAATGTAAAATATAAAATCAAAATATTTCCATCATTCAAGACAAAATTAATGTAACATACAAAAAAAGAAACAAAACAGCTTCATTATTTGTATGAATGTAAATGTGATTGTGGGTGTGCGGGTTAATACTAATTAGCCAATCACCAAATATATAAAATACATCAAGACTGTCGCTGGGCAGTAACCTGAACACACATTTCCGCGTCACATTGTTGACAAGTAACTCCATCTGTTAGTACAACTATTAAGCATTAATAGAAGTCATAGTTACCAACAATGAAAAATAAAAAAAACAACTTCACAACAATTCAATAATGGTATTATAGTCACGTCGCTGTTATTCCCGGCGTGACTCGTCCTCTTTGCTTACGTCTTAGGAAGTGAAGGCTCTATAAAGTCTAGGTAGGTAGTATCGTTCGCCATTTTTGTTCCTTCGTTGCCGAGCTACCAGACGAGGAATCTATTTGCCACATCGTTAAAGATTATCATGTCGTAGCTCCTATGATAATAAATCAAACGCACTGTAATTCAGCAAATAATTGAGCGGCATATAACGTCCTTGTGTGATTTCTACGATCGCCAACGAAAGAGCTAAAATGGCGAGCGATTATATTAAGTATTTATCGAGCCTTAGGAAATGCATGACGTCATTATCAGCAAATCACAAGACGCACACGTTTAAATGCAGCCGACCTGCAACGTGATTGGCTGCCGGAAATAAGAGCGACGGGACTATAGTTTATCACATTATGTAGGCCCTACATTAGGTGTAATAATATGTATGCCAGGGATAAATATGCGTAATTATTAGAGATGGTAGATTCTCTCAACCACGATAAATACGAAGTGTGCCCATATGCTGCCAAAGTGAGTAATTTGATGTTTAAAAGCATGTTAAGTACTGCAGTTTTTAATCCCCGATAAAATGCGAAATAAATTGAATACAAAATGTGAATATGTTTCTTGAGTTTTTCTTGTCTTTGTCGTGTTCATTGATAGACGGCTAGACAAAAACTATTTTTATGTCAAAGCCCGCTATTTTACTTACCCTATTTGGTCAGGTGACATTACAGTATAATTGAAGGGTTCAGAGCCATAATGGCGCAAGCGCCATTTATTAAAAACGGAGAAAGCAAGGGTTAAAGTTAAGTGAATACCATAATTTATTGAAGATTGACATATCGTTTAATTTTAATGCGCATACTTTATATTACTTGCTGTATGTTTCCATTAAATTATGGTCATAACTTCATTTTAACCCTAATTTTCTACGGTTTTATTAAATGGCTCTTGGCCAACTATGGTTCTGAATTCTTCAGTTTACGGTAACAAGAAACACATTATGGCAGACATCGTCCTCGGTAGTGTAGTGGTTAGTATGCTAGTCCTTGAATCCGATGTTTGCGACCTTAAATCCTACCGAACGATGAATTTTAAAACGCTCAGAATAGAAGTGAAGCCGCAGAACTCGTGTGGTTGAGTTATGGAATTAAAAAAAAATCTGTTGCTTAGCATAGGACTCAGGCATAATATGTCGGCTGTTTCTCGTGTAACGTATTGCATTTAGAATCTGAATAACCTCCGCAGTTGAAAGCGTCGTTAAATAGAATGCTACTACAACTATTCAATGACAAGAATATTGATGCTTTTCATCTTCGTGAATTAAATCTGTGAATGACCTATTCAGTTTCGTGCGTTTTCTTTGAAATTTGAAGAAAATTTGATTGTTTTTATACAGAAGGAAGTTGAGGCTGCTGATATAAGTAAAGATAAAATAAATCAAGAAGGAGAAAGATTTAGAAGCAGTATAAATAAAAAAGGAGAAATTAATGGCAAAAAACACGCCAAACTTTCGTTATGCTCTACTGTATTACCATACTGTTTGAAACAAAATTTTAACTTACCGTCTATTAAATTCAGTCTCATACTTCAGACACGGATTGGCGGACTTGTTTCTCAATCATACTGAAGTATTACAGAACATCTTCATCTGGACTTGCAATATTTTAAAATATTTTCAGGCTACTGCCACACCTTCCGAGATAAGTAATTGAGTTGATTAATTATCGTCCATTAGACACGTTAGAAGCCATTTTTCTCAAAAATTGCATTTAATGTCTGATAAAGATCTGTAGCTTAAGAGTGTTATATCACGAAAGAAACCATATTGCAGACGTCATGCGATTGTATAGTTAAAATAACAAGATTCTAGATCAGAGTAGGTGATAGTAGTGATTCAGATTTGATGTTTCGCTTCCAACACTTCTGCATCTGGAGTGACACGCAAACAACAAGAAAGCTTATCTGTAAATGGAGTGTTTTTCGTGGAACTACTGTTACGCGGAACTGTTCTGTTTAGGTGAAATAATTGTCTCTCAGATAAGAAGACGATTCGCTAAAAATATCTTAAGAGTATATAGCCTACGCTAACATATATTTTAATTTTATACAATACAATTTTACATCATATCTTTCAAAATTAAGGTAACAAATTCATCAGAAATAGCATTGTTATAATTGTTTTCTATCATAATCTTCTTTTCCATCATCATCATCATCATCTTCTTTTCCATCATAATCTTCTTTTCCATCATAATCTTCTTTTCCATCATCATCATCTTCTCTTCCATCGTAATCTTCTTTTACATCATAATCTTCTTTTACATCATAATCTTCTTTTCCATCATAATCTTCTTTTCCATCATCATCTTCTTTTCCATCATCATCTTCTTTTCCATCATCATCTTCTTTTCCATCATTATCTTCTTTTCCATCATAATTCTCTTTTTCATCCTAATCTTTTTTCCATCATCATCTCCTTTTCCATCATCATCTTCTTTTCCTTCATAATCTTCTTTTCTATCATAATCTTCTTTTCCATCATAATCTTCTTTTCCATCATAATCTTCTTTTCCATCATCATCTTCTTTTCTATCATCATCTTCTTTTCCATCATAATCTTCTTTTCTATCATCTTCTTTTCCATCATAATCTTCTTTTCCATCATAATCTTCTTTTCCATCATAATCTTCTTTTCCATCATCATCTCCTTTTCCATCATAATCTCCTTTTCCATCATAATCTTCTTTTCCATAATCATCTCCTTTCCCATCATAATCTTCTTGTCTATCATCATCTTTTTTCTATCATAATCTCCTTTTCCATCATAGTCTTCTTTTCTATCATCATCTTCTTTTCCATCATAATCTTCTTTCCCATCATAATCTTCTTTTTTATTATCATCTTATTTTCCATCATAATCTTCTTTTCCATCATCATCTTCTTTTCCATCATATTCTTCTTTTCTATCATCATCTTCTTTTCCATCATATTCTTTTTATCATAATCATCATCATATTATTATTATTATTATTATTATTATTATTATTATTATTATTCTCCTTTTTCTCCTTTTCCATCATAATCTTTTTTTCAACATCAGCTTCTTTTCCATCATCATTATTACTGTCGTGGAGTAAAGGTTAGCTTACCTGACAGTGAACCGAGCGGGTCCGAGTTCACCTCCTGGTTGGGATAAGCTACCCCGTGAAGGTTTTTTTCCGAGGTTTTCTCTCAATACATTAAGAGCAAATGCTGGGTAACTTTCGGCTCTAGACTCTCAGCTAATGTCTCTGGCATTATTACCTTCACACCAATCTGACGCTAGATAACCATAGCAGTTGATAAAACCTTCTAAAATAACCAATTAAAATCATTATCTTCTGTATCATCATCATTATCATGATAAACCACTGTAGTTCTTTGCAATAAAGTTTATTTACTATCACCACGACCATCAGAAACTGAACAGATTAGGCTACTAATCTATTTCGGGTCGACCTGGTTGGCGAGTTGGTATAGCGCTGGCCTTCTATGCCCAAGGTTGCGGGTTCGATCCCAGGCCAGGTCGATGGCATTTAAGTGCGCTTAAATACGACAGGCTTATGTCAGTAGATTTACTGGCATGTAAAAGAACTCCTACGGGACAAAATTCCGGCACATCCGGCGACGGTGATATAACCTCTGTAGTTGCGAGCGTCATTAAATAAAACATAACATTTTAAATCTATTTCGGCTCCTCAGTTCTGAAATCTGTTCAGAGTATTTAGTTCTGTCAAGAATATGAAACAAATTTAATGAACAGAATAATATTATACTAGTAATATACTATGTTGTGTATGAGAATATAAATTCATATTTGACGTATTTAATGCAAATGAAATAGGATTTCATGGTCTGCGTATTGCTATTGGAATATTTTATATATTCTGAATCTATTTATAATTAAAATATTTTAAATGCATATTATCAGTGTTTTTCGTTTACATTTTCTAGCTCGTTACTTCATAAGTTATCGCTTTTCTCAGAGATCAGCGCGAGCCTATTTATATGTAGGCTTATACTCATATTCAAATTATCTACGAGTATTTCTTTACTTCTGAAATTCTTATCTTCCGTAATCGACCAGTTTCAATAGCCTTCTTAATGTTCGATTTCTCGGGTTGGTAACTTTCCAAATAAAGGGTGCGTCAGAAAGAACGGATGGATTTCACAGGGCAAGAAAATTGTAATAATAATAATAATAATAATAATAATAATAATAATAATAATAATAATAATAATGTTTTATTTTCGCTGGCAGAGTTAAGGCCATAAGGCCTTCTCTTCCACTCAACCAGCCTTAATCAATACAATACATAAATTTAAATTACAAATATTTTCACTACACTTAAAAGGTTCTCCAGCAATAATCTTCACTACACATTTATTTAAATTTAGATAAATCTATAAGGTAAAGTAGTAACTTAATTTATGAGCTAATTGTAAGGATTCATCAAATCAAAAATGTATTGTTATCAACAGATTCAACAATACATGCAGTTTATTTATGGTATACAACATCATCCATATGATGTCCTTGGCTTTCGATACAGGCATCCGGGCGTTTTCTGAAGTTCGCCATCACTTTCACAGTCATAGTTGGTGGGATTGCCGCGATTTCTTCACGAATCACCGTCTTCAGTTCGTCCAGTGTATGTGGTTACTTACGCCTTCAAGTGGTCCCAAAGAAAGAGCTCGCAGGGCGCGAGATCTTACCGTAACCTCGGACAATCTCAGTGCAATAGCATGTTTGCGGGCTGATCGTTGAGGTGGCCGGACAACCTACTGTCTGTCTCCACATTTGCAGGTGTACACGCGCTCCTTGTTCGTCCAGGTGATTTCTTCTTTAATGTTGAACCTGTGGTACGAAATGAAGCCACCCACCGCAAAACTGTATTCCGAGTTGGAATCCTAGCGTGACGTCCGATATCGAAATGAGTCCTGAGTAGCGATCACAGACTCTTCATTCTTCAAAAATGTCTCTGCGATGAAAGCACGTTGTACACAAGACCAACACCATGTTCTCAACTGAAACTGCATTCTCTCGCTGACCCAACAGTCGTGGTCCTCCTTACTCTATCCTTCCCCTCGCTGCGTATCCATAGTTTGAAATCCATCCGTTCTTTCTGACGCACCCTATACAATTATTGATTTTAAAAGACCAAAAAAAAAAAATGTATGTAATGAGGTTCTTGAAAGAACCCTGTTCGTAAAGGAGAAGGCTTCAGGAAAAGTTTGTCAGCCTTTCCTCGCCGTTTCATAAATTAAATTTATGCTCGACCATGCCGAAATGTAGTAATTATACACCTGGTAGTAGACCTTTAATGCACCTCATTAAAGTACACCTATTCATTATAATTCAGTTGTTCAGCCAATGAGAAATCACCATTGTACTGATTGTACCATTATAAAACCGCAAATATCGATTATTCTCGGGTATGCAATCGAAAGACAATTAGCGAAAAGTCACGGAGGCTGGAAATCCAATACTGTCGCAGAAGGTTATGTTCTGTTACTATAATAATTAGCGTTAATTGTAAATAATATACAAATAAATTCAATTTGTCATCTCGTTTTTCAATTCTAAATCAATTTCCAGGTTATATTAAGCCTAATGTTCATGTTATTCTCTAGATTATATCAAGGTCAATGACATTCGAGTTTCGGAAAAAATGAATACTTTCGCGTCTGCGCACATCTCACAATTTAGGTCAGTTCCGCTCCTCACTTACATAACCATAACATGAATACTTATGAATAATTTCAAGGTAGAAATATGGTCGAGCATAAAAAGTCGTATGAAACTTGCCTATAATGGTAGTTAAGACGCTCGTATGAAAATTATGAAACTCGCTTGCGCTCGTATCATAAACAAGCATACTCGCGTCTTAATTACTACTATTATAGGCTCGTTGCATAATGTACTATTTACTAACCGGAATCCTCAGTGTTATTCTCAGCGTGGTTCTTGATTCCCGTGTTACATGTCTTTCCACTTCATATCTTGAGTTGCAACGCCAAAGTAACAGAACCCTGGAAGGGCTTCGTCGAATAGGGATACGAGTTATTTATTTAAAATTTAAAAAAATTGACAAGCCAGGTTTGAAACAGGTTCTCTAGCATAGAAATACAATGCTATAATCATTCACATGTGCTTGGGAGGTGTCCTCAGGGAGAAATCTTAAGAATAAAACGACGTAACATCATTGGTTCCCTTCTTGCTGCTGCTCTCCGTAACAAAGGTTTAGAAGTTTACGAAGAAGTTCAATGTTTGGCAGATCAAGATAGCGTACGGAGATTTGACATCATCGCCATCAATAGGAAAAAATCTGTAGCAGAGATTATCGACCCTACAATACGCTTTGAACAGTCGAAAGCACAATCTATTGATGTTGATACAGAGAAAAAAGAATATACGAGTCAACAATACCTTACTTCCGTAACAAATACAACGTCCAGGGTATCACAGTGATAGGTCTGCTGTTGGGGTCCCGACGAACAGTCCCTATATTTTTTGTGACGTGGAAAGGAAAATATAAACTAGGCGAATATATTCAAGACGAAATTGTCTAGAGCACAATTAAATACTCAGCTGCCATCTTAAAAAATCACCTATATGGTAATCACTCCACATAATTGTTTAATTATATATTTGTGATTGAAAATCTGTATTTTATCTTAAATTTTTATCTTTATATTTTTTTCATGTGCCCATTCATTTATAATAGTGGCAATAAAAAAACCGACCGACCCTTGTAGCTTATCTCAGAGTCTTGTTCACTCCAGAGCACAATGGACTGGTAACTAAGACTTTCGTGGTTCGAATCCTGCCTGGGAAGGAAACTTTTTTTTGTTCCCTATTCAAATTTATTCCCAATACATTTCGATTGAAGCGATATTTTACTACTTAATTAACTTATTATTCCCAGAACATGAATTTTACCAGCAATCGAAAAGTATTGGGAATAAATTTGAATAAGAAACAAAATAAAGTTTCCATCCCAGGCAGGATTCGAACCACGAAAGTCTTACTTAACAGTCTATCGTGTTCTGGAGTGAACAAGGCTCTGAAATCAGCTACAAGAGTCGGTCCGGTTTTTTTTGCCACTACTGTACAACCATTATTGTAAATTGTGTGTTATTCTGTGTCTGTAGGCAAGCCTTGGAAGGTCAGATAGTAAAAATAAAAAAATTAATAAGTGAAGAATTTGTGATAACAATTCAACAGGTGAATCGACAGGACTGTCTAATTTAGATATCTGTAAAAGTCAATAGCTTAGATTGACAGCTAAAAGTATCGCTTAACTGTTACGCGATGTAGCTTTTAAAATTGATTAGTGTATAGTGAAGTACTAGCATGTGAATATCGCACGTAGTCTTTTTATATTTACGATACCGGTTTTAACAAATCAGTGTTATATTTGAAAGTATTGGTGAAAAATCGTGTCATGTTATTTGCAGGGAATTTGTGAACATATTTGTTAAGAAATTGTGTGTTGCTTGTTGAAGAATACGTGCTGGTACATAAATTTACTTAACTTTAACGGATAAAAGTTATTTCGTGAACGTTCACGTGTTAGTGATAATGGGTGCTATGCATAGACATTTCTAGCCCGCGCTACGAGCGTGCTAAACTAGCCCCGCATATCGACTGATCACTTGTACAGGATTCATATTATATCATATCGCTAACACTGGTTTATGAATACGAGAAACTTTAGTTCGCTGATCATCCACCGAAAGCCCGCGCTGAGAATGTCTATGAATACGGCCCAAAGAGTTTAAGCTGCGACCAAGAGTGGACGAGTACACATCTGCAACGTGAGTGAGCTCAGTGATTTACAAATTAAGTTTTCTAATATTATATCGGAAAAGCCTAACAAATTTAGGGAAGGATATTGAAAAGTGTATAAATTAATCCTTAGATTGCCAGCTTGGATGGAGATGGACGGATGTTTGATCAATTTTATGGATAAATGTAAGAGCGCACGGTCGGTTTATTACATTAATGTTCGGACGATTGAGAATAATTAACCGATTGGACAAATGGGCAGACAGAGCGGATGACTGGATATTTGGCGAATTGAATAATTGATTAAATTAAGAGATGGATAGATGAATGGACCGGTGTCTTGCATTAGCGCAAAATCGCATATCTTTTCCTGATATTCGGAATTTTTGTTACCCGCGAAAACTGAAATGCCATTACCACAAAACCAAATAATGCTTATCTTTAGATCTGACAACAGACAAGGACTTGTCTGGCTGGCTTACTTCTGAAGATCAAGGTATATTCTCCAAATAATTCGTGTTAGGAGAATTAATTCTCCTTGTTTTTATTCAGAACTGCATTGGTTAGTAAAGGATTCCCAAAGTTTTGATATACTGTATCAAGGATAATGAACCATTTAAGTAACTTCCTCCAAATTCTATGTTAGATCTGTACCCTGCCATGTTTGCTAATTTCTTCTACTTCAAACAGAATTAATAGAGATGTACGAGTATATGTATTTCTCTGCCATATATATATATATATATATATATATATATATATATATATATTAGTTTGAAGTTGCTTAAGTACTTGTGATACCACATGCAGGAAAGGGTGAGGTTTATAAAAGTGTTTTTTTTTAAATGGATATATGTACGACGATTCTACCTCATTTGTTGTCTCGTCGTCGTCGTCGTCGTTGTTGTTGTTGTTGTTGTTGTTGTTGTTGAGGAATCGGCTGACGATTACTATTCCAGAATACAGTAACATGAAGTAAATTGTATGTAACTATTTCTCAACTCTAGATGAGCTAAAAGAAAACATTCGAACAGAAATTGGTGATAGTTTCTTAAGAATATGTAGATTGTGCATCACACAAAATGGGAAACACTTTCAGTATCTTCTCTGATATGGCAAGTACTGAGTTAATTAACACTCGTATATTTGCTTTCTTATTTTATATGTAGTCATCCGTTACTTTACGGAGAGGAATGCCTATAACGTGTTGTGGCGCCGTGAGTTCACGAAAGCTTATGCCGGCGGATGCGAAGACGCCGTTAAGCGCCCGACTTGCGAGCCGATAGTTTCAAAAGGCTTCACTGTACTATAGAAAATTTGGCGGCATCATTGATGTAACTCTCAAATTATATTATATAAAATACATAAGGCATTCCTTTGGATTTATCAGGGTCAATTCAACAAGCCCATGACCTACAACGTCTCGAAGTAAATATTGAAAACGAAAGTAGTATTTAAACCTCTTCCCTGTTTCTATTTGTCAATATATTCAGGTTCAAATCCACGGCCTACAATTTTCCGGAGCCATGTTTATCCCAAGAAGGATCCAACGTTTAATACAGCTGTAGGGAAGACACTTTTAATAGCAATGTGAGCTGGCAGTTGAAAATCTAAAACTACACATCCAGGCTTAAAATCACGTTTACATAATCTGCTAGTTTAATCAACATTGCCAACATACCGTATCTGAAACATGGCTGCCACACCTTTTTAACGTGAATATGCTGTGCCATCTGTTGGAGAAACACTGCACTGCTGCTAAACCTCTAATATTTGGTTAATTAACTGTGTTTCTCGATTTACGGCAATGTCACTACAATTTTTGCTGTAATGAAAGGACGCCCAATATTTATTTTGCTTAAATTAACTGGCTTTGATGTACACGACTAAAGCGTCAAACTTTGTTGTTGCATGGAGGCGATGGTACTGGGTTCAAATCATTCCTAGAACATGGGTGTTTTCTGTTAATAATAATAATAATAATAATAATAATAATAATAACAACAATAATAATAACAACAACAATAATAATAATAATAATAACAATAATAATAATAATAATAATAATAATTGTAGGGTTGAGATTTATAAGGGTACTAACTGTCATTTTTACATTTTACACGGCAAGTAAAACAAAGTTAGTAGGCCTAAATTGTGTATCTTAGTAAATATCAATACCTTAAAATCAATATACTTTGCATACTTCCACTCGGTAATGAGTTTTGGAATAATATTCTGGGGAAATTCCACAGATAGTAACAGTATATTTCTATTACAAAACAAAGTGTAATTAGAATTATAGTAGGTGCCAAATCTAGGGAATCGCGTAGGACTATTTTCAAAAAACTATAAATAATGCCCATGGCTTGTCAGTATATCTTTTCATTAATAATCTTTCTCGTATGTAATCGTGAAAACTTTATAACTAATTCAACAGTTCATAGCATAAATACACGTCAAAAAATGACTTTCATACTCCATCGGCTAATCTATTGTGCTACCAAAAAAGAGTGCGTTATATGGCAGTAAAAATTTTTAATAGCCCCCCCTCTCGATATAAAAAATGAAACATAAAATTATTTAGGGCCAAATTAAAGAAGTACCTGATTTCTCACGCCTTCTATTCTGTAGGTGAATTCATGACATTCAATAACACTTCATAAAATTGATACTATTTTAGTAGACTATATTGTAAATCTCGTCTGTATATATTTCATCTAGACTGTGACTGTAAATTAAGACTTTATAATACTATTACGTTTTTTTACTTGTTCCATATTCTAGCTGTAAGCAATGTATGAATACCATGGAATGTTAATAAATACCGGTACAATACAATACAATACAATACAATACAATACAATACAATATTACACAATAAAATACGCTTATCTCAATTTCGATAAAATGATAGTTAGTACTCTTTCTTTTAATTCTCAACCCTTCAATTTATTGAGCTGTTAAAAAAATAATAAAATAAAATAAAATAAAATAATATATACGTAATATCTTAATACACTGCGTCTACACTAAAAGTATACAGAAATAACAGCTTATATCGTAACTTGGATAAGGTTTATTAAGTAAATGTTTTCTGTATTGTACAGAGTAACTGAAAAAGTTTTTATTTCCACTAGAACACTGGAACATGACCAGTTTAAGGACAGCTTTGAAATAAATAGGCCCATGGATATATGAAAGTTTTTGGTTGCTACGTTCGGTCGGAAGCGAAACCTGATATCAGGAATATTTCAGTAGGCCTAAGTGTCGTGGGAAATCAAATCGGACAAAAGGACATTTCTGAGGTGTCGGTAGAGTGGAGGTAACCGTTTAGGTTGTTTTAATAAATTTACACCTACCGTTCGATTCGAGGCTACACAGTTTTATCCAAGTAAACAATAAATATTAAAATTAAATATTGAATTCTTCCAGTATTCCGTAGGTAGACTACGCATAACTCACCCACTCCATCCGATGTGATGTAGGCTTCAAGTTATTGACGTCATTCCTGTCTATATTTATATGGTATAAGGGTAGAAGGATGAATGAATATGTAGAGATGCGGAGGGGAGCGCAAGGGTGAAGGGTTGGATAAGTGGACGCTTGGTAGGTGGATTGATGGATGGCTGAATGGAAGAATGGGTATCAGAGTTGAGGGTTTCTGTGTACAGAAGTTCTTCATTTATGTATCTTGCATTTTTAAAGAATGACTTTCCGTTCCTGAATGCGTAGTGATAATAGTAGACTATTAATAGGGAATCTGTATTGGACATAATTAAAACGTCAAAATGTTACATTTATGTATTTCGGTTAATGAGAAGCGTGAAAATGTATTAAACTTTTCTTAAAATCAACTGTTGAAAACTGTGAATTACAGAAGTCTATAAATTGAATTGTATCGTAACTGAATTATTTGCATAAGTTTACAAAGTTTAACATGCATGGGCCTATTTACAAAGTAGAAGAGGAGTGGCAATTAGGTTCGAATTAATCAAATTTACGAAACTTATCACCGGAGTAGCTTGCCTGACATAACAAAGTATACTTACATATGTCTTTTAATGAACCCAGGGGCTCATTGCCACACTCACATATGCCCGCAGTCTGGTCCTATCCTGAGCAAGATTAATCCGTCTCTACTATCATATCCCACCTCCCTCATATCCATTTTCATCTTATCCTTTCATCTACGTCTCAGCCTCCCGAAAGGACTTTTCCCTCCGCCCTACCAACTAACACTCTATATGCATTTCTGGATTCGCCCAGACGTGCTACATGCCTGCCTATCTCAAACGTCTGGATTTAAATGTTCCTAATTATGTCAGGTGAAGAATACAATACGTGCAGTTCTGCGTTGCGTAACTTTCTCCATTCTCCTGTAACTTCATCCCTCTTAGCCCCAAAATTTTTCTAAGCACCTTATTCTCAAACACCCTTAACCTCTGTTCCTCTCTCAAAGTGAGAGTCCAAGTTTAACAGCCATACAGAACAACTGGTAACATAACTCTTTTATAAATTCTAACTTTCAACTTTTTTGAGAGCAGACTGGCTGACAAAAGTTTCTCAATCTAATAATAAAAGACATTTCCCATATTTATTCTGCGTTTAATTTCCTCTCGAATGTCATTTACATTTGTTACTGTTGCTCCAAGATATTTGAATTTTTCCACCTCTTCAAAAGATACGCCTATATTTCCAATTTTTATTTTTCCATTTCGTAGACTACTATATTCTGGTCACTAGACGTAATCATAAACTTTGTCTTTCCAGGATTTGCTTCCAAATCTATCTCTTTGCTTGCTTCAAGTAAAATTCAGACACTGGTATTTCCCTATTTTGACTATGCTGACATTTTACTGACTGACCTTTCCAGCGACAACAAAACGAAACTTCAACGTGCTCATAATTTGTGTGTATGTTTTGAAAGCAATGTTCGTAAATATGATCATATTACCCCACTCCTGGATGCAGTAGATTGGCTTAAGCTAGGTAAGAAAAGAAATTTACATTCCACTTCTCTTTCTCTTCGAAATCTTGAATTCTTCTATCCCTTCGTACTTGTCGTCTCGCTTCATTTACCTTTCTTCCCACCATAATCTGAACACACGCTCTCGTCATGAAACAATACTAACAATACCATCCCATCGCACTTCCTCATACTCATCCTCTTTCACAATAGCCCTGCCAAGACTCTGGAATTCGCTACCTGGTAGCATCAGGGACTGTCGAAATAAAATTGAATTCAAACGCAAACTTACTAGGCACTTGGTCAGTAATTGATTTCTTGAAAATAGTTTCCTTAATCTATCACAAAATATTTCAATATCCTGTAATTTCATTACTATACAATTTTGTTATTCTAGGTTTAATTTGTAATTCAGTAAATATAAAATATTCTTTGTTTTTCTATTATAAATCATCTAGCTTTCATTAGTGAGGTAATTTTTTCGTAGTTTGATTTTTAATTTAATTGTAATTGTGAATTTAATACTAATTGTAATTTTATTCTTCATATTAAAATTGGAATCTCCTGGTAGTGGGGCAGAGAAGGCCTGACGGCCTTATCTCTATCAAGTTAAATAAATACTAAACACTAATACTAAAATTCCCGTGTTTTCCCTAATAGTTTTTGGATTTTCTCCTAACATAGTCACGTAATCCGCATAGACAAGCAGCTCATGCAACCCGTTCAATTTCAAACTCTCTCTGTTAACCTGGACTTTCCTAATGGTATATTCTAGAGCGAAGTTAAAAACCCCAAAATTGACTTCGGAATAATAAAGTATAGCTAAGAAAATATAATAAATTTAAATAATAAAACCTGAACATAAACACAAATAGAGTACAACAAATTAACATAGGTATAAATGTTTTGTCCCGCGCCGTGGCGTCGCGGTCTAAGGCATCCTGCCTAGGACTCGCGTTATGGAATGCGCGCTGGTTCGAGTCGTCATGGGGGAAGAAATTTTCTCATGAAATTTCGACCAGTGTATGGGACCGGTGCCCACCCAGCATCGTGATGCACTTGGGGAGTTACAATAGGTAGCGAAATCCGGTTGCGAATGCCAGCTATAACGGCTGGGGGGATCATCGTCCTAACCACACGATACCTCTATTCTGGTTGGATGATCGTCCACCTATGCTTCGGCATGTGGGCGTGAGGCCAGCAGCCGGCTGGTCGGTCTAGGCCCTAGCTGTAGCGCCACGGATTATTATTATTATTATTATTATTATTATTATTATTATTATTATTATTATTATTATTATTATAAATGTTTAAATCATGTGCTGTTGTTACACAAATGATATTGAAAAATATATTTGTAAAGTTTGAATTTATATAAAAATAAATAGATAACACACAAAATGTAAATATAAACATATCAGTTAGTTACAAATATGCTGAAAAATATTTACTGAAAAAAACCGTAATTTTGATAAAGATATAATGAGAAATGTGTATGTTTTGTCAGGGATACAACCTCTAGGTTTTGAGTCGATACGCCTAGGTCCGACGGACGGCGTTCGTGTCGAGTACAAACTCATTAATGTTGCTTTGGTTTCTGAATCCTCGGTGCTTCTGACTAATCTCGCATTCCTACGGTTACAACCTTCGTTGCCCATGATTATCTGCTCCGCCACTACTCGCCTCTGCAGCCTCACTACGCGTGGTAGAGGGCTCTGCGTCAGTATCGCGCTTCGCCTAATCGATCAGTTTTCGTCGCTTTCTGCTGGATCCCTGAAGCTCGGCCGTGGTCAGTGGGGCACTTTTAAATTCCCCAGACTTCACTATATTCGCCTGTTGTCTTTTATAATTTTATTCTGACTATTACACCTTTACTATGTCATACCACTTTTGACCAATAAAACAGTACGAAAGGACGTATTTCAACCAATGATGGCTGCTTATCGCACAATTTTATCGCGTCCCTAGCATTTGTTTAATTTTATCGCGTCCCTAGCATTTATTTCTTTGTTTGCCAACATTTGAAACTGCGCTGGTCTGGACATCAAAAAAAAAAAACAGAAAATTACAAACCACTCCAGTCGATGCACAGCAGTTTCAAATATGACTCGCATTGCCATTCAAGAACAAGAATTAATAAAGATCACTAGTCATAGCTATGCATCTTCCCTGAAATCCTATTTACAAATAAATGAAGAGCACCATTCGGAAATCCTGAATAAGTTGAGGAATAAACCATGTACATCAACGAGTTACTTCTTTTAAGCACCCGTCTAATATAAAACACTAACACCAACCACTAAAACATTCGAATTTGAAAATTGTACTTTCAATAATTGTTTCTTTTAAAATTATTCATGTTTGTTTTTTATATCATCATCGTTAATTAAAACTTTTCTTGTTTATTTCATCATCCCTAATTAAAACTTTTCTAACACTTGTTTATATTATTTAGGTTATGTTATAGCTTCTCCTATATGATATTATGGATAGTCACGTATCAGAGATTGTTTAATACTAAGATTTATTAAAAATCATCTCTAAAGTGACGTTGATTACTGGGATCCGGATAATTGAAGTGGAATGCAACTGTTTTAATAAAAATGAAATTGAATCAACAAAGCCTTCTTGACTAGTAACCGTCTACAGAGTTCAATGAAGATTCTATAGTTGGCACAACTGATGACAAAAAGAACAGCTAAACCACCGCCGTCTGGATCCAGAGCTAAACATAACACACTACTGCTATCTAGCGTAATATTTTAGAAATGGTACAATAATACATTTGAAGGCAGTTGTATTTTCGTAAGTCAATTAATACGGTATTGTATTGTATTGGAGTACTTCGTTACTTCTAATCTTTATATACTTTCTTCTAATCGTGTAAATACTCAATTAAATCTCACTCGAGTTTTGATTTTCTCTAGATAAATCAAAACCTCTAGTAAGACTACTGTTGATAATATCACAGTTTAATATATACAGTTGCGAAGCTCAATACTTACTAAATATGCAAACATAGACAGTTGAAATATACATCCATAGATAGTTGCTAGCCACCAGGATCGCTACTATCGCCTCATCACAGAGACTTTCCCTAGCAGACGATAAAATGTATTGTACTTTTGATATCGTGTTCTTTTGAAAAATTAACACCTTCCTTCCACTATTGAAATACGAAATACATAAGGTTTATATATTTTCATAAAGTATGTATTATATTTTATAAACTCACCTTCCTGGATCTTTCGGAAGGATAACTCTGACCTCTTTTTCTTAGAATTTATAGTGCAACAAACTTCTCGTCCCATATTATTACTGAAATTATTGTATTTTAGCCATTTACAGTTATTACAACCGATAACGAACATTTCACAGTTTACACAACTTTTCACAACAAAGCGAAATACGGCACAGTCAATGCCTTTTCGATCTAGACCAGGCCGTAATATATGTTTGGGTTTTCTATTTCAGTATATGGAGCTCAGTGAATTATTATATTATAACTTTATCGCGTATCATAGCTAAGTTTTATTTAGTGTAATGTGTCCATAAGTTTTCTTTACTTCTTGTTGCATAATATGTTGCAGAAATAATTACAAAACTGTGTATTTTAATGTGAAGAGAATTTTACATGTTAACATAATCTTTTCGCATCGACATTTTAAGTTTAGAATGGAGGCTAGTTTGAGGTTTAATAAAAAAAGAATTTATATTGTGATTGTAATATAGTACATCTACCTTCCTTGATAAAGACAGAAAATTTATCATACCTCTCTTATGAAATTAGTGTACGTACGATTGTTACTTCGTCTCCTAAGTAGTAGATAAATACAATAATTCAATACTCAATTGTAGTATTAAAATACAGACAAATTGAATGTGCGGAGTATCATACATGACATTATGCTTAATTATAATGTATAATTCCGAATTTAGGAATATAAGTTATAGTAAACATAACCTATAATATTTCCATATGAATGGCAGGGCATTGGAGACCACTAAAATTAGACAGAAAGGGGCAGCTGGTAGAGTAAACATAACCTATAAGTTAATTTCAACATGTCTAAATATCCGTGCGGTGCAACTGAAAATTATTCAATCGTGCATAAATGAATGTACAATAATTTCGCAATATTTAATCGAAATAAAGGCAGTTAGGTCTATTACACAACGTAATTTTCACAACAAAAATAATATTACACCTTAACTCGCAAGAAATTATGTCTGAAGTGTCTCCTAATCATTGTTTTAAATTTTATTAATGCAATTACACTACATTTTAGAGAAATATATGTTACTTTTTATGCATTCCAATTAATTTATATGGTTGAAACGCCGCCCCTCGTGATCGGGTTAAGCGAATCACATGGTCTGCCTTACGGCCTGTATTAGATCACGATAGCAGTGACACAGTATTGTTCCTAGTACACAAAGCGCTCCAAGTGGCTAGCAACAATCGCGAGAAATGCAAAAAATCACCCCAAGCTTCGCGACTGTATATACTAGACTGTGATAATATGTTTCGCTTCATATAGGTCAACACCAAAGTTAGTCATTTTCTTTCCTTTAGATCTGAAACAAAACAAGTTAAAAATAAGTGAAGTGTACTGTTTCGGATAGATCACGAATACACGAATCCGATGTTACCGCTTTAAGCTGTAATTTCCGAGAGTCACGGATCCTATGTACAATACGATTGTCTAGTCCCGACAGTCGCCGGCGATGTGCGCCTGTGTTTAAGACTGTGAATGTACCTGTTATTCATGCACTGTTCTCTGAAGTTTTTCAATTCTACTTTTAAGCTTGGTACTGATATTGCAAGTTATCTTGAACCTTCTGAGCGGGGACAGAGGGGCAGAGGGAAGGAAGCGCGTAACGTGGGTGGAGCCAACTGAGTTGTTTGCGCATGCTCCGCAGCATAATCTCTTGTCAAGAAACATAGAGCTATTTCCTTCACTGCGTACCAGTAATGTTACCATGGAGCAGCAACCACATGGTAGTAATTATGGTGAAATCACACCACCGCGGAGAAAAAGTAACGCTGTTATCCATAGCCGAGAAAGAGAAATTATCGCAAACATAATAAAATTAAGCATTGCGAGGAGGAAAAATTAAACAAATATTTGCTGGAACCTCATGCTAAGGAATATGAGAAAGCGGCTAAATACTCTGGCAAAAGTATTAGTTCCGTGAAGAGAATTAAAAATAATATTGAATTACAACCGAATGAACCTCACACTACTCCGGGAAAGAATAGGTATGTAATGTTTAGAAATTATTGCTATAATAGTTATGTACAATAGTGTGTGTATTGAGAGCGACATAATGAATTATTGTTGCAAGTTATTATTTTCTTATAGTTCTACTAAACATATTATTTCATTACAGAATTAGACTTGTGTAAAGTTGAAGTGGACGACTTCGATCAACTTGTTATTCGGGATACAATCGAAGAATTCTATCGTGTTCAGAAAGTAGTACCTACGATTAAGAAGATAATTCCGAATGGATGATGCCATTGACGAAATAGTTAATTTTGGAACAAGCGATGATGGCAGCAATGATAGGGATATGGATTGTGTATAATTGTAAATTAATGTAAATTCAAATAATAAGCCTGTAAAATATTGTTATAAGAATATGTACATATTAGCTGAAGGTGTAAGTCATGCAGGCCTATATAATGTATAGAAGTAGCTGTAGTAACTCCTCCATTGCCGGTCCTCAACCCGGATGAGAGAGGAGTGTACACACGATTATATTTTAAATACTTATTTATTACAGGTTAATTAAAGCTTGTTACGAAACTATGTTCTCCTCTCAAAACCGGAGTATCGAGAGAAGTTGATGTCTGTATTGAACCAAGTTCTTTTACAGTAGAGAGCCTTAAAGTAAAAGAACCAACGTTTTTTGAAAAGAGTCACGTTACCCGAGGGAGGGGCATCCTTGCCGTGTCGTTACGTTGATGAGTACACGCCGTACCGAGCAGTTCCAAAGACAGACTTAGGGGATGTAAGGTTCAAGATAACTTGCAATGACAGTATTATAATTAGATCTAACAGATAATTGGCCAACGTCTGAAACAAAATATATTTGTAAGATTTAAAAGCTGTAAGAATACTTGCAATTAAATGATAAGCCGTTCTTGAACTTAAGATGTTGGCATTAAGTTGCTTTCGTGTATTTCTTTTCCACCAAACGATGCCATTTAGAATAAAGTTTTTACTATCTTATATTATTTAAAAAGTGTTTTGATAACGGAAGTACACATGTAAGCAAGTTCTTAATTCGATGGAAGAGTACGATGGAAGAGTAATGGAACGGTTGTCGGGGCTCTTGAATGTCTGGAAGAACAGCTTTTCAGCAGCGCAACGTAATACTTTTGGCTCATTAGTCCATTTCATTTTTCTTTGCATTTATTCCATAGTTTATTTATTTTATCTATTTGAATACAAATTCAAAAGAGCGTAATCAATATTTGAATCGTAATGGAATGTTAACGTAGTATTACTATGTACTAACTGTCGATTACGTTCTCTAAAGGCTGGTTTACAATAAACCGGGAACGGAAACGGCAACGAGAACGGAAATATTGTTAAAATAAATGTATTTAAATGTGAGGATTCACAATTAACTATTGTGAACGCTCACATTTAAATACATTTATTTTAACAATATTTCCGTTCTCGTTCTCGTTGCCGTTTCCGTTCCCGGTTTATTGTGAACCAGCCTTAATTCTAGTAATACGCTCTCGTTATTCGTTAATTTATTCTCTGAAAACGTTCAGATCTGCTTTCCCTTTCTCCAACCTCATAAGTTCGAACTCAGTTAACGAGTAGGTCGCTCAAAGCGTTCAATGCTAGTTTCTGTTGGTCGAGCAGCTGAAATGTTTGCATTGTTATTTCGTAAACGAATCTCCCGTTATTCCTCTCTCTTATTTAATAAATCACTCCAAACGAATGTCAGTATAGCGTTGATTGAGTATGAAATTAATTTGTTGTGTTGGGACCATTGTACATCAATCTTCTCGTAAATAAAGACAAATAAAAAAATGACACGTAAAAATTATTTTTAAGAATACAGGCAACAAAATGTTGGTAAATGATGGACACAGGAACCCTATTTCGTGGCGTTTTGTAAAATGACTCGGATAATCTAGAAAATAAAAATAAACTATTACAGTAAGCTCCAGTGACCTCCACGGTAAATTACAAATTTTTATTCCATTTGCATTGTATTTTTGATCCATGGAAAACACTCTTCTTTTACGACAACATTCGTAAAAATGCAATTATGGACAAAATAAAAAGTGTGTGAAAAATTAATCTTTTATGTGGACCAAATAAAGTTTGAGTACTTATTACTGTGACTCACCCAAATATTTAATAAAATATGTAGCTCACGGAATATTAATGATTAATACTTAATATGTGCCGCGTGTATATTGTAAAATTATTCCACTTCTCACTTTCATTTTATCACGAAATAACGCAACGAGATGAGATCCCGTATGTGACGTGGGAGGATAGCGAAGATTAAATCAGAATCAATTTATTATAGTATATTTAATTTCTATAGATTATGTTATATAATTATTTACCTGTATACTAAGCCATTTACCAAAAGCGATATCGAAATAATACAAAATTTGTATGAAAATATTCTTTTTTATTTCGGACCTGAATGAAACAATAATCATAAGTTATTAGTCTCGTGAAAATATTAATTATGTCCATAATTTTACGCGTATAACAGCAAAGTAGCAATAAGGACCAAAATATAACAAAAGGGCGTGCAGTTTGCTTGTTGAAATGAAATAAGTAGTCCTATATCGATGTGAAACAATATAATTTTAATATCAGCATTTTTATTATTTTGTAATGAAATTTTCACTTAAGGAACCACGTTAAATGCGGAATTTTTTTTCGAAAATTCATGACAAATCTTATTACCTACAAAATGTATTAAGTTTAACTACATCGCTTATAGATTTCGCAAAGCCGCCTTAAATAAATGCAAAGTCATTTGTTTTCACTTTTATTATACCGTCTGATTGAGGCAGCACTTACATAAAACGCATTGTTATTTTAAAAACTCACATTATATCATTAAATACCAATCCTATAAAAATTTTGGAAGGAATAAAACTTGTCGGAAACATGTTTTAAAGAAACGTCTGTTATATAAAATTCTCCTAAAAATAAATAATAAGCGAGATATTTAGATTTATTTACTTCTGGCCTCCTTATAACCACTCTCTTAAAGGAAGTTTTTTTGAATATCATGTAGCCTAAAATCTAAATGGGATGTAACTTATTATACATACCAATTTTTGTAGAAATCGGTTCAGCCATTATCGAGCGAAAAGGTAACAAACATACAGGTATACAAATAAAGATTTAAAAAATACGATTTTGGTTCTCAGGATAATACATGATACATGTTATCCCAGATTACATATAGATTGATCATTCCTATGTCAAAATCGGTTGCACTTTGAAGAGAACAACCGCCAGGATCGCCACCCGTCCGCACGTAAACGAACACGAGACGGCAGTACAGTCGCTAATGCAATTCAAATGGGAGTTATGACGTGACTCCTTATGTAACAACTAGATGGCAGCCTAGTAAACCTGACAAAAGTTGTTACCGTCAAAGCCTATAACGCAGAGCAATCTGGGTATTTATATGATCTAGGATGTTATCATCAATTATTTTTTTGTAAAAGCGAACATTACCAGAAAAATTTAGGTTACAGTATTAATATTAGTATAGATTTCTAAACTTTATAGTCACTTTAGAATATCATGCTGGAATTCATCGCAATCAACTGCCGAATCCTGTAGAAGTATCCCAGAAAACGTTCTTTCAGCACACCTTTAAAATAACAATACTGTAGTAATGTGAAATTAAATGCAAATAATAGTTTTAAGGAAACTGAATAGAAGGTAATTTATCGTTTGCTGCTGAATGTTCTACGAATGTAAGTTCAGAGAACAAATTGCGCCGTTTTGTTATAGCTGCAAAAGTTTTAAGGATATTTAAATCTTGCGTTGCGCTACGTGGCAGTGAAGCAGCGTCACAACATTCTTAATTACCACTCTCAAATAATATTAAACAGCGAGGAACTGCAAGAGCAACAAAACTCCTACGTTTACGTGGGAACATCTGTAGAAGCAGGAATTAAAACAGAGAAGATTCATGACCGAAGCGTGTACCTCAAGCTACTTCAAGTAGCGATACTGTTATTTTATCAGTGAAACTATCGCAGATTCCAGAAATGTTAGGCTTATTGGTTTCAAAGATTGTTTTCTCTCCTAAAAGTTGATCTTATTTTTCATAAATAACAAAGACAAGTTGCGGAACGCAGGATAGGCAAAATTAAGACGCAACTTGTTTGTTTTATCGAAATTACTATTTTTTATCCTTTACGGAGGAGGGGCCCGAATACTTCCACCGCAGCCTGAGGCTTATTGTGCTTACCTCTCCTGATCTGTGTAATGATGTTGCCGAACGATCGTGGTCTTCTACGTATTCAGCACGCTGCACAGTAAACTTAACTTGCGGTATGGTAATGGCAATAATGATATGTGAAGAAAAATGATGGCAAAATGAGTTCGAGGTCCAACGCCGAAATTTACCAAATAATTCTCCTTCAATTGGTTGAGGGGAAAATCTCGGAAAAGATCCCAACCAGATAACTTGTTCCAACCAGGATTTGAACCCGAGCCCGTTTGTTTCACAGTCAAACATACTAACAGTTACTCCACAGCAGTGGACCAGACTACTGTTACGAATTTAATTGCGATCATATATTTTTTTACACTCTGAATGTGATATAGTGTTTTACATTAAATAAAGTTCTTATGTCTTTCCCAGATGACTGACGTAATTGATGTTCTGACATGCTCCATCTTAATATTAGTTCGAGCAAAATATAATTGATTTCCAATCAATAAATAGATACGTAGCTTATTTACATAGAAATTCGTTTCCAGCAATGCCTCCCCCCCCCCCCAGAAAAAAATTCGCAGAAAGTGACTGCAACAGCCAACCAATTGATAGAGATCTATACTACCCGTCCGTTGTAAATTGACCGGTGTTGATTTCACGAACTACCAGAGTGCGTCATTTCCCTACACGAATGGTTTGATCCCCTTCGTAATCGCCTACGATGTCTTCTTGCATACAACGAGAATGACGACATCAGCGCTCAGCGGTCATATAACATTGAATGCGTAGTAAGAAGGTAGGTGTTAATCAATATAATCAGTGATTCTTTGTAAAAGGACAGGTAGTATCTTCTCTTAAAAGATTTTCTCGAATTTTGTCCAAAATTACCTTACAAAATATTTTTTAAATTACCGTGTGAAAAGATTTTAGTGGCCTAATTGGAAACAGGATATATTAACACAGGATATATTAAGCGTCACACCGAATGCAATTGTTTATTTATGCTCGACCATGCCGAAATGTAGTAATTATACACCTGGTAGTAGGCCTTTAATGCACCTCATTAAAGTACACCCATTCATTATAATTCAGTTGTTCAGCCAATGTGAAATCACCATTGTACTGATTGTACCATTATAAAACCGCAAGTATCGATTATTCTCGGATATGCAATCGAAAGACAATTAGCGAAAAGTCACGGAGGCTGGAAATCCAATACTGTCGCAGAATGTTATGTTCTGTTACTATAATAATTAGCGTTAATTGTAAATAATATTCAAATAAATTCAATTTGTCATCTCGTTTTTCAATTCTAAATCAATTTCCAGGTTATATCAAGCCTAATGTTCATGTTATTCTCTAGATTATATCAAGGTCAATGACATTCGTGTTTCGGAAAAAATCAATACTTTCGCGTCTGCGCACATCTCACAATTCAGGTCAGTTCCGCTCCTCACTTACATAACCATAACATGAATAATTTCAGTTATAAATATGATTGAGCATAAAAAGTCGTATGAAACTTGCTTATAATGGTAATTAAGACGCTCGTATGAAAATTATGAAACTTGCTTGCGCTCGTTTCATAAAAACAAACATACTCTCGTCTTAATTACTACCATTATAGGCTCGTTGCATAATGTACTATTCCCTCTGAATGTGATATTGTGTTTTACATTAAGTGAAGTTCTTACGTCTTGCCCAGATTACTGACGTAATTGATGTTCTGACATGCTCCATCTTAATATCAGTTCGAACGAAATATAATTGACTTCCAATTAATAAATAGATATGTGGACTTATTGACATAGAAATCCGTTTCCAGCAGTGCCCCCCCCCCCACAAAAAAATTCTCACAAAGTGACTGCAACAGCAAACCAACTGATAGAGATCTATACTACCCGTCCGTTTTAAATTGACCGGTGTTGATTTCACGAACTACCAGAGTGCGTCATTTCCCTACACGAATGGTTTGATCCCCTTCGTAATCGCCTACGACAGTGATGTCAACTGATGCCCATAGGAGCAAGCGCGCGCTTTAGTAGCCGAGGAGAGCCCGAGCGCTTTACAGCGGAAAGGAAAGAGACAGACGAAAGAGGTAGTATATGCCGCTTGGTCGAGCTGTATACAGGGATGGCCAGCACTGATTCAAAGGATAAAGGGAAGAGAACTTAGCAGAACTGTATCCATGGTAATTTTTAGATTTGTCTGAGAAGTATAAGTGCATTATAAGAATGTAAGTTTTAATTTTAGTGTTCATTTTTCACAAGTTTGCTTTTTTATTCAAAAGGAATATTTTCTCAACTTTTTTTTTACAGAAAAAAAATTTTCAGATATGTTTGTTTAGTAGCCTTACAGGTACTAAAACAATGTTTTCGTAAATCTAATATATCGTAAATACGTATTACTGAAGATAGTGTATTAAAATGTTTGAAAATATTCGCATGGAAAATGTTTGTAAGGAAATGAATTAACAAAACAAATACTGTTACATCACAAACAAATGATATGTGCCTATGTGTTGGTAAAACGTCAGCTCTATAGCTTCAGCAGATTTCGAGAAAATAATTTAATATTCTGATAACAGAAAGTTGCGCACCAATATATCTAAAAGCATAATGCGATAAGAATTTTATTATGTGATATTAGTTACAGTTAAAACATATACCTAGACAACTTTGCTTTGTACTATAATATTGTTTTGATTACTTTTATAAGGCTAAAGATACCATCAATATCAATTTCAACTTATCATGTCATATTGTGTCTTTCTTTGGGATAACACTTTCTTTATGTTTAATTCACTTAGTACAGTATAGTTGTAGTTATTATGGAATTTGTGTGAATATTCCTTCTTTACTCTTTATTATGTTATTAACGTTTAAAACACAACTGCAATATTAGGCTAAGAAATAGGTGTTAGTACTTTTGTTTTACAGACAATATAGAAAATAACAAAGAGAAAGAAGCCATATAAAAATAACGACATGAAATTTCACGTTCCGTTTGAAGTTTGTGAACCACTGTTTTCTTAATCCAACAGGCTGCTTATTTCTCCTAGCATACCTACCGCTTAATGACCGCGCACGACGTCAAGGTCAGGAAAATGCGCTTGTTTTAACATCACTGCTACGATGTCTTCTTGCATACAACGAGAATGGCGACAACAGCGCTCAGCGGTCATGTAGCATTGAATGCGTAGTAAAAAAGTAGGCGTTAATCAATATAATCAGTGATTCTTAGTAAAAGGACAGACAGTATCTTCTCTTACACGATTTTCACGAATTTTGTTGAAAATTACCTTACAAAATATATTTTAATTACCGTGTGAAAACATTTTAGTGGCCTAATTGGAAATGTATTTATTAACACAGGATATATTAAGCGTCACACCGAATGCAATTGTTTATTTATTTAATATTCAATAATATATTCAATATTCAATAATTGACAAGTAAAGAAAAACCTACTCGTTAGTCATATGGTTACACCATTGGCCAAAACAATGATGACGATGATGATGATGTTGTTGAAAATGTGCCGGTAAATAAAATTAAAGCGGCGACTTTCAAAGTACTTACATTAATGAAATAAGCTCTTTTCTTTTCGTCATCTACCACAAATATTTCCTCTTGCGAAGTTGCTTTTGTAAAGGTCAGGGTAACGTGAGGGTTACAGTAAATGCAATACTCTAAATGAGAACGCAGCCTCTGAAATGAATTTATTGTCCTACGAATATTTATCTTATACAAATGTACAAAACAGTGACCTCTATCTATATGCGTCTCTTTCTTGTAGCAACCTTCCTGAAAAAAGCTGCCTTGCGGAGTCCAGCATGAAAGTGATGAATGAGACAGTGTGTAATCTTCTGCAAGTCACCATCTACCCGGCTTTTCTTTTTATCAGAGTTATTATAATATGTTTTGCAATGCAAGTTAGCGAAAAGCTTCAAACATTGGAGACAAAAACAGATGCTATCGATCCTAGTTTCTTGCTAACTGCATTAAATGTCTGTGCCGTTTAGAGTGGCTTTATACCGAGCGAACCTCTGCCACTCACTGCAATACGCATGACGTATTCATGGTAGTGATATAACACGTAAAGACCAGATAAGATCTGCCACTGATAAGTCAGATTACAGGTTAAATGCGTTTGCTGTTATTCACATAAATGTAATTCAGTTGCTATGTATTTTTATAACATAAGCCCTATCAACGTCCGCCATTGATTCTGTGGAAATCGTATGCTCCTCCCATCCTGAAGTTCCATGGTTCGATTCCTGGTGTGGGCAATTGAATAGATAAATCACCCGTCCACGGGACTGGGTATTTGTCCCTTTTCATGTGTTGTCCTGTATTGCCTCAGCGGTGACACTGTGCCGTGCTGACCACACAACCAGTGAGATCCGCAATGAGTGATTGTCTACTACTGGTAAAAATATATAGTAGGGGAGACTCGGCTAATTCCGGAATATTAAGAAGTAAATCTATCATATTTTTATGAAAATGTTTATTGAAATTATTATCAAGGTATGTAGACATGGACGAAACCTTTCATTACAAATGAGATAGAGAGACCTATTAAAATGCAAATATATTTAGTTGTACATACATTACAGTTGAAAAAGAACAACTCGGGTAATTCCGCAACAGTGAGGATAAATCCGCAATAGGACTTGGCTAATTCCGCAGTAGTAAATAATTATGAAATACATTATGAAAGTAACATAAAAGGAACAATTTATATGTAACAATGCTCAATTTCTTCACAGCTGTGTAGCAAAACACGAAAAGCAGCCAACTTTCGATGTTTCACTGTATAGCCGACAGAGGTGTCGACCAATATCCTTGATTTTTTTTCTATAGCACTGCAGAGGACATGCCTCCTGTTGACAGCCTCTCAAAACTTACGTTCACGCTATTGTGAAGCCGCAGTAAAATCATATATATTATGCACTACTGTGGAATTACCCGTACTGCGGAATTAGCCGAGTTTCCCCTATATCCTCCCCTAACCTATTCCTACCGCAGTGGATTGTAAATCGGTATGGAAGTAGGTAAAATAAGATGAAGTGAGACAGATATGATCTACTGTGCTGATAAGAGACGAGCTGTATCGGAAGCAGGTCGTTGCTGTAGGTTTGTTGTCATCAGATTGTAGTTAAATAGCCTAAAATACATACCTATTGGTACCAACTTTTATACACAATGCACGAGTCATTTATTAGCTGACTTCTGCTCTCTCGCATTGAAACGTTAGTCTCCGGGATTTAGAGGTGATTGTATAACTTCCTTGTCCCCTGTTGTGAGACGCATATTTGCAGCACTAACCCAAACACTGAATACGCAATATGTCGAACTATTATAATTATAAAATAAATAAATGCTTGCTTGCTGGGCAAATATGGACAGCAGATAAGCAATAATGTCAGTATTGTTTGTTTTGCCCCATACTTTATATAGGCCTAATAGGAATAATACTAGTTTTATAGTACTTACTTACTTCTTACTGGCTTTTAAGGAACCCGGAGGTTCATTGCCGCCCTCACATAAGCCCGCCATTGGTCCCTATCCTGAGCAAGATTAATCTAGTCTCTACCATATATTCTACCTCCCTCAAATCCATTTTAATATTATCTTCCTATCTACGTCTCGGCCTCCCCAAAGGTTTTTTTCCCTCCGGTCTCCCAACTAACACTCTATATGCATTTATGGATTTGCCCATACGTGCTACATGTCCTGCCCATCTCAGACATCTGGATTTTATGGTCCTAATTATGTCAGGTGATGTATACAATGCGTGCAGCTCTGTGTTGTGTAACTTTCTCCATTCTCCTGTAACTTCATCCCTCTTAGCCCCAAATATTTTCCTAAGAACCTTATTCTCAAATACCCTTAATCTCTGTTCCTCTCTCAAAGTGAGAGTCTAAATTTCACAACCATACAGAACAACCGGTAATATAACTGTTTTATAAATTCTAACTTTCACATTTTTTGACAGCAGACTAGATGACAAAAGCTTCTCAACCGAATAATAACAGGTATTTCCCATATTTATTCTGCGTTTAATTTCCTCCCGAGTGTCATTTATGTTTGTTACTGTTGCTCCAAGATATTTGAATTTTTCCACCTCTTCGAAGGATAAATCTCCAATTTTTATAGTTCCATTTCGTACTATATTCTGGTCAGGAGAGATAATCATATACTTAGTCTTTTCGGGATTTACTTCCAACCCAATCGCTTTACTTGCTTCAACTAGAATTTCCGCGTTTCCCCTAATCGTTTGTGGATTTTTCTCCTAACATATTCACGTCATCTGCATAGACAAGAAGCTGATGTAACCCGTTCAATTCCAAACCCTCTGTGTTATCCTGAACTTTCCTAATGGCATATTCTAGAGCGAAGTTAAAAAGTAAAGGCGATAGTGCATCTCCCTGCTTTAGCCCGCAGTGAATTGGAAAAGCATCAGATAGAAACTGGCCTATACGGACTCTGCTGTGAATTTCACTAAGACACATTTTAATTAATCGGACTAGTTTCTTGGGAATACCAAATTCAATAAGAATATTATATAAAATTTCTCTCTTAACCGAGTCATACGCCTTTTTGAAATCTATGAATAACTGATGTACTGTACCCTTATACTCCCATTTTTTCTCCAATATCTGTCGAATACAAAAAATCTGATCAATAGTCGATCTATTACGCGTACCAAATCTTATAACCTTTTTCCTTTGCTGTGGTCGTGCCGGAGAATCAGTCCCATCCCGAGGCTTACTGTTAGGTTTCGTAACAAGCTGTTTTTTACGGTGATGGGTTGTTAGCCCTTTGCCCAACCCCAAGCTGGAGGACCACCCCTTATCGGCTGTCCACGACTGCTTATTCAATATATTCGCAGCTACCCTCCATATCTGGAGGCCGTCAGTAGTAAAATTAATAGTAATATGAAAGAAAATATAATAATAATAATAATAATAATAACAATAATAATAATAATGATAATAATAACAATAATAATAATATTAATAATAATGCAAGATTTAAAGGAAATTTTACACATTAAATACATCTACCATGAACCAAAATACAAACCTGAATATCTATTTGCAGAAATGAATTACGTTAGATGCTTGGCAGTATCAGGCTATTTCAGAATTCGATGAAATAGTTACATCTAAAATTTTGCTGTAGAAATAATGAACAAAAATGTATTTTGCACAGATATAATGAACAGATAATTGAGTCTGGAGGTTACTAATATTTTGTGAACATTCCCTTATTCTTTATTAACACGTTTATTTTGTCAGGGATGCTGGAAACCAAAGTTTGACACTTTCTTTGAATATCAGTATCATTTCTCCAGATATGAGACAGTGCTTAAATGAGTCCATGTTTTGTTGTAAGCCTCTTTTTGTTCACTTTCTTCTTCAGTATAGATCACAGACTTTCAATTTCGTTGATGTCCGGTCTTCTTGCAGGCCATGGGAGAAGAATATCTTCTGCAGTATATAATTAAACACCAGTAGTACCAACATAGCCAGAAAGAAATATAATTAACCACTGGAAAAATATACCAGAAGATGTAAACAATCATATTTACAACAATAGAGACTCTGTGAATTATACTGATAGTTGATATGACGAATTATAATATGTTTCCAAGAAAAAGTTTTAGTCTAATAATTTGTCCATGTCTGTATTTTTAAATAACAGAAGTTTTAGAAAGTGAATATGTTTACATTTCTAGGTTATAAGTAAAAGTAAGGTATAATTTTTTTAAACAATTTTATTAGATTTACCATTCAAAATTATTAAGTACAACCATACTGAAGCCTTCTTTAGCACAAAAGTAAACTAGAGTACGAGAGTACGACTGTGTAAAAACCTTAGCAGGACCAGTCTTAAGTTGTTGTGGAGAAGCATGGGTAATAAGAAAAAGAGAAGAAAGCAGATTAACTGCTTGGGAAATGAGTTGTCTGAGAAGAGCAGCATTATATGAAATTTGCACCATAAAAATAATTAGGATGTATTATAAGAATTAAAATTAACTTATATTCTATAATACACTGCATCGGGGAAAATCAAGTAAATTCGTACAATCACTCACAGATAATTTCCTCATTCAGAATTCCGAAGGCCAATGTTCTATTACTATCAGTTGGGTAGTAAAGAAGAACTGGGAGGAAATTCTCTGCTGACATAATAACAAGCCGAATGACTTGATACTTGAAAAAATGATAATGAAGATCATGATTTGAAAAATCAGATACAATGCAATAAGATGAAAAATGAAAGATAAGGAAATAATAGTCAAGATTAGAATATTGAAGAAATTTATTTAAAGTGGGTCGGACATAAAATAGGAATAGAGAATTCAGAAATTAATAAATTAGGCACTTATTTCGCTTGATATCATTCCAAAGAATAGAGCTATGAAAGCCGCAATCTTAATCGAGTGATTAAATGAGGGAAATGCGAGTACAGTGGACTCTCCTAAGTTCGACAAAACGGAATTGAAAGTTCAGTCTAATAAGGGTAGTGGGTGTGGCAGGTGAAATGAATACAAATTCTTATTGGTTATCCAACAACGAATACAGTACTGTACTTGTATTTCCTGCCCGCCCCGAGACTTGTGTATGCGCTTCTATACCTGGTAAGGTTTATCTTGTCTCAGTAGCAATAAAACCAAGTCCCTTCAAATGAGGGTGGAGATTATAGGAGGGTTGTAAATTTTCAGGATTCCTTTCAAAATCTTGTTATTGTACAGACTGCCGGAACTCAGTTTCTTGAAAGACAAGCTCAGTGACGGAACTACACAGTAGAAAGAGAGATATAATATCTGGGTGTAACACTACAGCCAACCATGAAATCTTTCAGCATCCACATCTTGGACAGAACGACAGCAGCAATCAAAGAAATGCACAATATAAAGAACATAACGTTGCTATCCCTAACAACGGCCATGAAATTATTCATGACCACAATCAACCCCATAGTCACATACGGCATTGACTTAATATGGGAAAAATTATCAAAGATGGATCTGCAAAGGATAGAAAAAGTGAAGGCGAAATTTCTCAAAAGAGTGCTAGGAGTTGGAACAACAGCTCCAAGTCGACTGGTATACGTCCTAGCGAGAGAGAACTACTACATCGAAGACTTGAGAATGACACTACCAAACACCAAAGCTTGCCAAACACTGCGGGAGGAGCTAGAAAGGAAACGAGCCGAGATAGACCTGGAATTCTATGGAGTCGACGCAATGATAGAAAGAAACTGGACCAAAGAAAACCAACAGCAGAGACATACAATCACCAGATACGCGATCCATGGAGTCCATCACAAGACTGTGCAACGACAAGATTCCACAGCCCAGAGGAGAACTGTGTGTGTAGTTTGTGCAACGACAAATGTGACAGATATCATCTCCTGAAGTGCAAGAACAGGAAAAAAAACACTATCTGAATACAGCAAAGAGTGAACAATTTCAAACACAAATACTCATCATAACAATATAGACGAGATAAGACATATCTCCTTTCTCTCTCTTTTCACAGTGAGACAAGATACATCACACAGCCTTTAGTACCACAGTGGGTTTCGACAGTTCCGTCTCACAAGCGGCACAATTCGCAAATAGAGAAAGAAGAGTTCATTAATTTAAAATCAGTGGTTAAATATGGAGTCCTAATGAATACAATATTCTGTTTTCCTTTAACAAAAGTATCACTACAAGACACAGAACCAATTCCCATTCAAATGGCAAACTCATTTCTTAGTGCCCGTATAGAGGCGTGTCTAATTCTCCTACGTAAGCAGTCGAACTATGGGATGTCGAACTTGATGTCAGTCGAACTTAAGAGCTTCCACTGTATATCAGTCTGTGATTTGAATGATAAAGATTGATTTGTCGGCGAATTACTGGAAAATGAAAACTGTACTCTCGGGTTGAAGAAGTCTGTGTATTTCACAGACACATTCCACTATAATGTTGTTCTTGTTAGTGTAAATTTATTACGTTTTGTACAGAAATTCCTATCCATAAAGGTCCTCTTTTTCAGTTTAATTTCTCGCTTGCTCATCTCTGTAAATACAAATTTAAAATAGAGAGCAACGGTAAAAATAGTCGTAGCGAAATAACGCTCAAACATGCTGCTCGCTGCTGTACAGCATCTCTTTGTGTACTTCGCACACACCAGTAGCAACAAAAATGTAGTTTACTGCGGCTTGCCGCTGGGTAGCACATTAATATCAGCGACTACCACTGAGATGAGGCTTTGAATTTGCGTTATTTTCACGATGTAGATGTCTATAGAATACAGAGAAGTGAAGCAATTTAATTCACTCTGACAAATTCAACATTGTATGTCAAACACTAAAGTTTAATATTTATTTGAATGTAATTTCTGCCTGGAGTTGTCATTGTTTCAATTTAACCCATTTTGTATTTGTTTAATCCGGCAGTAGAAGAATAAATGATTATATTTATTTGCTTTTTTTTTATCTGCACATATATTGTTTGTGGTGCACGGTTAAATGAAAGACTAAAGTGACGACTTTTCAAGCAAGGGATCCATGTTCAATTTTTACCAGATGATGAAAAAGCAGTGTTAATACATACACCAAATTGCATTGTTATATAATGTACTCATGAGATATTAATTTTTAATTACATTTTAATCGCTAAATTTATATGTCATCAGTATACCATGCGTTGAATGGTTTCAAATTTCTATCTATAAATTTTATAATTGTCTCGAAAGACTAATATAAACAAACTGATTTAGGCTTTTTAAGAAACTGTTCTTACTTTTCTATTAAAATTTTTTAAAATAATGATACGATTCTTCTTTTCGCATTTTATATTATCCATCAAAATTTTTTTTTTAATTATATGATCATTATTAGCACTATGGAAAACAGATCAAACCAGATTTTTAGTTCAGTATTATACACAATTACTGAAAATTTCAAGACAATTGCATGAAAACCGTATAGTGTAGTGGGTTTTGAATGCAACAAAATGTCGAAAAAAATATGAGAGAAAAATAAACTTTAAAATTCAAATGTCAAGAACTGTGCATTACCGTCATCCTGTTGCCTAGAGGAAAGCGCCATATTAAAATAGAAAGTTTATTCGTAATAAAATACTGAAAAACCAAAAAACGTATTTTTTTTATTTTTGATCAAAATTTCACCGATGCATTCCCATAGGAGAAATGGGAATATTGAAAACTTGCCACTATATACTTGTTCACTAAGAGTTCCATTTAAACTTGTTGGAGTTTGAATCCGTGTTTGCTGCGTAAAATTCCAATGCACGTAAGTCAACAAAAACACGTCTCGTTAATTTTTTTAATTTTTAATTTCCTTTATGCTGTATTATTTCATACATCTTACATCACCATTGAAGCTGTTAAGATGTGGAACAAGTTAAGAGTCACACAGTTTTTTGGCAAGACGAGATGAGACCGAGGATTCGCCGTATATTATCTGACATTTGTCCCACGGTTAGGGGAAACCTCTGTAAAAATCCAACCAGGTAATCAACAGGTCCCTAACAAACAACCAAATTGCTTGGCTTAAAAATCGATAATATGTTAAATTGGAAAAATCATATTAAAAAATTACCTCCAAACTAAATTCAGCATATTTTGCTATTAAAGCTAAGCAAGAGGTAGTAAATATAAATACCTTAAAAACAATATAGCCTACTTTGCATACTTCCACTCTGTAATGACTCTTTGAATAATATTCTCGGCAAATTCCACAATAACTGTATATTTCTACCACAAAAAGAGTAATTAATAGGTGCCAAATCTAGGAAATCGTGTAGGACCATTTTCAAAAAAACTCAAATAATGCCCATGGCTTGTCAGTATATTTCTTCATTAATAAACTTCCTCATATATAATCGTGTTAACTTTGTAACTAATTCAACAGTTTACAGCATAAAAATGACTTTCTTACTCCCGGCAAATCTATCGTGCTATTAGAAAGGAGTGCGTTACATGGCAGTACAAATTTTTAATAGCCTCCCTATGGATATAACAAATCAAACTCAAAACATAAAATTATTTAGGGCCAAATTAAAGAAGTACAGTACTGGATCTAATTTCTCAAGTCTTCTATTCTGTAGGTGAATTCATGACAGTCAACAATATTGCATGAATATTTCTGTCTTGTCTAATCCTTTAAGTTGTGCTAGTATATTGTAAAACTCTATATATATAATCTAGACTGTAACTATGAATTAAGACTTTGTAGTACTATGCATTTTTTTGACATGTTCCATATTCACGCTGTGAAGCGATGTACGAATAGCATGGAATGTAAATAAATACAATACAACCAAACGGGAATCTAACCCAAGCCCGAGATCAGCTATGTATCAGCAGGCAAGTGAGTCTGCTGTCCAAGCTACAAAAATGTAGCAACAATACATAATAAGTGGTTGTACCAAAAAAATATACAGTAAAGAGCAAGCAATTGAACTATGCCAAAACACAATACACAGCAGATACAAGCATATACAATTCAATCAATTTAGCTATACAAAAATGTACAATACATATCAAGCAGATCAATTCAATTTACAAGCATACATATACGCTTTTACGATATTTCACATTTTCTTTTTCTAGGAACTGAGAAAGCGTCGCCCACTGAAGTAAAAAAACTAGAATTAGCAGTATTTTTGTCCATTTCTTTTTACCTGGAATCATAACTTTGTTTCATCCAGCGTATCACTGTAGTTAATTAATATTAATTAGGTTTTTGGCTGTTTTATCGCGTAACACCATTAGCAAGATGTGTACATCCTCCTGCTATAATATTTATCAATTAGGAATGCTGTAGAATATAATGTGAAGTAGTTCCACATGTCCCTGTAGTCTCCATACAGAGGAGAGAGATGGCTCTCTTGCGTACAACGCCACCCTCATTAAGAGTTCCGAAACAAAAACTAGCCATCTCGCCATTGTTGTATGCACTGTACACAGTTGGCATTCTTTTAGCGGAGCACATTCTTAAAAAAACTTCTGTGTGTGAAATGTCACGCCAGAGAAAAAGACAGCAAATGAATGATACTTTTTCTTTAAAAGTGATCACAACATAAAAATACATATTTAGTTGATCATATAGTTTAATAGAGGAACCAATTACAATCCGTTTAGTTCACAGGTTCGGTTAGTTGCGTCCCCACAAGTAAGAATCAGTTTAGTTACGTCCACCCACTGTCCGGTCAGTTGCGTCCCTTAACGTTCGTAAAGCAGTCCATTAGCGTTACCCAGGAGACACCAGGAGGAGGATGAGTGCATGGACTCACAAAAATTTATTATTTTTTTTTATGCATGTATCCACTAGAAATAGTTTTGTTTAGTTTCCAGGAGTTTCTTTCATTTTGGTAAAAACATATATGACTTGACAAAATAAAATAGCGATATGAGTTGTTAATTAATTTTGCCACTTTTTCTCTGTTAAATATTTCTTTCTCCACTACATTTTGTTTGTTTCCTTTCTTTCTTCATAAAACTTTTTCTTGTTTAATACAGTTGGATGTATTGTTTAGAAGGATAATTATCATATTATATTATGTTGACAATGTTTGAATTCCGCGAGAACATTAATTGTTCATAAATGCTAATTTTTGACAAGACGTCAGGAAAACAGTATTTTGTGGCGCACCGTAGGTAAGCACATTTTTAGTTACTCTGTAATGGTGATACAGAAATCTGATGAGTTGAATACTTTAGTTTTCATGTTATATACCTATAACAACAAAAATTTTCTTATATGTTGCTAGGGACAAGGTGAAATAAAGTGCCGTCCTAAAAATAGGACGCCATGCCGTGTGCACTCCTGTAGTATTATTTACAATATGTACATGGTTTCCATTGTATTCTTTTATTTCCAGTCTAACTGTGAGTGAAATTCTTGGGTTAATTGAAAATCAAAATAATAATAGTGAGCGTCTAATATTTATGTGACCCATCCAGAAGTTTCCCAGGATAGAGATAAAGGCAGTGGTAAATCGGACGACGAGCATGAGGCTAATTTGAATAATCTTGGAAGTAAAATGCTACTTAGTAAAGCGCAATTACAAAAATATGAAATGATGATACTGAAGATGACATTGTTGATGAAAGTATCCCAGAATCTTCTAACATAAAAGTTGCAAAAAATGATTTTGGAAGCACATTAGACAGAAGTGAAGCTGGGGTTTCTCGCACAAGTTATTGTCGTCCGAAGAGAAGGAAGCTAATATATGAACATTTCTGACAGCGAAGGTAATACCAGGTTAGAAGTCCATCGTACTACAAGTACTAATACAACCATCATAATCAGCATCAGCGCTAGCAACAGCAATAGCAGCACCAGCGCTAGCAGCAGCACCAAAAACAGCAACACCAGTGTTGGCAGTACCAATGTTAGCAATAGCAGCAGAGGCAACAACAGAGTGACGGTCCATCTTCGTTTGTTTTCTTGGTGTTGCCGTAGTAAATGCTTGGCTTCTGTACAGAAAAATGAAGCCTCGAAGCTCTTCAGAACAGCTCCTCAATTTTCGCCGTGTCCTGGCTCTTACAGTACTGAAAAGGGAAGGGGTGAGTTCCCTCCCCCAAGCAAAAATTGCTGCCATTCCATCAGGAGACATACGATTTGATGGCCAACACCACTGGCCAGTTGCAAATGAAACTCAGGGAAGGTGTGCTAATTGTACAAGGAAAACAAAGTTCATCTGCAGCAAATATCAAATTGACTCCACCCTAAATGTTTCTACCCTTACCACACAAAATAGTGTTGTACAATGCGTAGGTTTCTGTCAGAAGGATAGTTGAACCACTGATTCTACAATGTATATGTATCTTTTGCATAATAAATACATAAATACTTTTTTAACTATATAAGTGGGTTATATTCTATTCAACTTCTGTATCATTGACCATTATGCATAACCTCGTATTTATGGGACGTTCCTTAATGTTTATCCCAGAAAGTAAATAAAGTTAAAACTAATATGAAAGCATTCTTAAGTCACCAGCTAGTAAACTTTAATTCAGAAACGTATTTTTGAAGTCATTAATAACTTTATGCAGTTATGGGTTAAGATAAGATGTGTAATTCCTAATTTATTGATTGTTGCCAGTTTGCCGGTGATGATAATACATCAATATTATTTTCTTTGCTTACTTTATACTTTATAAAGTACATATACTCGTATTAAAACAATTATATTTTGTGAGGGGGATAGAAGTTATCCCTGGCATGGATATTAATATGAATTTATGAGAGGGGCATAACTTTCCACCAGGAGGGGAAAACCCCCATCCCCGCCGTTAATTCTCACCGTGTGCTACGGCTTCAGGGAGTATCCAACCGTAGCAGTTCGAACCGGAAATGTGCGATTTTGATAATGACAGTGATAATGCAGATGAAACGTTAACGTGTTACGTGTTAATTTCGTTACACTTACTAATTTTGTTACATGTGTTAATTTATTACATCTCTTAATTTTGTTGATATTATTGTTTTACTTGTGTTAATTTGGATATACATTATTTTTTACAACTTTCAATTTTGTTACAGTCATGTGTTAATTTGGTTACATGCTTTAACTGTTTTACATTAATTCTGTTAAACGAATTAAATTCTCACGTATTGATTTATTTCACGTATTAATGTATTACGCGTGTTAATTTTGTTATATTAATTTTGTTGCACGTATTAATTTCTTTTCCACGTTGCGGTATTGATTTTTACGCTTGTTAATTTTTTTCACGTGTTAATTTTGTTACATTTAGTGATTTTATTACTGTTGTTCACTTTGTTATACCCCATTATTTTGTTACATTCATTGATGTGTTGACACTCGTTAATTTCTCCTACTGCAATTTTATTGTAAATCTTTACATTTTTTCTTTTAATTTGTTGCAATTAGTGATTTTTCTACACTTCGTTTTCCCACATTTTACAGATACTGGTTTTGTTGTACTTGCTAATTTCACTACACTTGTTCAGTTTTCCTACACTTGTTCATTTTGTTACATTTATTGATATTTTAAGCTTGATTATTGTTATATCCGGCGATTTTAATGCATATTCATTGATTTTTTTACACTCCTTAATTTTTTTACAAATGTTTTTGTTATAATTGTTGATTTTCCTGCATTTTCTCTTCCACATATATTGTCTCATTTTAATTGTTACTCTTGGCATTGAGTTTCTTGAAGTAGCTATTACTCATATCATTGTTGTAATTCTTACTTTCTCTTCATTTCTTCCATTTGTTGTAGGCTGAGTCTTACTTTCTCTCCATTTCTTATTCTCTTCCTTGCACTGCTGAGTGCTTTTTCGCATTTATCATTGATTTGATCTTTGCAGCTATCATTTATTTTTTACTTTTCATCGTTTGTTATTCTCACATTGTTTCCAATATTATGGTTACTGGTATTGCTCTTATCATATCATGACTTTTCCAATATGTTTATTACTTTTGTATTTGTTATTATTTTGTTACTGCCTTTAATTCAGCATTGTTATTGCAATTACGTTTTATAGTACATGTTAAACATATTTTCTTCGCAATAGCTATATTTTTCTTGGCTTTAATATTGTACTTTACTGTTATTGTTGCTGTCGGTACAGTTGGTATTACTTTTGCTATAGTTACTAACATGTGTTTGATTAATTTTACAGTAGATTCTCTCCATCTTCATATACCTAATAACATTTGCATAGGTATTCATTTATTGACTATTGATTATTATTCGTTCTATTTCCTAAGCATAACATTCTTTTTAAATATTAATAAAATTGATTTGAAAGTGCAGTATTGTTGAACATAGAAGCTAATTTATGCAAAAAAAAAAAAACAGCTGATCATCATATTTCCACTTATTTTATCATACTTTTTGCCGTTCACACGGCCTAAGGCTTCACATATTACTTTCTAATTTTCATAAACTAAAACGAAAAGTGATCCTTATTGCAATAGCTAACGCTTCCTTCCTCAGTCTTTCCTTCCTTCCATCGAAAGTCGATATTTTACGAGATACGGTGTTCAGTTTAGGTAGGCTTCTATTTAAAGCTTTTTGAAGAATTTGTAAAGAAGCATTGTAGTGTATCAAATTGCTTTCATAATTAGTACCGTACCCTTCGGGCATAATTATATCTTTTACATCATACAGATCGTTCAGTTTTGTTCTACTGTAATGCTACGTTTTAGAGAAAATGGTTGTAAATGTTATCAAATATATGACGGGTTCAGAACCATAGTGGTCCAAGCGCCATTTACTAAAACCGTAAAGAACAAGGATTAAAATGAAGTTATTACCATAATTCAATGGGAACATATAGCAAATTATATAAAGTATACACATTAAAACTATATGATATGTCAATCTTCATTTAACTGTGGTATTAACTTAACTTTAACCCTTGCTTTCTCTGTTTTTAGTAAATGGCGCTTGGCCCACTATGGCTCTGAACCCTTCATATATAAGAGTTTTTATTCTATATATATATTTTTTTTTTTGCAAGCTCGGGGTATTATTGCATTGCGTTTATGACATTTAGCTAGGAATGTTTTGCACTCTAGAACAGGCTGGAAGTCTAGAAAAACCATAGGCGTGGCTCAGTCGGTTAAGGCGCTTGCCTGTCGGTCTGAAGTTGCGCTCGGACGCGGGTTCGAACCCCCCTTGAGTTGATTACCTGGTTCGGTTTTTTCCGAGGTTTTCCCCAACCGTAAGGTGAATGCCAGGTAATCTATGGCGAATCCTCGGCCTCACCTCGCCAAATATCATCTCGCTATCACCAATCTCATCGACGCTAAATAACCTCGTAGTTGATACAGCGTCGTTAAATAACCAACTGAAAAATTATAGAAAACAAAGATAAACAAGTAAGGATACTGGTTAATTGATAGTTCAAGAATTATTTTCGATTTTTATTGAACTATTACAGCAACGCCACGGCGGTTATAATTTGAAGTACGAGAAATTATGTATACATAATATTTTTAGTATCTTTGTTGGAAAATATATTTCTATTTAGTCGTTCTTTGAGTGGTATTCATTGGTTTTGGATATTTTCGATTTTTAAGGTATAGGGTAGTGGTCGTCAGCATTCGCTGAAATGGATAAAGAGTAAGCGCAGTAGCGTGATATTCCCCGTCGTGCAGCAGGAAGTGGTAGAGAGCATACTCGCCAGCAGCCACGGATGCACCATAGTGCAGTCTCTTCTCCGCGGGTAAGGAAAGCTAGCCCGAGGGTGCAGTGCGCTGGTGACCGCTGGTATTGGTGGTCACTAACAAAATTCTCGCCCAGTAGTGGGTCATGCCTCCAAAAAGATTGGGAACCACTCCTCCAAACTTATAGAAAGAACAGCTCTTCGTAACAGATCGAACAGAAGGCGTATTTTCCAGGATTAGGGACAGAACAACGCTTAGTAACAAATTCAATAGAAAAGGTTTATTCTCGATGATTATTGAAAGTACTTTTCTTGAAGATAATGTACACTTTCCATGATTAGAGATAGTACAGTAACGGATCCAATAAGGAATATTTTCTATAATTACAGTGAGAAAACTTCTTGGTAATGGATTCAGCAAAGGTGGTCTGTTATCCCTGAGTAGAAGGGAATGTAGGTTTACCTTGGTAGCGAATCCCGGGATTTTTTGCATTTAACATTTCTGATTGAGGATATGGGTCTGAATCTGAAACTGAATTCACTGTGGTCCTTTACTAGTTCTCCTAAAATCCCTTCGCTTCAAAATATAGCCCCCCCCCATGACATATTGCAGCTAAGGTTGAAGAATGTTGTACAATATCTTACATGACATTTTTCTATATTTGCTGCAGGAGGCTACAAAAATCTGTCTTCTTCCGATAGCCATAGATATAGTAAAAGTGAGCGAGCACAATATCCATAAAGGAAATAGAGAAATAATGGCGTTACCACAGTCTAGTATATACAGTCACGAAGCTCAATATGTAGCAAATATGCATCCATAAGTACAGTAGTTGCTAACCACTAGAATCGCTAATATCGCCTTAATACAGACAATAGAAATAGCACCGGCATAGACTATTGTTCCTAGCACCCTCACAACTCAAGCTTCGTGACTGTATATAGGCCTACTGTAGACTGTGGCGTTACCAAGCGATCGACAAATTAACTGAAACAAAAGTCACAAACATGTTTTGTAACAATATTAAAACTAATTTCGGTGCATATTTTAACAGTTTTTGCGATATAATGGGTAGGCCTATATTTCGTCGTTATTGACATTTCGCACAATTATCCAACTAATTTTCGCGTTATTTCACGAGTTTGGTTTGTTTAAATATAATATGACATTTTATATATTCAGAAGGATAAATGAATGGGTTAATTAGGAAAGGTCCTAAGTCGCTAATTTTGTGTACATGAGTTTGTAATGTAATGACTTCTCTTTGGGTGTAGATACATCGATTTAGATATGAAGAGGACTAAGTTTCACAGACTAATGCATAGTAGGCTAGAATTTACGATACAGTTATTATTTTCAGCCTTAATTTCAAAATTTCGGCCTGTAAACAGTTTTTAAAAATTACTAACATATAGTATTCAAGACTTAGGCCCTTTCATAAATAACCCATTCAAATGTAACAAAGAAAGAAATTTTAGTGTAGAAAATTTCGCGCGTATCGCTATTACCACATATATATATATATATATATATATATATATATATATATATATGAAGTCCCTGTTGTTCACTGACTAGTTGATTTTCTAGTTACCCATTATTTCACATTTCCGAAGTACTGCAAACTGACCTGTAATTGGCACCGTGAATCTCGTCTTAGTATTAAATCTACATGTATAATACATTACATGCATTGCTAGTTTTCAATGACCACGGATGAACTGCTGTGTTGAGATTTTGATTCACATGGGCGCAATTGTGTTTGCTAATATTGTTTATATGTGGCGTGAGGTCTCTGCCTAGAGGCGGGCATTATTGTGGTTGACTGCTCTGCGCGAGAGATAGTCGTTGTTTTTGCGGTGCAGCAACAACACCATTATGTTCAGTAATTTATTCGGTTAGGATATACCGGACTTTGTCCCTATCAAGCCCCTTACTGTAGTACAGTAAAACTAATGACCGCAAGACTTTCTCCTCAAAGAGAAATAGTGCACAGTTTATATCCACGTAAAAATGGAAAATAAACTCTGATTATACTGAAGTTGACCGTGTAAATTACATGATACATATTTTATGTAAGTTACACGTAATTTATGTCACGTTGAAAAACTAATTTTTGCACTATTTTCTACGCGGCGTAATAAATTATTTTCATGGCAGTAAATTAATAAGTTTACATTCTCTTCTACGTGCTTGAAGACGCTGTGTTGCTGTGTTCTTAATTACCGATCACCAAAGTAACGAAATCTACATTTTGTGCAGTTTTTATTTTCGAGTTCTGTGCGAATAAAACTAAGTTCGTCACGCTTCTTATACGAAGGCCTTCCTGCGTACGAATTTCATCTTCAACTTTTATTTTTAATACAGGATCTTACTAACCTCAAAATAATCGATTAGGCCTATAAACTATTACTGAACGCTTCCGAACTATGCTGTAAACTAAAGTTGGTTAACCTACTTAAGGCTGGTCCACAATAAACCGGGAACGGAAATGACAACGAGAACGAGAATGGAAATATTGTTACAATAAATGTATTTAAATGTGAACATTCACAATTGACGAGAAGTTTGCCGGAGGCCGGGAACGCAAACGTGAAAGTTAATGTGACTGCTCACATTTAAATACATTCATTTTAACAATATTTCCGTTCTCGTTTCCGTTGTCGTTTCTGTTCCCGGTTTATTATGGACCAGCCTTTACGTCATCCTATCTTTCTAAACTTTCAGATCACAATATGATCACGAACATTTTATAAGAGTGTAGTAAAAGTCGAAACTGCTGCCTCTGTGAAAGTCCACAGAGAGTTCTCAAAAGGACAACAAATTTTGTATTTTCTCTTTTAATAGGAATTCTTCGGTCAGCGGATAAAGAAAAATAAAAGAAGTCGGCATTACACAGAGACACTAATGGGTGTTCATTTCAAAGTGTGTCATGACATCACTGTTGTGAGACAGCGATTTGAAGCGAGTTTCAGCTTTTATGTCAGAGAAGTTGCCTATTAATCAAGGCGTTCATGTGAACTTGAGAACGTGTACGGTATAACTTGAACGTCGTAGCAACAGATGGCGGTCTGTATGGTCTGTGTGCTACCATAACCTCTTTCGAACTGTGTTTTGCTCGGGCAAGTCGTACGCAGGATATTTGTTATTATCGGTTGCGTACGGCAGAATTCCACAACACAAATCAAATGCTCCGTGTCCATGTTGACCGTCGAAGTTAATATCAACACATACTGTACGTAAATAATCGTCTTAACCCTCTCTCCATATCCCAACAGGAAGAAAAAAACTCACCCCAGTACGTGTTTCCAAACAGTTCACATTCCTGCCACTACTGGAGTTACCTTACGTATCGGGAAGTACTCTTCAGAATGAACGCTGTACTTGCTAGGCAACTTATCTGGCACATAGGTAATACTCCTCTGCGGAAGTGTAGGAAGATTGAATTCTCTAGGCTCATCGGCTAGCCACATGACGTCATACAGCGAGCCATGACACACTTTGAACTGAACACGCAGTATCTATTTCCACAGTGATATTATAAGGAATTCGGCAAAAAATATAAGGTCAAAATATACCGGTGGAAAACATTGTAAATACAAAGACAAGATGGATATTTTGATGACTAGTAAATTCTGGAATCTGTATCGGCAAAGCGAGAAGCTAAGCAATACGTGGAACAGTTTGTTGTGTCAGCGTAGGCGTATCGTTTTATAGGACAGAAGATTTGAAGACTTAATATAAAAAGCTTGAATGAATTACCGGAAGTAATGTACGTTTCCAGTCACAGAACTCAAGTAATAATAACTCAAAACTTTGCCTATTTAATGCAGTGCTGCAAGTTTTTAATTTATTATATGTATATTTTTTACTTTGGACATACATTTCGCAGTTTTACGTGTATTTTACGCGTCGCGCGTCGTGTAGAAATGAATCTTTTACGCGTAATAACCCAACCTTGAATTATGCATATAGGCCTAATACCTTAATATAAATTTTTATAATATTAAAACGGTCAATATTAGGCGTAAATTGTAATACAAGGTGGAAATGATTTAACTGTGCAGATTAAGGCGGTAATAAGAATACTTTAAAATAAATAAACGTCTATTATGCGTTTTATAATAAATTACATGATTAATTAGAAAATTAGGCGGAAAATCTTCGTAGCTTCCCCCGCCCACCTACGAATACGCATACGAACTCAGTTTAAATAGCAGCATTCTATCCCTTAATCACTGCTGTAGGTTTGCCAGACAGGAAATAACGATACGTTTTCATCTTTTTATTTAATGTGCAATAAAACCGTCCATTTCATTTAAAAACAGTAATACTCTATATTCGTAAACAATCACAGCTCAACGAAGTAATTTTTTACATGTCACGGGAAATGAAATAAACTTGCTTCTGAGCTCTTCCTGTACATTTAGAGCTTTTACACTACTTTCTTGTTTTAAACTCTACCTCAAGTTTGGAAGCACATATATGTGGAAGCAAGTAAGAGTATATTTAACAATTCTGACTTCGACAGCATTACGAACAGTTCGATTTCTGATTTCGCTGGAACTCTGAGTGGCGTGCTGTTCTGTAACTTTATCAATTCAATCTGCAAACTTTCAGGATCTTCTATCGGCTGTAAGCCAAAAGAATTGCAGAAAAATCTCGATTCCTTGGCAATTGTTACTGTTTCTCCAAACTTACCAGTGAATTCTGCTGTAAGGTCTTGAAGTAGGATCTTACATTTGATAAACAGATTTTCTTCATCACTCTTGAAGACAGCTTGTAGTCAAGGAAAGTGAAATTGTTTATGTTCTGCTTGATACTGTCACATTTTAAATTTATCCATAAATGCTCTTAGCTAGTCGATCATAATATCGTGAAATTCTGTAACTCGCATGCGCAACGTGGTAACGATGTTTGATATCGGTATCACTTTGTTGACATCTCATTTTTGCCTTTAGTCTTCTAAAGCAGATCCAGACAGTATTTCTTTAACAAAAACTTCACCATGTTTATTTGTAAAATAACTCCTGATAATAAAATGTGATGCGTAAGAAAATGTAATAGAACATATAAGCTTTACGTCCCTTCTTAATAAAAAAAGTCTTATTCTTCCCAGCTATCGCTAAAGGAAAATGATATGATCGGATTATATAATTTTTCACTTAAAACGAGCCGCCACTGACCGGAGACTCGAGTGAATTTGCGATCAGTTTGAGATCACGAGTTGCGCACCCATGTTCTTGTACGAGTATACACACAGCGCATAAAGTAACAACACCTCCGGGCGAGGGTTGTAGAGCGCGTCGTGGAACCGATAGAACTTCAGATCGCGTTCTTGTGTCCAGTACTGTAGCTCCTTATGCCCCGTTCAGACGGTACGAGAATTTCTCGAAATGGACATTTATTCGAATCGATTTGATGCTGCCAGTAGTGTACACAGGGTTCGATTTTTTCCATTAATAAGTTTAATTTCATTAATTACTTCGTAGACATACATGCATACATACAGTCCACACCTGTGGAGTAACGGTCAGCGCGTCTGGCCGCGAAACCAAATGGCCCGGGTCGAATCCCGATCGGGGCAAGTTACCTGGTTGAGGTTTTCCCGGGGTTTTCCCTCAACCCAATACGAGCAAATGCTGGGTAACTTTCGGTGCTGGACCCCGGACTCATTTCCCCGGTATTATCACCTTCATTTCATTCAGACGCTAAATAACCTAGATGTTGATAAAGCGTCGTAAAATAACCCAATAAAATCAAAATAAATAATATACATACATACATAGTATACATACAAACATACATACAGGTCTCGCAAACAGAGATTACCGACGATAGAAATGTGAAAGAAACAATTCGATAAGGAAGAGCGAGGGACAGGAAAGGTCACGAGATAACTTGATTGATATTCAAGAGTACAGTCGGAAGCGAAACGAAATCGATAGAATCAGCCTTGCATTGTGATAGTTATATTACGGTTTTAGTTTCAGTTCCACTGCCTGTGAATACGTGTCTTGTTCCAAGTGCGTTTATTTTATTATGTAGTGATGGAGCGTTTAATTCGCTTCGAATTTTTCTCTTGCTACGCTCTTCATTTCCACAGGCGTTGTCCCCATCTGTTCATATTCTTGGAAGCGGCAGTAATTCCATCGGCCCGCAATTCTCGCTCCCTCGGTGTGCCTATATACACACGTCAAAACAGACAGTAACGCCAACACTGTTTTTTCGGTAATCGTTCCTTGCGCGAGCTATACATACATACATACATACATACATACATACATGCACAAATACATGTCCTGTCCATGGGCAGGTCTTTCACTATAAACCCAGCATTCTCTAATCTTTCCTATTTTCTGCTTTCCTATTAGTATCCGCCATGTTTGCAGTTTTTCTTGGAAACGATAAATGCGGTAGCCTCCCGTTGCTTTCCGTACACCACTCTTTCGCATCTTAATAGATCCCAGGGAGCTCCGGCGTGGAGGTGAGGAGAGTGGATTTGACTAATTGGGCCCTCCGGACTTCACCGAAATTCACGGCAATGGTTAAATATCAGTTCTATCAGAGATTTGACCCGATCACAGACCGGGAAATCCCAATTAACCTTTGCCTCCCCCTTCATAGACAATGGATGAGAATATGTTTCTGGTTCTATATTGGTTGCTGAGCTACACAAGTCTTTACGAGAGTGGAAATCAAAATATTTAGGCTGTTGTAAGAATATTAAACCATTATTAACCTACAAAGAAATAAATATCCTACAAGCTTACTGATATAAAAGGTGAAGATAAAAGTTCTAACAAATTAAATTTAGTGGCGGTAGCAACAGTAAAAAGCACCCCAAACTACACGTAGATTCCTGTTTCCCCACTGTATCTTCCCGCTGGGAACTGGATTGTGTACATTGTTGGCACTACGCTTATCACGCAACTCATCCAGTGTTTTACATCCACCAGTTTCAAAATACGGCACTCCAGGGTTTTGTATTTTTTAGAAATGAACACAGTGACACGAATACGCACACTGTCCCCGTGCACATCCCTGCGGAGTAGGCAACACACTCACCCCTCCGTAAGTTTAACATTGAATTACATCTTGATAGCTCGGTTCCTACATTAATGTGACCATGTTGCTTATGTTTAATGTACGAGTATGTAGCGTTTGCGTGGAATTCTAAACAAGAGATACTTCGGTAATTGTCTTATATTTTCTATATCTCTCCTACTATATTGTACTGTATGTATGTATGTATGTATGTATGTATGTATTTATTCACACTGCAAATGGGTATATACTCGGTGGCAGTGGTAACTATGTAATTACACTCAATAATGACAATTAATAATAAACACAACTAATAAAAACATTAATAATTCATAATAATAATAATAATAATAATAATAATAATAATAATAATAACGGGGAGCATCCTAAATTAAATGAAGCACGATCACTTAAAATAACATTTAAAGTAAATCTAATTTTATCTTAACCCTAAGTTCGAACTAAGACCCACGAGTGTGATAGGTTCATACCTGCACAAGCACCTTTCGCCACTACACTTATTTCGCTGTCAACTCACTCACTGCACTGATTCCATCCTGATTTGACTAACACTTCAAAACCATTTCACTGTTCAAATACTTTGCACAGCCACTATGAGCTATAGAACTTCACTGACCCAAACACACTTCACTTACACAATAGACTTCACTGACACTACACACTTCACACTTCACTGATACAACACTTCAAATAATAAAATACCAATTACGCCCTTTAAATAGTGTGTATAATATACTACCGTCTATCAGTAAAGTCCTTAAGCCTATTTTTAAATACATTTTTGGTTATTGGTAAAGCCTTCAGTAAGTCTGCAGGTAAAGCATCCCTGATAGTACGATTGAGAAAAGAAAACTTTCCAGTGTCCGTCCTCTATCTTCTTTCCCTCAATTTATATGAGTGGTCGTTCCTTGAAGAGTAATTTGGCGGCTGCAACCAATTTTTTAGTTCTCTCCAGGCAGGCTCAGCTCTGTATGTTTTGAACATTGCGCATAATTGAATTCGCGTTCTCCTGTCCCTGAGTGTGTCCCATTTTAATGGTGAATTATTACAACACTTGAGAGCCCGTTTTTTGAATCTTTTCCAATGTCTTAACATGTTCTAGTCTGTAAGGACCCCAACATGCAGCACCATATTCCATTACTGACGAACTAGTGATTTATATGCAATCTCTTTGGATTTATCAGAGCCTTTTCTTAGAACCCTCATCAGATGGTGCAGCTTCCCTTTTGCCATAAATTAATTCAGAATAAGTCGTACTCTTATCAGGATAACCATCTGCTCTGCTAATCGAAAATAGAGGAGCTTCTTATATAAAAATACTCTTGCTGTAATTTTTGTTGGTCCATAAATAAGTACTCCAGTCTTGTAAATACAGCCTGACCCATTTCACAAATCCTTATTACAATTAGCTGTTTTTCCTGCAAAATAAAGTTTAACCAGTTTATATAAATACAAACTTCTGAAATGGTATTCATTCATTCATAGTTTCCTACCCAAAGGCAGGTCTTTCACTGCAAATCCAGCAGTCTTCAATTTTCCCTATTTTCCGCATTCCTCTTAGTCTCCGTATACGATCAATACATCTTAATGTTGTCTATAATTTGATGTCTTCTGCCCCGAACTTTTCTTCCTTTCACCAATCCTTCCAATGCATCCTTCATTAGACAATTTCTTCTTACAAGCAAACATTCTCATTGGAGCAAATAAAAAAGTTATTTTTTTTCTTGCATAATAATAATAATAATAATAATAATAATAATAATAATAATAATACTTACAAATGGCTTTTAAGGAACCCGTAGCTTCATTGCTGCCCTCACATAAACCCGCCTTCGTTCCTATCCTAAACCAGAGTAATCCAGTCTCAATATTCCACCTCTCTCAAATCCATTTTAATATATCCATCCATCTACGTCTCGGCTTTCCCAAAGATCCTTTCCCTCCGGTCTCCCAACTAACACTCTATATGCATTTCTGGATTCGCCCATACGTGATACATGCCCTGCCCATCTCAAACGTCTGAATTTAATGTTCCTAATTATGTTAGGTGAAGAATATAATGCATGCAGTTCTGCGTTGTGTAACTTTCTCCATTCTCCTGTAACTTCATCCCTTTTAGCCCCAAATATTTTCCTAAGAACCTTATTCTCAAACACTCTTAACATCTGTTCCTCTCTCAAAGCGAGAATCCAAGTTTTACAACCATATAGAACAACCGGTAATATAACTGTTTTATGATAATAATAATAATAATAATAATAATAATAATAATAATAATAATAATGTCAAAACAAGTTCTTACACTTTCTTCCACTCGAGCGCAAATAAGAGTAAAGCGGCTGTCAGATATTGACTACTTTCAAAAGCCGATTGTCAAAAAAAAAAAAAAAAAAAAAGACTGCTTTTCGTCTATAGAATATGATCTTTCTTCAAATATTAGCCTACTTTTGTAGAATATAATTTTTATTTTTAATACAACAAATTTTCCTTCATTATGTTAATTTGGACCAAAAGAATGATTAATGACCTTTTTTAACGCTAAATTGTAATTTTAAGTATTAGAATTACATGTGTCTAAAGGCTTCTATATTTTGTTTATTATTATAAATATTACGTTTGTTATTATTATAAATACTTTTTTTTTTCAATTTTTTTTTCTGCATTGCTGTTATTTATAATATTTGCTATGTATTTTTATACAGGTTGAATGGAAGAGAAGACCTAAAGCCTTAACTCTGCCTGTTTAAATAAATCAATTAAATAAATTAATAAAATAATTTAAATTGTAGGAAAGGTCATCATAGTATCATTCTATATGACTAGAATGCATTGCGGAAGTCTGCGGGGTCTAGTTTTGAATCATGAATAGAATGTCAACTACATCACATATAAGATGCAAATGTTCCCTAATAATACCTGTGTCGCGCGCGAAACATGACGTCACGTCAATATAGTCTATTAACAAGTAACTTTATTTCCTTACGCCCTGGGACAGAACACGGTCCCTAGTTATGATAATGATGCGATCATGATTGCAATAGTTTTTGTTAAGTGAAATGGTTGTAGTGCCGATTGTATGATGATTTGGTGATATTGATATGACTGTAGTAATGGTGATGGTAAGCATGTCGTGGTGCTATTGGTAATTACTATGATGTGATAATTACAATGGTATTTTAAATAATAAATTTTAACTTTATTAAATTTAATATTTAGTGTTAATGAAAACATATTTCCGACACAAACGTTCTAAACTAGAATTCTGTACACATACTGTTCTCCAACCAGGAGATTAACCGTGAAAGGAATGTGCTTACAATTGAATCATCTATTGGAGCGAAATAGATAGATAATATTACAGTAATAAAGTCAATTTAAAATACATGCGCTCTCCTGCATATGCTATTTCCTGTATGGAGAGATTAAGGGCCGTATTCATAGACATTTTTAGCGCGGGCTTTCGGTAGATAATCAGCGTTTTTCGTATTCATAAACCAGTGTTAGCGATAGGATATGATTTGAATTCTGTACTAGTAACCAGTGGATAGCCGGGGCCAGCTTAGTACGCTCGTAGCGCGTGCTGCGAAATGTCTATGAATAGCACCCTAAAAGACCATGAGATTAACCGTGATCTAATTTTGTTACTTGGGTAGTATAAATATGTGTGTATCAGTGTTATCGTTTGTGCTTTGAGAGTTAGCCAGCGGAGATGCGTGTACCCACGTGTGTGACCTTATGACATCTACATTCATTCACAGTATTACCCCGCTGCGTCTCATTCCTCTGAGATTTTCTCCTGGTTGGAGTACAGTATTCATGCATTCAATGTTCTGCACAAGGGCAGGTCTTTCACTGCAAACGCAACTTTCTCCGATCTTTCCTATTTTATGCCTTTCTCTTTGTCTCCCCATATGATCCATATATCTTAATGGTCGTCTATCATCTGATATCTTCTTCTGCGTCGAACTCTTCTCCCGTTCACCATTCCTTCGAGTGCATCCTTCAGTAGGCAGTTTCTTCTAAGCCGGTGACTCAACCAATTCCTTTTCCTCTTCCTGATCAGTTTCAGCATCATTCTTTCTTCGTCCACTCTTTCCAACACAGCTTCATTTCTTATTCTGTCTGTCTACTTCATTCTTCTCCATATCCATATTTCAAATGCTTCTATTCGCTTCTCTTCACTTCATTGTAATGTCCATGTTCCTATCCCATACAATGTCACACTCCATATAAAGCACTTTACTAGTTTCTTCCTTAGCCGACTTCTTTTTTCAGAGGTCCAGAGCTTCCTTGGCTATTGCTATCCTCCTTTTGACTTCCTGGCAGCAGCTCATGTTACTGCTTATAGTATACCCCAATATTTGAAGCTGTCCACTTGTTCTACTGCCTCATTTAGAATTGGCAAGTTTACCTTCTTTATTTTTCTTTCTATGACCATGGTCTCCTCTTATTTGTATTTTATCTTCATCCCATACTGTTCACAGCTATCATTCAGCTTCAGTAGCATATCCCTTAGTATCAACTCCTCTCCTGCTAACAACGTCATATCATCAGAAAATCTTATACACTTTATTCTTCTTCCTCTTACTATCATTCCTCCAATGTTTTGAAAACAGTTCTTTACTAAATCCTCCTAGTAGATGTTGAACAAGGTAGGTGATAAAGGACATATTGTATGAAGTAAATAGATAGACCATTGGCTCTGATTAAGATTTTTCGTCGGCTCTGTCGTGATATCTTTAAGGAGCAAGAACAGTGAGAAGAGGACAGAAACTTGACCTAGAGGCATGCGAAAAAGACGGTGAAAAGTTTGTCGTAACAGAGAATTTGATTATCCAGACCTTGACACAGAAAGAAAGAAAAAAGTATTGTGTGGAACAATCCAGACTGCTGGTCTAGAATTACAGTGTGAGCGTCTGGCAGGGTATCTGTGGTTGATTGAGTGCTTTTGCTGCAGCCAGCTAGAGCTGAAGGCGGCGCGGCGTGGGACAGGTCGGTCAAGGATGATTTAGGTTGTAGATACACTCACTCTCAGATCAATGTCAAGTTTATCGAATGTCTCAACTCCCTGGCTTGTTGCTCAATGTTTGCCCAAAGGCTTGAACTATGGTCTAGTCTCAGGAAACTGAAGTTCCTTTTCAGGGAAGTGGAAATTTGTAGTAAAAATAACAATAGTATGAAGGATTTTAACACAGTAGGTATTGTAGTTCCACCGCTGTGAAGTAACGGTTAGTATGTCAGGCCGTGAAACAAGAAGGCCTGGGTTCAAATCCTGGATGGACAAGTTATCTGATTAAGGTTTTTTCTCGAGGTTTTTCCTCGGCCAGTTGAAGCAGAATTGCTGTGTACCTTTCGGACCACAAGTCTCGAAATAACTATCATGAGAAAAGCTGTTCGTTAAGCTCAATTAAATTAGCGAAAAACTCTCAGCACTTGCAATGTTATTAACTCATTATTATTATTATTATTATTATTATTATTATTATTACTATTATTATTATTATTATTATTATTATTATTATTATTATTATTATTATTATTATTATACTATTAATCTTTGGGCCGTCTCTCTTTGGGGCTCGCTGGCTTTGGCACAGCACCTATGAACCCAGGGCTGCCACGTGGCATCACGGTGGCTGCCCACTTGGAATAGTCTGCTGTAGTCTACCCATGCCGTCAAGCTTTTCCTCTGTTAAAACAAAATTGGCCCTATATCTTGTATTGATTTGTGTTATGTTATAAGAGGTCGCACCTTTTCATTAACTTAAATGTTATTTGTGATAATGGGAAGTGTATCCCAGGTTAATTACCATTAATATCCTCTTGTAGAAATTATCTTTCACGTAACTGTTATAGTGAATATTCGTTGTTATAAATATTAATTTCGAATTATCACCATATTACGCAATGAAACACGCACACAGAAATAAATATGTCAAACTATCACCACACTTAGGCCTACAACTCAACTGCACGCGGAACCGATGAATATGACTGGGAATGCACGAAACGATGGCGGTATTGTTGCAGTACACAGTATGGAAGCTTAAAATTCGTTTTCTGAATAAAAGCACGACGATTGATTAAAAACTCATTCCTCCATCATCATCATCATCATCATCATCATCATCATCATCATCATCTTCACCATCACCACCAGTAGGTCTACCACCGTCACTACTAGATATGCAGTATGCATGTAAACCATTGCTCTGTAGCGAGAACAAATTATGTTGTTAGATTTAGTTATTAGTTGAATCTCTCGGAACAAATTAATCATTAGGATCCGCCACTGAAACCTTGCGCAAGATCTGGGCTTCTGCAAATATTTACAGTTATTTATCTTAGCGTTTGTTATTCAATAATTTCAAGTTACTTTGCGCGCATAAATAGCCGTAAATTGAACTGAATTCATAAATTAAATTACTGAATGTGTACGCTGATAGATTGGTTCCGGTGAAGTAAGAATATTTATAGACCTTATTCAAGAAGTTGAGAGAATAAATATTTCCAAGAATACCTGAGTGCGTCTCATTGTGTCGATTATTGATCCTCTAACAAAGAGATACATCACGCCCTCAAACAATAGGAACTGCATATAAATTCAGTTTCAGTCGCTTTTGTTTGCTCTAAGAATCCCAAACAATAACAGTGAAAATGAATGGCACCGCTCAGAAATTTGAAAGCTTCGTATTATAGCCTTCTATTTCCCTGATAAGATCAGCAAGTTGTGGCATATCCGGATAAAATCCAGCGAGCTCTGGATCGACTCCTGAAAAGAAAATGGAAATTTATCCCTTTTCCATTGGGATTAGGGTGAATACTTATACGAGTATATGAGTCCCCTGTAACTCTAAATAACGACATTTTGCCATGATGACCATGCATGTTACCTAAGAACGATCACACGAGGAAGGAACATGCCAAAGATGATAATTTTCAAGTCGGTTGTTTAATGACGCTGTATCAACTACTGCAGTCTTGTCAAGGTCAATGACCACTATGAGAGGATTTTGGTTCGCGTGGCAATCGTAGCAGCCAGAGTGCTGCATTGGAGTTAAATCGCTCTCTTGAACTCGGTCGAGTGTCGCACCCTCGAGTGAGATACGATCGGTCGCGATACGCTCGTAATAAATAGAAGCACAGTACAAGGTCACCTCACCGACATGTCTTATCTTGTATGGAAGGCGACAGATAAGATACACATACATAATATGTTTTGCTCACACGGTAAAAATAAGGCTTTATTTTCTGCGTTTATGACAAACGTTTAATGGAACAGTGAATGGAACGTACCAAAAGAGGAACATGAAGTTATAAATAAAATAATATGAAAAACTTCGATATACAGTTATTATTGCTAATTAATAATGATTCAATATTTGATTTACCACATATATAATACGATAGGTCCATACATAGTGTTCCGCCTATATACTGCGACAATGTAGAAACGTTTTACAAAATATTATTGATATAAAAGTAGATTAATAACAATATTAGTACAGAGATAACGTCACAGAAAATATAATAAAACGAATAATCATGCTGCACAACTGTTACAGACGTAAAGATTGATACACTAATTATTATTATTATTATTATTATTATTATTATTATTATTATTATTATTACTACTACTACTACAAAACTTGATATAGTTCTTGCATTATCGTGATTGTGTTCTCCGTTTATAATAATAACGTTTACATCCAATAACGTCTATGAGATGTGGCAAAAACAAAATCACTCCTGTGTGGGGGAAAAAAAAAAAAAAAAAAAAAAAAAAAAAAAACACCTTTTACCTACAACATTTATATTACATTTTAAAGCAAGTTTTGTAGTTGTACTATGGAGAGATTGGTTAAACACTGCAAAGTTTTGAAATGATAAACATCTATGATGTTACTACACAGTTCATCACTGTAACAAGAACGAATGTCTAACGCTCGGCTTATACCGTTCGAGGATTTATCGCTCGTGACAATTTTACCCATCATGCATGTGCGCTACCTATCGGATTATGCTATGAACTACTTGGCGCTCGAGCAAAAACGTCCGATGCAGACCTCTGGTAGCAGCTGTCTTCAATAAAAATAATCTATTACGAACTAAAACCTTGGGATATTTAGGCCTACATATATTACAACATTCTTACGTTAAATGTTAATACTACACGTACGATCCAAAATTGTGTGTGCAATATGTTCATATTGAAATAAGTTCGTACAAGTGGCTTACTCCGAAATTGTAATATTGTAAATTATCGAATTAATTCTACATAATATATTATTCCCCGCCTCACGTAATGAATAATGCATTCTACATTATTCATATTTTTAAAAATTTGAAGTAGCCTATAGAAAACAGCTTATAAATATTCGATTTTTGAAATTACTGAAATTACAATATCTCATACTTTAAATATTGCTTAAGAAAATGTCTACTTCGTTCATAAGTATTGTACAGCATACTTAAAAAGTGAGATAAACTTTTGGTATTCACTAATTATCAAGATAATATTTTTGGTTTCCACTAGAAAAGTGCAATAATGATACAATTTAAAAAAATAAACTCAATCAATAGTAAAAAAAAAACAAAACAAAAAAACTTTATAACTTCTGAAACAGAATACAACCAGTGCTTTTAATGTATTTACTATGGCAAGAGACTAGGAACTTAACTTAAAGCACTCGAACTCTTAGCTGAGCTGTCAATCATCTGGCCACTGTAGAAAAGTCGGACCACGGCTAGGACAAATGCTATCTATGACTCACTTTAATATGCCTGAACTATTGGGTTATTTAACGTGGTTGGAATTAATGAAAGCGAGATGATGACGAGGATTCGCCCATGTAATTGCTTAACATTCGTATTACAGTTGTTTTCCCCCAAAATTGTTATTTCAAAATTGTTTTAAGGAAATTTTTGTAAAGTAATAATTATGACCAAGAAATAATATTTGTATATTGATAATTAAAAAAAATTAATGATCTACCTTCTCGTGTTTTATCAAGTACCTGTTGGTTTGTTTCCTTTTCTGGCTAGCTAAACCTTGCCGGTCTTCTTTAAAACCAAATTTCCATTGCATCCAATCTCTGTCACTTATTGTTAGTAGGACTACACAACCTTCACAAGTATATAACTGTACATTCCAAATATAAAGATTTTATAAATTATATCGTTTTTCTTAAGTTTAGATTCCTCTTGGTTAATTAACTTCTATTCTTGCCGAAATTTTTTGGCTAGTGTATTCTCCACCTTATACCAATCGTAGATCTATTGTCTCTGGAAATAATACTGTCTAAATAACAACATTGTTCTAATGAGTATAATTTGATATTTCCAGTTTTAATATCGGTGAGAATTTTTGTTTTGTTTTGTTTTTTTTTTTTTAATTTCGCAAATGAATTACCTTTGCTTGGAAGCAATTCTTTGAAAATATTCATATTAAAAATGAAAAAAAAAAAAAGAAAGAAAAATGTATTACACATTTACCAAATTTTATTTCACTAGGACTAAAAGATATTGACAGTTACTTATGAATCTTTTAATAACAGTTAATTTGTAGAATTGGAAAGGTATATCTCCCCTCTTAAAAGTTAAATTCAACCAACACCCTTTATTCTGCTTATTTTTCTGCATGTTTTATAACTTATAGCCTAATCCGATTAAGAAATAGAATTGTACAGCGAAGTGTAAGAGCTTGTAAAGAAAACTTTCGAAATAATCACATACAAACCCACCTACCAAGATGTCAGACCTACAATTTTCTGATCGTGTAAGCGAACTTTCTAACCACGTAATAAGTCAGAAGAAAAGATATAAAAAATTGACAAACTTTGAAAGAGTTCCTCTAGTTCTCAATAGGTGGCACGATTATTAGGACGGTTAAAAAGTGTCAGGGAAAATGATTATGTAGATTAAGCATAAATTATTCTCATATTAGACAATATCAGCGGTTTCCAGCTACACCCAGTGTTGTTTTACAATCACAGTGGTATGAAAAATTGAATTCCATAATGCGGATATATATATATATATATATATATATATATATATATATATATATACGATTGTCAACATTGACTATTTTCTTCGCCATCTGTTCATACTAAATTCAGCTTGTTTTGCTATTAGATCTATGCAAAAGGTAATAAATATCAATACCTTAAAAACAATATACTTTGCATAGTTCCACTCTGTAATCAGTTTTGGAATAATATTCTGGGGAAATATATTTCTATTACAAAAAAGAGCAATTAGAATAATAGTAGGTGCCAAATCTAGGGAATCGTGTAGGACTAGTTTAAAAAACTACAAATAATGCCCGTGGCTTGTCAGTATATCTTTTCATTAATAATCTTCCTCGTGTGTAATCGTGAAAACTTTGTAACTAATTCAACAGTTCATAGCATAAATACACGTCAAAAAATGACTTTCATACTCCATCGGCAAGTCTATCGTGCTATCAAAAAGGAGTGCGTTATATGGCAGTAAAATTTTTTAATAGCCTCCCTATCGATATAAAAAATGAAACTCAAAACATAAAATTATTTAGGGTCAAATTGAAGAAGTACCTAATTTCTTACGCCTTCTATTCTGTAGGTGAATTCATGACATTCAATAACACTTCATGAAATTGATACTAAAACTTTGTGTTGTACTAGTAGACTATATTGTAAATCTCGTCTGTATATATTTCATCTAGACTGTGACTATAAATGAAGATTTTATAATAGTATTAAGTTTTTTGACTTGTTCCATATTCTAGCTGTAAACAATGTATGAATACCATGGAATGTTAATAAATACAATACAATAGAAGTAATAACTAAAGAAGCCACACTTATACCAACAAATTATCAAGCACTATCGATTAGTGGGGTTAGGTATATATACGTCAGTGGATATGCATAGGTGCTGCAATCGGAAGCTTAAATACAAAAAATAGCTAGTAATACGAACTCCTAACAGATTCCAAGAATAACGTAAAACCTCCATTTGAGTAGCATTTTTGTCAGGCTAGTGGATCACACGTGCTTGACCCGGCTCTACATGATACTTCTCATCAGCTACACCTGTGGATCAAATTAAAACATTCAACTTTCGTCCTTCTCCAACATATTGAATTTCTGTTGGCAGATAGTACAACATACAGTTGACACTGATCTCGTAAAGTTGTAAGAGCCGCTGCCGGTATAGCTCACAAGCAAACATTCTGATCTGGGCAGATAAAAAAGTAATTTTTTTTCTTCCACCGTGTTAATAATGTCAAAAGAAGTGCTTATATAAATTTTGGCTACTCAATCGTAATTACGAGGGCATTAAAAATAAGTTCTCCAGGGGCCGTTAACAGAAAGAAAACACAATTTCATTGAAATAATTTATTTGAACGACACAGCAATTGTTGAGCTATTTCTTTAAAGATATTCCCCACCGGAATTGAGACATTCATCATGTCATGGGATCGACAGAGAGGTGCAGACGGCTGCCAAACGCTGGTTTCGATCCCAGGCGGCAGACTTCTTCGATACAAGGATACAAAAATTGATCCCATGATATGACAAATGTCTCAATTTCAGTGACGGATATGTTGGCAAATAGCGCAACAATTGCTTTATCTGTTTCAATAAATCTTTCTAATCAATTATGTTTTTTCTGTAAACGGCCCCAAGGAAAATCACTTTCTGGACGGCCTCGTAATTGCGGTGGAGTGGCCAAAATTTGTATAAGCACTTCTTTTGATATTATTAACTTGGTGGAAGAAAAAAAATAACTTTTTTATCTGTCCCCATCAGAATATTTGCTTGTCAGACTACAGACATTTGTCTACAAATCCGGAGTTACTGTCGGGCGTGGATTCGATTCTCACTTGGGCCAATAACCTGGTTGGGTTTTTCCGAGGATTTCCTCAACTGAAGAATAACCGGTCTGATCTCGTCAAATACCATTTCACAATTGCAAATTTTCATAGAAGCTAAATAACCTTGTAGGTCACAGAGGGTAGTTAAATAACGACTGAAAAAATTAACAGTAATTTAAAAATGTTATCCATCTGTCTTTACTGTGGTGTGTTATAATCAGGGAAAGGGATTTGGAGTATTATAAAGAATGGTGAAACGTAGTATAGATATTCGTAGCTCAGTGACTGTCTAGCGAGCTGCATGGACGAGTACAGTCCACTTCATACAAACTTACACGCAACGTCTGTAAATATATTTCAGAATAAACAAATGGAATAGTTTAATGACATATAGTGACCTACATACATAATCTGCATTTCTTTGTGAACTACATGTGCTTTTCTTCGCAACGCACAAGACACCAATAAACAACATTACAAATATACATAATTAAATATCAACCTCTGCATCTTCGCGTGTCAGTGGACATATTGATGTTGATAGACAGTTGTCTTCTGTATGGAACTCGGCTCTGAATATGTAGATCCAAACGAAATGGCATTTCCAATTAATGCTATGCCTTGTTATAATAAATTGTACATATTATTTTCAAATTTTCAAAATACAAATTTGCTCTGTTGCAAGGAAGGAAATTTTGTAACATGGAAAAACTCCGCTCTCCATCTGCAGAGACAATTAGAGAGTACTTGAAACAAGATACGTCAATTAAATTCACATGTTGAATGACGTCATTGGGAAACGTCTTTGTTAGTACATCTGAAATCCGACTAAGAATATCGTATCCACCATTTTTAATCAAAACTTTCTTCATTTTTTCACCAACACGTTTTCCTATTCCACCTTCTACTGCACTCAGTTTATTTACAATAGTCCTCATAATATTTATTTGCTCAACTAGTTCTACTCCTGACTTGCCTAATTGAATAATGGCATCCGGTAAATATCCAAAATTTTACTTAATATTCGTGACTTCTTTTTCGATTGTTTCATCATTTAGCAGTTCCTGGCGTATTTGAATCGCAGCCGCGTCATCGGTATCGAAAGACTGGACCACTTTCTTCACAGATTGGAGGTGACGTGTGTAATAATTGCAAGCTTCTAACCATGACCCCCATCTCGTAGGAACTGGACATGGGGGAAGCGACAATTTAGGGAATTGTTTCCTGAATTTTGATACTTGATCTGGAGGTTTTACAAATATAGTCTTTCAATACTGTATTGTTAGTTGGTTTCACTTTCGGCATTGTGCCTGCACTTCACTACTCTGAACTGCAAACCTGCACGTTGAAGTTCTTATGCGACAACTGTCCCATTCACCTGTTGTTGACGTGTAGAGACCTGCGAGTATGTCATGGAGGGGAGGACTTGGTATAAATGGTTGTAAACAAATGACTGTGTAGATGCCAATACTAGCTTTTACTACTCCAAATTCCGTTCCCTAGTTATAATCCATTTTTCGACGAATGTGAGATTTAGATGAAGTAATACTTGACGGCTATAATGGAAAGAGGCTCCGTAATGTTGGAAGAACATGCTCATTTTTGTAGCCAAGGGAACTGCAAACAGCTGTTTCTCTACAACCATTATAAAAAAAGTGCTGCCCTCAGACGATACTATTCCTTTGTACGTAGTCGCTCCTCCATGCCATTTGTAAAGCTGTTAAGCGTAATGTTCCAATAGCCGCATCTCCACACCCATTGAAAATTGGACACATGTCTGTATGAACTATTTTTACTCAGAATAGCCATACAAACATCCCCTTAAATATTTACTATTCCTCCTGAAATACTCTGTAAGCTTATATATAAATTGTTCTTAAATTTCCAAGGTCTAAGTTCTTATAACGAACTGCGTCCGCCATTTATCGATTTTCTCTTAATAGTGCGGCTAACCAATATCAAGGCAGACTCGTGCGACACACACCAGACTCCATAACCTTTTTATTATCAAAAGCTTACTGAACACTAGCTAATTTCTTCTTATAAATCTTATGTTCAACAGTATTATTTTTGTCGATTGCTTAACGACTTCTGTGAAGTTGCTGATACCACAGTCTACTATACAGGGTGATTCAGATCACCCATAACAGTAATTTATTTCGGAAACTAGTGCATTAAAATTTTCGAGACAAAAATATTTATTACTAAAGCACATGTAAACTTTCACTTGAGTTTGATTTCATCAATCAGCGTGTCAGTGTCAGTGGCGTATTACTTTAAAATTTCAAATGGGAGCCGTGGTCAAATATGACACCATTTGATAGAGCACTTCAAAACAAACAACTTTCATGGGAAACGGTTTTATTAATTCATACTTTTTGAATGAGGAAACGTACGAAAAGACAGTGGGTGATTCAGACCATCCGCAAGTCATTTATTTCGGAAACTATTGCATTAAAATTTTCGAGACAAAAGTGCTTGTAACTAAAGCACATGTCAACTTTAACTTGAGCCTTAGTTTATCAATCGGTCTTAACAGGAAGTAGGGTCAGTAGCGTATTACTTAAAAATTTAAAATGTGAGTCGGGATCAAATACAGTACCATTTAATAGCGCTCTTCAAAACAAACAACTTTCATAGGAAATGTTTTTATCAATTCCTACTATTTGAATGAGAAAACGTACGAAAAGGTAATGCCATCAATATTGAGAAATGTTACAATACGAAAATGTAAACAAGGCAGTTAATGTTAACAGATGTTACTAAAAGACTGGACAATGCCATTAATTTTTACAAATGTTTAAACTGTCTCCCGTTCTGAGCAGCACATATCCGTAATCTTCTTCTAACACTGTCAGCGATTCCTAACACTTCAACGTTGTCAAGTGACTGGAAGGTCTCTCGGATTCGCTATTTCATGTCATCCCTTGTTGTGGGACGATCTTGATAGACGATGTTTTTTAACCGTCCCCAAAGATAGAAATTCAAAGATTCAAGTCAGGAGATCGTGCTGGCCATGCCACAGAACCGCATCTGTCTGTAGTACGTAGGAGGAATTTGTAATCACCCTTTGAGGTAATTATTTTATTAGTCACAAAAGTTATTGCAAAAACTAGAAAAATGTACTTACGTAGGTACAGAGAAAACAAAACACTTCCTTCTTATTGTACATTGTTGGGCAAGGCCACCTGATCTTATTACCTGGCTAAGTGCAGTGTACATGTAGACCTGGCCGTAGATACTGTATTAAGGTAACTAAAGGAAACACTGCTGAGCGAGCAAAGGGGAAGGGGTAGTTTACTTGTATTCACCCCTCGATGGTGCTGCCGATCACCAAGTCTACACACAGCCAGGTAATTGTGCGTGTGTACTATGTCAACATTAAAATGTACTTATCTAGTTTACATTTTCTTTTCGTAACATTTCTCAGTAGTAATGACATTATCTTTTCGTACGTTTTCTCATTGAAAGAGTAGGAATTGATAAAAAGTTTTCCTATGAAAGTTGTTTTTTTGTTTTTTTGTTTTTTTTTTTTGAAGAGCTCTATCAAATGGTACCTTATTTGACCCCGACTCAAATTTTAAATTTTAAAGTAATACGCCACTGAACCTATTTCCTGTTAAGACTGATTGATGAAATCAAGCTCAAGTTAAAGTTCACATGGTTTAGTAATTAATATTTTTGTCTCGAAAATTTTAATGCACTAGTTTCTGAAATAAATGACTGTGACGGGTGATCTGAATCACACTGTATATAGATAGTAATGCAATGTCCCTATACATTAAATTTTTTTCAATATGTTTCTTACATATTATATAATGTGCATCTCCATCGTGATTGAGGTTTCAGAACTTAAATAACCAATCTTCATTGACAATTTTAAATGAAAGATGCCTCATTTATATGAGTTTATTTATTAATTCTTTGTCGTAAAGGACGTTTTGAAGTGTTTGTAATTTTCACTAGAAAAGCGCAGTGATAAAACATTCATTATTAAATCTAACTGTTTTAAAGTAGAAAAAGCAGTATATTTTTAAAGTCATATTCAAAATTATCCCCTAATCCAGCTATAAATATTGTAAACTTTGCGCTTAAAGCAAGCAATCTTATGTTTCCTACTATAATAACAATGTACCTATTAGCCTAATCCCTGTCACTCCTATTATGGCGAAAGAGAAGATGAGTATCGGTGCCTTGAGTTTAATTGTTTATATTTTGCACGACATGCTCATAACAAGCCGACGTTGACATGAGTTGTTTAGATGTTTGGTCAGACAATCGTGACTTGTGACCTTTCTGAAAATTGCGATTGTCGACATTCTATTACTAATTTTGATTTTGTTTGGGTATTCATGCAGAATTTTCTTTCTTTTTTTTTTTGTTATAGCCTGATCAATTGTGTATTCATTTAAGATTCTAGTTCTTTTTTTAATATAATATTTAATTGAGAGGTAAGAGATTTCTTTTTGTTTACTTTGGCAGATATTTGACATCTTTTTGTCAAGTTAGTTCACAATATTTCAAAATCGCAACATTATGAAAGGGATTACTAACTGCCTCGTTAACTGTTACGAAAGTAAGAATAAAATTAAAAATATTCTTGATAATTCCAAGCGAGCGCCATACAGCCAATCAACCAGCTCATTGACACTCGATTGATTTATGAGAATCAGATTATACTGATAGCATGGTGCTCTAAAATTAATAACCGATACATTTTTCCTCTTACGTTCGTTTGTTTATCCTACGTTCATTTTTTTACCATCATCTCTGCTTCGATAGTAAGCCTAAACTCATACATATTCACTCCAAGAAAATATTAGCAATCAAACGCTAACGTGTAACTCTCAACATGGAACAGTTATTAATTATAACAATTGTACCATTAATTATTACAAATAAGAGTTAATGGAAAAAGAGATAATAAAATTATTAGGGCTATAATTTCAATTTTAATGTTAAAAACCTATACTCATGCATATGTGTATAACCTCAAATGTTTAGTTTTCTTCTATAATTCATTTGTTTTATTCCTACCATCTCTCCATCTCTCGTTCATTCAATTACGATAGAGAAAACATGCATTCCGCTATTGATTAATGGCGGTTCATTGTGTTGTTATAACCTGAAATGTTCAGTTATTTTGAAATAAATTGAATTTCAGATATCTGCGTTGTTCTCCTTGCAATAAAGTAATAAAATTTGTGTTCACTCCCACACGAATATTATGATTATATATTATAAAAATTCCAATCAAAATGGCATATTTCTCGCATCGGAATTATTTCACTGAATAAAATTCGTGCTTGATATTTTCTCTGTGATAATTTAATTGAGCTTCTAAATTAATATATATCGTCATAAGATATTTTTCTCGACCTTCGGTCCCGAAAAAAAAAAATCATGACAACATACATTCGTTAAGCTCAATTACATTATTGAGAAACTATCAGCACTCGTTGTATTATTGAAGATACTAATGTCCGATATTCAAATATGTGCAATTCTGGAGACATTTTATTAGATTACGACAGTAATTCCGAGTCCAAAAAAGTAGATAATTGTGATATCCCTCTTTTGAAATATGCACAAGATATTTCACGTCAAGTCTAAAGCAGTTCTTCACGAAATAATTTTAAATGGTTACAGGGGTCTTTTCGTTTGATACATTAAAACAATATCTTGTTATTCTATGTAGTGAATTGTATGTGAGAAACTACTGAGTTGGTGCAACTCCTTTTTATTTTATTATGTAGGTTCATTTAGTTTTTGTTTCATCTGTAACCTTATTTTCAAGGCTGTATTATTTTGTTGCATTTGTAATATGAAAATAACTGTGTTATATTATAGTACATTTAATGTTTATGTATAAATATAAATACATTTTAATATTTTCGTTATTAGTTTTTGAACGGTTTTGTCTCTGCAAATATCTGCCCCTTCACTTCCACCATCCTTGAGAGAGATTAATACATATGTATAGGATTAATAGTTTGGTATTGTACGAAGCGTATTCAGAAAGTAAGTTTCCCTATTTTAAAAAAAGAAGAAAACACACTTTCAGGAAAACATTTATTGGCAACAGATACAGCAATATTTCAGCTATTTTTCAACATAGCCACCATCAGAATTGAGACACTTGTCGTATCGTGGGATCAATTTTTGTATCCCTCTTTCGTAGAACTCTGCCGCCTGTGAATGGAACCAGCGTGTGACAGACGTCTTCAGCTCTTCCTCGTTGCCAAAACGCTCACCGGAGGACAGGAATTTCTTGAGGTGTAAGAAAATGTGAAAATCGCTGGGAGCAAGATCAGGACTGTAGGGTGGATGATCAAACAACTCCCAGCCAAATTCCGTCAAACCAGCTGCTGTGCGCCGAGCCGTATGTGGACGAGCATTGTCATGGAGGAGCACAACACCTGCAGTAAGCATTCCACGCTTTTTGTTTTGAATGGCACGTCGCAATTTTCGCAGTGTTTCACAGTAACAGTGAGCGTTCACTGTTTCACCTCTTGGAAGGAAGTCAATGAGCAGAATGCCCTTCCTGTCCCAGAACAGCGTGCACATCACGTTCCGTACCGACAGCGTCTGTTTGAATTTCGTCCTGACCGGAGATCCACTATGCCGCCAATGCATTGACTGCTGCTTGGTTTCCGGGGTGAAGTGCGAAATCCAAGTCTCATCGCCCGTGACGATCCTGTCGAGGAGCTCGTGCTGCTCCTAAACGTTGCATTTTGTGTTCGGGTGTCAGGTTTTTCGGCACCCACCTGACACACTTTTTTGAACAGCAGATGCTTAGTGACAATCTCATGCAACAAGGATCGCGATATCTGCGGAAAATGGCTGCTCAGCTCCGTAATCGTGAAGCGACGGCTCTCCATGATGCACTGCCACACCAACTCAACACGATCATCATTGATGAGAGACGGTCGCCCACTGCGCTCTCCATCATGGACACTTTGACAACCTTCGGAAAACTGTCTACACCAGCGACGCACCATCTGCTTACTCATGATGTTCGGCCCATAGACCTGACAGAGCTGCCGATGAATTTCAATTGGCGCAATGCTTTGTGCATTAAAGAACTTTATGACCGACGGAACCTCGCAGGCGGCGGGAGAAGGAATAAGAGCTTCCATTTCGGACCACTGCTGCCACGCTACTGGCACCAGGCGGGACCTGTCCGGCTGGCATATGATTGATACGTCGTAGATCTGTTACGTATGCGCAATTGACACGGCTAATTACGTTTACTTTCAAGGGGAAAAATCGGGAAACTTACTTTCTGAATGCGCCTCGTATCAGTAGCGGCCCGCGGTTACAAAGATTGGCAGTTCTGCATGAAAAATAGTGTATTTAGCAAACGCATGCTGTTTATTGCATCTAAATCGGATAACGCGTGTAATTACAGCGCCTTCTCAAAGTTGACTCTGCACCTGAAATTGTACTCCAACGATCCGCGCGCCCTACCCACCCCGTGCGCTACATTTCTCCCACCCGGCAAAACTACACGTAGTGGAGATATGCTCCACATGTTGATACCGGCATGAACAACCATAAAGAACTTCCTGTCGTTCGAACGCTTTTAACTCCTACCGAATTTTGTTACGCCAAATTTTCTAGCCTAACATCCGTACTGGGAGACGGAATTACAAGACATTGAGCTGGGAGTTATCTATGCTATTTCTCTTTTAATTTAGAAAAGGTTGGTCGTTTAGGTTTTCATTACATTAATTTTAAAACAAAATATTTCCTTAGACACACTGACTAATCACATCACACCACTCCCAGTACTTAATACACTGGAACTGTAATTATATATATTAAATCCAGAAACCTATGTGTTATCCTAACGCAGGCCACAAAGAGATGAGGGTGTTGGCGGTTATATTCGGAGAGAGCTGCTTCGGTTGCAGCTCTAATACAGTCTTATGGGACGGTGAAGGAAACAAGTTTTCTGCTACCGACTACCCTACGTTGAGCTACAGGAACTGGCGATCACAGATCCGAAAAGTACACTGCAGATAAAATTCTCGAGCACTTCAAGGCTCCTACAGACAGTAAAAACTCGAATCGAAGGAGAATGAATTGGAAATATAATTTTACATTTTACAGGTCCATGTAAATGACGGTTCTGCAGCTCTGCAGTTCTTATTATACAGCCGTCCCTATATTGTATTGTATTGCATTTATTTACATTCCCTGATATTCGTACAATGTTTCAGAGCTAAAATATGGAACATGTCAAAAGAATCTTAATAGTACTATGCAAAGTCTTAACAATTATAGTCACAGTCCAGTTGAAATATATATGGAACAGTTTTACAATATATCAGTACAACAAAAAGGGTTAGTATCGATACTTAATAAAAGACAGAAAATAATATTCATGCTGTGTTGTTGAATGTCATACGTTCACCTACGGAATAGAAGGCGTGAGAAACAAGGTACTTCTTTAATTTGGCTATAAAAATGTTTACTGCCATATAACGCATTCCTTTTTAATAACACGATAGATTTGACTGTGGAGTATGGAAGTCATTTTTGACACGTATTTATGCTATGAATTTTTAAAACAGTAACGAAGTTTTCAGATTACATACGGGGAAATTTATTAATGAAAATATGTATTGAAAAGCAATGGGCATTATTTTTAATTTTTTAAATGATCCTACTCGATTATCTACATTTTACACCTACTTTACTCTAATTACTCTTTTTTGTAGCAGGAATATACTGTTACTATCTTTAGAATTTCCCCAGAATATTATTAAAAATTCATTACCGAGTGAAAGTATGAAAAGTATATAGTTTTTAAGGTATTGATATTTACTACCTCTTGCATACAGTAGATCTAATAGCAAAATATGCTGAATTTATTTTGTGGTAATTTTTTAATATGACTTTTCCAATTCAATATAGGCTATTATCGATTTTAAGCCAAGAAATTTGGTGGTTATTGTTTCTATTAGGGACCTATTGTTAATGATTGCTCTTGAAATTTGCGAGGTTAAATTTAGGCAGGATTTAAATTGGATTATGTTAGTTTTGTTTCAATTTAATACTAATTTATTGGCTGAGAATCAATCACTTATTTTGAAGAGAATTGCCTCTATATGTTTCATATCGACTGTTTGTTTAACCACCTGTAGACTCTAGTTATTATCTTTGAATAAATTTTGTATTTGTAAATAGGTTTTACTTAAAGTATTAGGAGATTATTAAAAATTTTATCATGGTGAAATAATGGTAGAATGGTAAAATTATGAATTCGACGAAAAACCTGCAGAACGTTGTGTGCATGTGAGTCCTTCAGAACCGTGTATGCGAGCAGAAATACGACGGAAGCAGAGTCCACTTCAATCCAATTGTGTGTGCTACACGTACAGTTGTTCTGTCCTAGGTTCAATGAGACAGTCCAAATTGCATGCTCGAATCCAATGTTCCATGTAAGTTTCTTTCGCCTATATCTATTTGAAATGCACGTCTTGTAACATTTTGTTCTTGCTTTTAATACAGTAATATAGAAATTCCAACGGAACTGTTATTGCTGCCCAGAAAAAAAAAGAGACCGTTTCAAGGACTGGAAGTGTAATAGAATCCGCGTAGCAGACGAAATATATATTTTAATAACCTTCTACAGTGATGGAAGAGACATAAGAAAGATCTTCTAGTAATATAGCAAGATGTTAGATGTACTGTAGGCCTGTCTTGTGTATTCCAGCAACAAGCACGTCTTGTGAACGTTGTTTTAGTAAAGCTGGTGTGTTATTAACAAATCGTCACAGTCAACTATATCAGGGATGGGAATAGGGATGAGAGTCGAGTAAGTATAATTTACTCACTCCACATCTTTGGCAACAGCGCTAGCTTCACTCCCTTCCTTCTCTATCTGTTTTTATACAACCAGTACCAGTGCACTAGCCTATACAGTGGCGGAACACAGAAAGAGTATTATTGGATGTTACTATACTCGTGAACTAGTAAGATTCTGAAAAATGCTGTCATGTGCAAAAGTACTCATGTGCAATCATTTAACAAAACAATTAATTGCAATATTTTGTATGAGAGGGAAAAAGAGTTAATTTCAGTAACAGGTACTGCAAATCAGTTTCGTGTTGATTTTTATTTTTAAGCTAGTTGTTTACAAGTTAAAGTGGGCCCATTAATTCGGAGTACACATTCAAAACTCATTTCCGGTGCACTTCATTCTCCCATTAAATTAAATTTGCGTGTTTTTCATGTACTCTAAAATGATATCGATTTAATTTTAATGCGGGTGAGTTCATATTTTTGTGCTCGTATTTCAGAAACGATGTATTGTTTCTTTCAGACCATTCATGTCAGCATCAGCCCACGATATGTACTTCGTTCGCCGTAAACACAGTCGTGCTCGCGGGCGTCTGCACTCTTCCCTTCTTTCGCTGCAAGAGGAGTGGAAGGGTGAATGAGTACACTGGTAATGCGAAATATACGATTGCTTGCGTTGCAGTGCCTATTGAAATCAACATGATGTCATGTGTTAGTGAGCTCCTATAGAGTTTTATACAGGGACATCATTTTATTTTTACTTAAATTTTTATTGTACCTGAGTTTTTGAATGTACTTCACTCCCACCCCTTCTACTAAGGAAGTTCCAACTCCACACAGAACCAAGACCACAGATAGTAAGCAGTACTGAGTTACTGAGTATAGTACGTTCCAGAAATATGTTCGCGTTTTCCAGTGACGAAAGAGCTTTAAATATTGAATCATATTTTCGCACAGGTACTGTCCGTTTGCCTACGTCGCATCCCGATTTCCCCCACCTGCTTCTGCTCGCCCCTCTGTAAAAGCTGGGCTGTTTTAGCTCTTTTCTGAAAACATTAATTTCTCTTAGGAATTGGACGTTTAAGTAATGTTATACAGCTGTTTAATTTAACTTAAATAAAAGGGCCTCGTTAAGTAATTAACTGTCACGTGATTTCCTCCCTTTCTACAATCCTGCGGCATAACCACTTGGACGGACAGTAGATAGCATGTCTGAGTAATTTTATATTTTCGGATCGGGTAGAAGTGAAGATTGAATTCACAGTACGTAGAGTAGGTACAGAATTATTTCAACATGAGTTACTAGTACGAAGGACGAAACTGGCAATTGGAATTAGATGCAATAGTCTATAGTGCGATAATATGTACAAAAGAACTGAAGCCTGTATCGAAATGAACGGCCACCATTTTCAAAATTGTGTTCAAATATTCACATTATGATTATTTTTCAATTTAACTTCTTTCTCTATATTGTACGCTAATGTGCTGTAGACAGTATAATATACATTGCATAATGAATACGTTCGCATGGATAACTCAGTTCGTGAGTAAAAACACTTATTCTTAATACAGTACTGTACTTTGATTAAAGAAAAACCTAATGAAAATTATCAAACTCAAAATCGCGATATTTCCTAGTTTACGTAAATGTATGAACTACTTTTCTTCCATCCTATACCTAGTAGAGTGATTTGTGTTTTACGCCAGTATCATCGAACTCCAGTCTTGGAGGGGGGAGCAAGCGGTGTTTCCGGTTCTCTAAAGGTATAGACAGGTTAATATTAAAAATGTTAGTAAAAATAAAATGATGTCCCTGTATATTTTGTATAATGTTTGTTTAATTACGTTATTTTAAAATGTATAATATTTATTTTGTTGGGGTTATATGAAGAAGTAATTAACTATTTTTTATATTTATACGTTTATTTGCGGAAGCTGATCATTTTTGTTAATTGTACGATTAAATTACGTTAGGGATATCAGTGTAAATGTGAAGACTATCAATTGGCACTCAAATTACACTGCTAGTTCTAGAATCAGCAGTAGCTGTTATTCAATCTTAGCATGAAGATTGATTCTTCAAGCTTTTAAGGCGCAATCACAATAGAGAGGCACAATGTATTCATTCATTCATAGTGTTTTGTCCAAGGACAAGTATTTCACTGCAAACTCAGCTTTCTCCAATCTTTCCCATTTTCTGCCTTCCTCTTTGTCTATAATGTGTAAAAACACATTATCTGTAAGAAATTTAATGTACAGCGACATTGCAATCTATATCTACAACTATTTACACTAAAAATTAAAATGCATAATTTTGATTGTTCCGATATAAATTTTATTGCAATTGTTCAGTTATTAATGAAGTTAATGAGGTTAAATACTTAGGTATAATTATTGATAATCATTTAAAATGGAATAATCATATTTATTATATATTTGTAATAAATTACGTAAAACATTACATTACTTTGTTGTTCTAAGAAATATTGTGTCAATTAACTGTTTACGTATAATTTATTTAGCATTATTTAAATATATATTTATGTATGATATTATAATTATGTTGGGGTGGAACTTATAAATCCAACCTATATCCGTTAATTTTACTACAGAAAAAAATATCAAAAATTTGTTTAAAAAAGAAGAAAAATTACCCAACTGAATTGTTGTTGTTTAAACATTCCAAAGTTTTCAACATTAAACTAATTTATTATTTTATTTATATAAAATATTTTCACAGAAATCTTAATAACTTTGAAAGGTATATACATAAATATATAACTACAAATATTAATTCTCTGCGTTTGTCTGAACCCAAATGTAAGACCAATGCAGCTTTCTATCATAGCGTAAGTCAAGGTGCCAGATTATTAAACAAATTTTATTCTAATATTATTTTAACCACGAATCCTCTCCAAATTAATAAAAAAAAATGAAAAAATTGTATTGGATTTATAGTTTGGGATTAAACATATTAAAAACTTTTTAATCTGTATTCACTCTCAATTTTAATTTTATTTTTGTCTGTATTGGAATGCCCTCCTGAGCACGAGTCTTACACATTCAGGAGTGGGCTAGTTTATCTTTCATTTTATTAACTTGTATTCATTTCAAACTTACTAGCAATAAAAGAAATAAATGAATATAATTCCCATGAATGTAAGAACATCGCGGCAGATGTTAGGATGAAAATAATTGATGATTATAAAAAAACATTTGAAACTATAAATACCAGGTACGGTAGTTCAAAATTTTACTAAACTGTTGAAAATCTAAGTAGAAGTTATAACATTGTGTTAAAAGTTTTAAAAGTTTTATTGTGGTTATTTTTTATTTGTTTAAATTTCATCTTGCTCGTAAGTTTACAGAAGAAGTAATGTCAATATTTGGGAGCACTTGTAGGTGCAGCAGCTTTTTTACAAATGAATCTCAACTAAACTAGGCGAAGACCACGCTTAAGAGATTTTCACATATAGTTCATTATGAGGATAGTTTTCATCAAGACTGACGTAGGAAGAATTGTTTCTAGAGAACGTCACAAGAAATAATTTAGAAGATTGAAATTTTTACGAATAAGGGCAGACCCGGACGTTTACTTATACAAGTATGTAAAATAAAAGCATTGGCGGAGTTATGGGGGGACATGGGATGCACTGCCTCCCCAAACTCGTCTGAACTCATTTTTTTTCTATTAACGTTAGAAAATATTGAATTCAAAAGATCTTTCTTGGTTTTGTTTATGATTAAGTTTCTGTGCTTAAATTGACGAATTAATGTCTTTAGATCGTATGTCTGGACTATAATATTTATTTTAAATTTCTGAATTTCTATTCCTCATTTGAGGAATGGAAGCATTGTAATTTTTCTTTTGTAACAGCCTGTACTCTTGTGTTAGAGGTCTGCAGGTGTTCAAACCGCCACTTGGAGATGTATGAATAACATACTGCACAACAATGCAGAAAAAAATAAAAGTGATTCTGGTATAATAAACTTAAAGACTAGATTAAATAAAATAGAGTTTACATTTCATATGATATCTTCAGGAAGGAAGCTTCAGATAAAGTTTATGTTAGCACTGTTACATGTTTTATTGATGTACGCATGTGTTTCTGTACGAGAGAGAAAAAGAGGGGAATTGTTTTAAGTTATGCCCTATTATAATCTGTAGCAGACCTACAGTTCAAGCCCTAAACATCGCGGATATGGATTTAACATTGTAAGAAACATGCCGCCCGAAAAAACCTTCATTAAATGATCATATTCCGATATACTGTACCACAGTCAAGCTATAACGGGAGGAGGAGGTAAATGATGATAGGAATTCTATGGTTTTGCTTCCCCCGCCCCCAAGGTAACGGTTCTCTCTCCGCCTATAGATAAAAGAGATTTGAATTACTTTAGTTTTATTTTGAAAAATTCGTCAATATATTATAAACATTTTGAAAAGGTGACAGGCTATAATCTATTGCGCATTTATTCATGAAAGAGTGGGTCATTCACAATATAGTAATATTTCAAATTGTTTGTGTTACAGTGTGAAATAATTTTTATTAAATATTGTTATCCCTCCTTGGATTGAATAGTTCTCTCTGGCTCTACTATTGTAGTACATTTACTATTTGTGCAACTTTATTTTCTTTTTTTCTGGAATTTCACTTTTCTTCCAGATTTTGTTGAATATTGTTTATTGTTTATTGTTAATAAAGTAACATTGACAAAAATACAATCTTAGTTCTTCCCTGAAGGAGTAAAGAAAACTCGTGCTCAGGGAGATATCTAAACACAAAGATAAACACAAAGATAATTTTTTGACACAAACTGGGTCAAGAAAAAAAAATACAGGAATAAATTAAATTTAAAAATACAATTTCAATTTTAACAATTTAAGTCTTACAAATACATATACATATTAAATCAATATATATTCCTTAAAAATTAAATTCCTAAAGCTATTTTTGAAATTTCTGATACTAAAATTTTCCAAATTTGGGTATTTATCAATTATTTTATTGTATAACCTTGGACCAAAGTAGGTACCGTGGCTCAGAGCTGTGCTTGTAAAACACTTTGGTTCCTCTAGTCGTATAAAATCGGATCTTTTAGTTCCATATTTATGATGATACAATTTGATTTTAGTATGCTGCTTTCTCGTTTTACTCGTCGTATTTATCAGCTTATTTCAGTAATTAAATCCAATCCTTCGCTGTTTCATTCATAATTTGAAACTGTATATCTAACATAATTTGTATTTAAATTAACATAATTTATATTATCTACTATTAAGAATTTGACAACGGGGCGTAATGCCACAGCTTAAGACAAACTACAAATACAAGACATTGGAAACACTCAGTCTTGTGGAAAGGAGATAATTCTCCACTTGAATTGAATTGAATTGAATTGAGTCAGAAATTACTGAATTAGTCGCACGAAACGCTTCCAGCGTTAACAACAACAATGTAAGATGAAGTTTTAGCTTTTACCAGAAGTACTAGTTGTAGCGGACACAAAACAACTACGAACAGAGGGCGAGATTCGGTATGCTTGTCCTACAGTGACCAGCCACTGAGATTAATGCGAATTTCCCTGGATAATTGAACGAGCCAGCTCGCTGCGACAGTGTCTTTTTTTTAAGCATTTACGCGAACAAACTATACTCTATGGTAGATCTTCCTGTTTCGATGTTGGAGAAAATGTTTCGGAGCTGCCTAAAGCTACGCTTTTGTGATTAGTGAGTCGAGAAGAGGATTTTATAGTTGTAATTAAGACAAGATACTATACTGTAAGTATTCATTCCTGCCAAATCAATAAAAATTTTCGGTAATTCCGTGGTAAGAATAAACATGAATATATAGTATATACTGGACTTTTTTTAGTATATACTCTTGTTAGTAAGAATAAAAACATTTGAGTACGGTATCTACTCATTTTTTATTACATACTCAAACATGGAAGCATAGTAGAATATACTCAAGTGTCCATCTTGTACAGAATATATACTCGTGCTTGATAAGAATAAAAGCTAGTATATTCTCATGTTTACAAGTCCGTTCTCATGTTATTCTGAGTATGGTTTGTAGCAGGCTCAATTCTGAATATTTGTTGATTTGTGTTCAATTTACAGTTAAATAAAAAAAACATAATTTATGAACGATGTAGTACCTCATGGAAAAATATAGAAAAAGACGTAAACTTCTGAAGCCTTTAACGCTTCACAAAAGTGAATGTGAAGAAGGTTAAACACGTATTTGTTATTCATAAAAAACATAACCTATAAAAATATGAATGGCTATCAAATTATAAGGTTAGATTATATTGTTAAATATAATTAACAGTTAAACTTTATTTTGTAAAATTTGAATTGCAAAATGCAATTACTTGTAATTTTAAATTATATACACTATACAACTCTCTATAATAAAAAATAGAATCAGCATAACTTGAATTCTAGAAATGGATTGTAATCTCTATCCAACATTCCGTAATGACGATTTCCCAGTCTACTATTTTCTTGTTTCCTGTTTATTAATGTCACTTATCTGATTCACTCTCGCTTTCATGTTTATTTATTTATTCATTTACTTATTATTTGTTTATTTAATTAATTTATTTTATTAATTGATTTATTTATTTATTTGTTTACTTATTTATTTACTTACTAGCCGTACCCGTGCGCTCCGCTGCACCCGTTAGAAATAAATATAAAGTAATTACATAATTAAAATAGGACGTTTGATCCAGGGAACATTCGTGTTTGATAGAAGGATAAATCGTTTAATATGTTACTTAATTTAAATTGCATCCAAATAATTAAAATGCGATCATTTTGGTCCAGAGACACTCATTTGGTGCAATGACAATTCCTTTAACATGTTTCTTAATTTTTATTACATGCAACCATAGTTTAATGAAGATTGACATCATTTAGATTTAATGTGTATATTTTATTTTACTTGTTATAGGTTTCCATTGAATTATGGTAATAACTTAATTTTAACCCTTGTTTTCTACGTATTCGGTAAATGGCGCTTGGCCCACTATGGTTTTGAACCCTTCAAATAACTGAAATAATATTATACTGTATAATATTACATATTATATTATATTATATTATATTATATTATATTATATTATATTATATTATATTATATCAAGTTACTGTAATAACATCTAGAGAAACTACACTTTCCAATGATGAAATAATAATTAATTATACAAATCGGTTAATTTAGCTTCCGATATTACTTCATACAAACACAGAAACATTCTCTGTAGGCTATCTTTCATAGCTTTCTATTGTTGCTGTCCAAGGCCCCTTATAGACGAAGTCAGTTGGTTTTCAATTCATTACACGGCCTTAGATGGCAGTTATTTTAATTTTAAAACTCATTTATCTCATTAAATATCAGTCTTATCAAAATGTTTGAAGGAATAAAACTTATCGAAAATTATTTTTAAAGAAACTTTTGTTATATAACATTTTTCACAAAAATCAACAATAAGCGAGATATTTCGATTTATTTAATTCAGGCACCCTTATAACACCCCTTTTAAATAATGTATTTTGAATTCCATACAGCCTAAAATCTAAGTTATAACGAACTTAATTTATATTCCAATTTTCATCGAAATCCGTTCAGCCATTATCGCGTGAAAAGGTAACAAACATACAGACAGACAGACAGACAGACATACAAGCAAAAATTTCAAAAAAGCGATTTTCGGTTTCAGGTTGGTTAATTATACATGCTGGGACCAATTATTTTTGGAAAATCGAAAATTACCAGAAAAATTTCGGCTACAGATTTATTATTAGTATGGATTTGTTTATAAAAAGCAAAACACAAACCACTACAGCATGCGGATAGCATGTTTAAGTCTATATAAAAAAAAAACTGAGCATCATGGTGCAATGTAGTCAAAGAGGATAGGTAACACGAGTACCTACTAACTTTTAAACGATCAAGAAGGCTGTAGAGATGAGTATATATTCGCGTTAGGTAGAATGTCTTTATTCTTACGAATATGAGTATGTTCTAGTGGTTACGAGTATATAATCACAGGAAGTGCTCATACTCAAAAGTATAAACCTTGAGAAAGTACTTAAGCTTTATTTTTACTACCCATTATGTAGTGAGCATCGACCAGGCCTCCATCTTTCCGCATTTGAGGTCCAAGAGTATACACTGTATTTTCCCGTATAGTGTAAAGAGGTTGCCAATATGGCAATTAACTGTAGTCAGTGATTACTACCAAATAATAAAACAGTTAAATTTTGAATAGGCCTAAAGAAAAAGGAGTTACTAGTTTAATTTAACATTTAAAGCCAACGCAATTGCAAAATTATGAGCTGTACGAACAGGACTGCCACAATACTCGCATATACTAGGATACAAAAGTATGTGCTTGGATATATAGACACATTGTTACAAAGTTTAGTAGTTTACAGTGGAACAGAAGCAGGGAAATACAGGTCGTCTTCCCTCTCTTTCGCTTCTCTGTCCCTACCGCAGTAGGCAAAAAATCTGTTGGATAGACGCATTTTCCTTGTTTTGTGTCTGGTAATGTCAAACACAGTGTCACCCAAAATGTTAACAATCCAATGAGTTAATGCTGTACCGGAAATGTAGATGGAAAGATTAAATTTAGATACAATTTATTTGCTTAAATCGTCCGAAGACAGGCTGAAGTCCCGTGACACCAATAGGACGCAATTGATTTGAACCAGAAACGTGTTTACTCGAGATCAGCTACCTGAAAATTAAAATTATGTGAATGTTTGACTTCGCTATAAGTTGTTTTTGTTGGGAATAATGTTTAAGTTGGTAGTGCGTCTAATATTGCATATCTTATTCCAGTCCATTACAGTCGTTTGTTTTTCATTCCTTCAGCCGACTATGGTTTTTTTTTTTATTTTTTTAAGAGGTTGACAATAATGTATCCTCATTTCCTTGAATCTTCTTTGTAGATTTCCGGCAGAAACTGCCTGCAACTCTATTATTCTCTGGAATCTTCTTGATTAACGATTTTCAGCTTTCTTCTGTTTCTCAAAGTGATTTGTCGAATTTCTGTGTATATTCTTGGAGCTTTTATTCGTTTTCCTGCAAATTTTCCTTTCCTATCTGATTGTAACTCTTCATACTCTTTTTATTATATTTTATTCTTTATATTTCTTATTAAAGACTGGGACACTCCTTAAGTCACAGTAATTTCTCGTTGGATGTATTCACAGTGCTGTAAGAGTGTGTCAATTATTTATTTATTTTTTTCCTTGGGGTGAGGTGAGGATATTTCTCCATTCCTACAATGAAGACAGATTAAAATTGGAAGGCCGTATAGACTTACAAACTTCATATATTTTTTGGATTAATGTATTTCAATATAATCGAACCAATGTTTACTTTTGTAAGTTGATTATAGGCTAGTAACAAAATAACGAAGTATATACAATGAATGGCAAAATTGGAATGAGGTTCCAAGCAAATTGAAATACATAGTACGCCTACAAAGACCATTACATTTAAATGTTCCAGAATCGACGAGTAACAGTCCACACTCTTGGCACACTACAACAATGTACTCAATCAAATATTTTTTCATTACATGTGATCACAACATGAAATACGGAAAAGAGAAATCATACCACAACGTGAAATACGGTAGAGTAAATTAATTTGGAACCCCACTTTAACAGGATTAGACTGCCATTCCGCGGTCTTCACTTAACAAATGGGACGGAAAGTTCTGTAATCTAACTTTACTGCCACCGTAACAAAATAAAATATTTCTACAAGCGTCTTCTCTTCGTATTATAAAGTGGCCCAAATCCAAAACTAAATTGAGGGTAAGTAGCTGAAAAGCGTTGTGCCGTCCAGGTATGTGGCTCAGATCCGTGGCTCCGCACTAATAAGGCATCACTCATTAGGCAACTAAGCCAGGAGATAATGGGGTAGGGTGGCCTCCATAGCATACATCGCTGACTAGCAACATATTTCACTAATCAGACTTAAGATTTATACAAATAATAGTTGCTCCTCTGGCACATTTCGTCAAGTGAAATACGTTGCCTGACAGTGATAATAGTATGTATAATTATGAGCTAAAACCTCACACAGAGGTGAGAAATCGTTTTATATGATGGAAAATTATTATGAGTTCATGAAAAATGGAGATATGATCTATTATTAAAGAATACTGATTGAGGTCACAGTTCCGAGGCTGATTGAGGAAAACACAGTATTACCACAGTCTAGTACATACAGTCACGAAGCTTGAGTTGTGAGGGTGCTAGGAACAATAGACAGTGCCGATACTAATTCGCATTGTTTGTAATGAGGCGATAGTAGTGATACTAGTGATTAGCAACTATCTATGGATGCATATTTACTATAGAGATTCGTGACTATATATACTAGACTGTGGTATTACAACGAACAGCAGAAAAAGAATGATTCGTAGCAGTAATCTCCTAGACCAATTCCTAACTCTTTGTTTGCCTTCTTTCAGAATAAAATTACCTTCCACCATTTTATTATTATTATTATTATTATTATTTTTTTTTTACAAAAAGGAAATTGTAGGATATTACTTAAATTAGAATTCGAAGTAGCTGAAAAATGGTACATTATATCGGTGGCTGAGAAGTGATACCTCGTATCTGCAAAAAATGATCATTTGGTTTAACTAAATTATTATTATGTTCACAAAATTGGAAAGCTAACTAATATTTTGTCCTCGAGTAGCTCATCTTGCAAAACGGAAACGTGTATAAAACATTTGTATATTTTGAGAAAAATTAAATTTTGAAACTTCTTTTTTCGCCTGCAAATCTTAGCCATCGATATTCTGAATCATTTATTTTTATACACCGAAATAAAAAAGTAACAAGATTTAAGGAAATCCCTATGATTGCATGTAGCATCTGTACGGGAATTAGGGTAATTGAATTAGAATAAATAAACACAGTGTACTATAAGATTTTAGTGTTTCTAATGAACGGAATGAAGTACAGTATGCTATGAAAAGGTTTTTTCGCTACATACTGTAACACGTATACACGTTTACAAGTTCTTCATTCCTGGCCATGCATTTTGATAGCTTGAGGCACCTTGTCAGTTCAGTTCTGTGCGTTACCTCTAGCGAGACGCTTGTGTTACGAGCTCTTTTGAAATAGAACTGAGCAACACTTTTGTTCTCTTGGGAATAAGCTATCGGAGGAGAGACAATTCGCCCGGACGAGATACGGGGTTGAAGCAGATCCAGGCAAGGCTATTTGTATCAATGTTGTAAGGTCTATTCGTCTTTTCTTCAGCGTTGTTCGGAATTGCTGAAAATAGCTAACTCGCAAGAATATTGGACGAATTTTTTACTCTGGGATTACGGTACTAAAGTCAGAAAAAAAAACAGTTTAGTCTAAAATTACATTAATTGATCATTGCCAGTAGATGTCTCGGTCAAATATGATAAACAGTGATTTCCAGAAAATAATGGACTTTGTGAAATAATTAAAATATCTCAATCGTAGTTTGTCAAAGAGGCTTGCATGACATTGAACAGAACATAGCGACATCTATCTTTAATTTTCACAGGCTTTGAACTGTATGTAGCTTGATTGAAATTGTTGTCACTTAAAAGTGAATGCTATTTAGATCTATACTGTTAATACATTTTGAAATGTTGCTTTCTACAGTTTTGTTGCTTCAAATCTAATTTCGGCAGTTTCAATATATTGAAACAGGGTAATTTTGTTGTTTTTGTATTCATTTAACATAGGCGCATAACGAAATAAATTTCCTTAATCGCTTCATTTCTTAAATATTGTATTTCTTATTTCTGACGGAAGTGATTTTCATACCACCGAGAGTGCATTTGCTTCAAATTCACGAATAATTGTATTACACTTGTAAATATTTTGATGCAGTGACTAAAACCGACTGTTATAAAATAAATGGAACAATTGTACTCTATTATTCATTATTATTTACTGTAGGCCTATATTTTCTGAATTTGTAGCCTTCAATAATTACGCACACATTTCTTCTCTTCGTTTCAATTACTTCGTCTATTTTTATAGCCATGTTGATTGACAATGTAAGCCTATAATAATGACTGCATCGGTTCAATCCTCCCTTGGCCGAACTCAGGGTTTACATAAAAACGATTGAAACTCGTGTATCGACCGATATACACAACCATAAGTAGGAGGGGCTCACGACAGTAACAGTTTGGTTATGGCGCATGCGCGGACCTCTCATGCACTGCCAGCGTGATCCTTACTTGAATTTATTTTCGCGTGTACATTCCAGTTCAAACAACGAAGTTCCCTTCGTGCTCCGGTTACACATCTTGCATAGTATACGAACGTTAGGTTTAGTTAGTTGAGTTTTTATATTAACCAAGTTCGAGCATTCTGCACATGCGCAAATGGCCAGGATAACGATCCTGTGGCGAGCCGCACGTCCATAAGTTAGGAAGCCATATACTTACCAACCTTAGAATGTAGTTTACCAGAAATACAATTAGTTATAATGTATACTCTGGAATGTTTTTAGTTCATAATAGTATATTACGATACAAGGTTACGATGCAAAAGTAGTATCATGTCTCATGTACCTATTATGTCTTAATATAATAATGGATTATAGACTTTTTTTATCTTAATAGGCATTACAATAGCGTGCATTCAAATCGTGATAACAAGTATTCGAAATATTCTTAATCAAACATTTAAAAACCGAAAACGTTAAAAATGTCCACAATATCTGAACAGAAAGTAACGTATTCCATTGTATGCAAAACGAAAAGACAACAAAAGCATCGTACCACGTAGCAGAAATTAAGCCATTTACAGATGCGGAGATGGTTAAGGAGTGCCTTCTAACTGTATGTGACACTTTATTTAAATGCATAATAATAGACTACTCATTATTATTATTATAGTCACTGGTGTAGCTAAAGCAATAGACGCGTTCGTATAGTGATTCAGAGCTGCCCTAGGGTTGTGGGCTCGAGTTCCTTTTAGCCTGATAATGTAATTGCTTTCCCCAGCTGTAAGACGAATTTTTGGTAATTAAGTTCGAATATTCGATCTCATTTCGCCAAATACCAATAACTTTGTAGATGACACAACGTTGTTAAATAGCCGTTGAATAGAAGTTGTTTCAATGTTGCTGTTGTTATTCGTATGTTTTGTTTTTTTTTGTTGGTACTTTGATTTTTCTCTTCACTGCCGATTTCCCATTCCAAGCAATATAGGCTCTGTCAAAATTCTGAAAATTCCTTATAATATGGCAAGTCTGCAATATTACTGAATTTTTTACATCTCGTTTCTGTACAGTTCATGCAAGGTAATGCATAATTTCTTACGGAGTACATTCCACTCTGTTAGTCAGTTGTCATTGCACTGAAATACCACTGTGCTGCTTATTTTGTGGTGGGAGTGTATTGATTAAATTTATTGCTCGCACCAATTTCTGATAGATATTTTTTCCCGTTTGGTTATATCTGTTAATGTAATCAGCGGGGGGTTAGAATCTGGCATACAGGGATGACATGATGAATGTTTTCGTCTATAACGTATCATACTAGACATTTAGACAATACTGAACTATTATTATTATTATTATTATTATTATTATTATTATTATTATTATTATTATTTCAGATGGTAGTGCTTGTATTTACTACATATAGGCCACGGGTATAATTTTCGACTATATAGGTCGATATTTTATTACAAAAAGGATATCTTTCGCTTTTTTTTTGTTCTGTACTGTTCCAAGCCCTGGTCTGGCTTCAAGATGAAACCATCCTCGATTACCATTCTTGGTTGTAGTCGTTCAATCCGATGTTCGCTGGTTCAAGTTCGGTTGAGGGTGATGGATTTTACAGAATCATAAAAGTATTTCGCATTGCTCTCTCACGGAGAGAGTGAATCGTGGATTTACGATACGTAAAATTACTCCTGACAAGACAAAGTAGGCCTATTGTAGACAATACGTGCAGTTGATCTGCCACTCGCATTGAATTTCGACGTTAAAGATCTTCTGCAGCTGGAAACGTCGATAAATAAATTCGTAGTGGTGCTACTTCAAAATGAATACTAAATGGTTAACCGATGATTTGTAAATATATCTTAACCATTAGTGAAGGAACTATAGGCTATACCCCCACTTAAACGGACTTTTAGTTCATTGCGCGTAGTGTATCAGTGCAGCTCAAACCATCATTTCATTATCAATACCGTTGAAAAATCGAAGAAAACGTGCATTTCGGACAAAATATCGATGACAGAAACTTCTCAACCGAATAGTAACAGGCATGTCCCATATTATTCTCGTTTAATTTCCTCCTGAGTATCATTTATATTTGTTACTGTTGCTCCAAGATATTTGAATTTTTTCACCTCTTCTAAGGATAATTTTCAATTTTTCAATCTGCTGTCAAAAAATCTGAAAGTTATAATTTATAAAACAGTTACATTACCGGTTGTTCTGTATGGTTGTGAAACTGGGATTCTCTCTTTGAGAGAGGAACAGAGGTTAAGTGTATTTGAGAATAAAGTGCAGGAAAATATTTGGAGCCTGTCTCCGAATTGTAGCGGAGATATCCGAAGGATATTTAATTTCTAAAGGGCGGCCACTTTTTCTTTTGGCAACTGTACATCACTGCTCCACTTAAGCTACGTATGGACAACCTACAACCCTTGCACCGCTATCCCTCTTTCGACGCGTTCTATAGTAGAGGATGAAAGGTACCCCTCCCGCAGAGCAACCTAGTTGCCTTGCGCTCCAGCCCGTGCTAGCTTGAATATGCACCACTGCCTTGTTGGGATTCAGTTGGTTTATATTATCTTTATGAATATACATTTGAATGGAAAATGGATTAGTAGGCAGTTATGCCGTTCAGAGCAAACGTAGTGTAAGTCAAAATTGGATAATGAGGTTTAATGTAAAAATTCTGTAAAGTACAGCGCAAAGTAGTAATTAATATGTCCTTCTTGCTATCCACTGACTACTAATAGTTTAAATAAATTGAATATTAATTGCTACTTTGCGCTGTATTTTACAGAATGGTTAGTTTAACCCTCATTACCTATTTCTGACTTACACCACGTTTGCTCTGAACGGCTCTATTTAGTACCTTCAAGGAAATAATAATCAATAATAATTAAATCCTATTTATTATTAGTTTGTAGCCATATTTTAATTAACTACAGAATAATAATAATAATATATTATAATATATTATAATTAATTATAATATTATGTTATAATAATAATAATAATAATAATAATTATTATTATTATTATTATTATACAAGAGTTTGAAAATCTGTTAGTGTCTGTGTATATTTCAGTGGTCGTCAGCACTCGCTGAAATGTGCAAAGGGTACGCGGTGCTCTCCCGTGTGCACTGTCGTGCAACAGGGAGAGATAGAGAGCATACCGGCTAGCAGCTACGGAGTGGAGTGCACCCTAGTGCACTGCGTTTTCCGCGGGTAATAGAGACTAGCCCCAGCGTGCTCTGTGCTGACGACCTCTGGTACTGTATATATGAAACGCATTACCTGCAGATGTTTAAAGCATTCTGTACAGCCCTGGACTTTATGGTGTCATAGATTGATTCGGAACTCATTCTGTGCAACGCGGGGTTAGTTTCATCAGCCTAGTACAGCTGCTGTGCTGAGCCTCTCTCACTTTCTCCGTTCTTTCCCATTCGTGTTTCGCCATTCGTCTTCCTTTCCCCCTTTCCTACGGTCTATAACTCGACGCCTACGCCCCGCACGCGAGGAACATCTTCGGAAACTCCTCATCCAAAAGTGTGCGGCCTATGTTAAGGTTTGCCGAGTGACTTCAAGCTCGACATGGGATAAAGTGAATAGGGCATTTATGAGGATTATTAGTTAGCACAACGCTACGGTTATTTTATTACGAAAATCATTTGAAATTTGTTATTAAATCGTACGCAAGGTACGGTTCTCCATCCGTTGTAATTTGACCTATTACGTAATAAAATATACAGGTTGAACCGTAGGTAATGTAATTAATTTCAAGGTGCTATTCTTTCAGATATTTCAGAGAAAAAAGTTTAATACAATTTTGTTTGCTTTTGCTTCCTTTTCAAGAAATAAATTGTTTCATATAAAATATTTCATAGCATATTTTGGGAAAGCTACTAAATTAATTCCCGATATGCTCAGTCAATTTAAGATTTTTATTTTTTATTTTAGTAGGTTATTTTACGACGCTGTACCAACAGCTTAGGTTATTGCCCCGACTGGGAATCGAACCCGGGCCACCTGGTTCGCGGCTCAATTTAAGAGAGCAGGGAATTATGATAATAAATGATTGAAAGAATTTTAGTTTTGTACTGTAAATATGCAGAAATATGATCTGAATATATGTAACTCTTCTTTCTGGAAAGGAATTTTAAAATGTTACATTTGTTCGGATCAAATTTATGCACATTTAAAGGTCAAAACTAAACTTTGTTCAATCATTTATTATCATAATACACTGCTCTCTTAAATTGACTGAGCATATTGGGGATTAAATCAGTGACTATCCCAAAACACGCAATGAAATGTTTAATATAAAACAGTTTTTATCTCTAAAAGGAAGCAAAAACAAGCAAAATTGTATTAAACTTTTTTGTTTGAAATATTTCAAAGAATAAGACCCTGAAATTAATGACATTACTTACGGTTCATTCAATTTATTGCGATGTTTATAATGGTTTCAATGAAATATCAATTGGCTCATGAATGAATGAATTAATGAATGAATGCAGTAAAACCAGGGTTCTACGTAACTGAAGGGAAATGATTTAAATTACGCGCAAGTCAGAACTACGTATAAACAAGGTGTGAATATAGGAATCGATTTAATATAGAAGATAGAGCTGGGAGCACTTAAGGATTGTTTTAACTTGCTGAAGTGTGTTCAAATCGATAGAATGTGACTAGAATTTAATATAAATGAACTACAGACCGATTATTTAGTCCTGACAGCTCAGCGACGCGAAAGAGGGGAAGTAAAAGGAAGAGTGGGGAGAGTTCCGAAGAGATAGGGCGAGCGGTAGGTAAAGGCAAGCGAGTGAATAACCCAAACATACCTTGGCGTACCTAACTAAATGGACTCGCCTGTTTCACGTGCACATCTCCGGCGACTGTCAGGACTAAATAGTCGTACTGTATATACAGGGACATCATTTTATTTTTACTAACATTTTTAATATTAATCTGGCTATACCTTTCTATTAACGATTGAAACAGGAAACACCGTTTGCTACCCCTTCCACGACTGGAGTTCCATGATACTGGCGTAAAATACAAATCACTTTACTAGGTACAGGAGGGAAGAAAAATAGTTCATCCATTTACGTAAACTAGGAAATATCGCAATTTTGAGTTTCATAATTTTCATTAGGTTTTTGTTTAATCAAAATACAGTACAGTATTAATAATGAGTGTTTTTACTCACGAATTGAGCTATCCATTCGGACGTATTAATTATGCAATGTATATTGTACTTTACAGCTCATTAGCGTACAATATAGAGAATGAAGTGAAATTGAAAAATAATTATAATATGGATATTTAAACACATTTTTGAAAATGGTGGCCGTCCATCTCGATACAGGCTTCAGTTCTTTCGTGCATATTATCACACTATAGACTATTGTACCTAATTCCAATTACCAGTTTCGTCCTTCGTACGAGTAACTCATGTTGAAATAATTAAATAATTCTGTACCTACTCTATAAAAGAGTACCTTACGTACTGTGAATTCAATCTTCACTTCTGCTCGATCCGAAAAAATAAAATTACTCAGAAATGCTATCTACTGTCCGTTCAAGTAGTTTTGTCGCAGGGTCGTAGAAAGGGAGAAGGGGAATCACGTGACAGTTAATTACTTAACGAGGCCCTTTTATTTAAGTTATTTTAAACTCTTGTATAATATTACGTAGACATCCAATTCCTAACAAAAATTAATGTTTTCAGAAAAGAGCTAAGATATCCCAGCTACTAGACTTTACAGAGGGGCGAACAGAAGCAGGTGGGGGAAACCGGGATGCGACGTAGGCAAACGGACGACAGTACCTGTGCGAAAATATGATTCAATATTGAAAGCTCTTTCGTCACTGGAAAACGCGAACATATTTCTGGAACGTACTATACTCACTAACTCAGTACTGCTTACGCGCCCTCGGCTCTGTGTCGTGAACGGTTGGAAGTTTACTAATAGAAGGGGTGGGAGTGAGGTACATTCAAAAACTCAGGTACAATAAAAATTGAAGTAAAAATAAAATGATGTCCCTGTATATTTATTACAGATTTCTTTCTTCAGTCATGAACTCAGATTTTAAAACAATTATCTTGATTATATTGTTTATATTATACATGTTTATTGCAATCTCATGCAATTTCAGTTTTTGTTTTGTTGTAATTTTCCTCAACTCCTTTTATAAACAAACTTTGTCTTCAAACAAGTACAGTATCTGGCCACATTAAAAGAATCACAACTTTTCAAAAACTTTATTGCACATTTACTTCAATTGATTTTTATATCTGAAAATACAACTATATTACCTAAATTACATTTTTGGAACACATTTTGATCAATATTTACGTGTTCATATTAAAAATCACAGACTACTACTTATTTAAACCCTAGTGAAGTCCTTAAATTTTATGGGTCGCTTTTTTGCTTTAATAACATCCTCAACTCTGCTTAACATATACTCAATAATTTTGGCTGTAATATTCTGTTTAGGCATTTCCTTATTCATCAAGACCGCAAATTCTCCATTGAGTTCAAATCCGGAGAAATTCCGAGCCAAGAAAAAAGAGGGATGTTGTACACTGCATTGCGACGAATTACACTGAAACGTACAATAGAAGTAAGCTATACATTAATTCTCCTCTCTTTAGCTTATTTTTCTATCCAACACAAAACGTTCCCATGTTTGACTCAAGGGAAATGCACACTCTATTCCCTTAGAAGTCGCGTTCGATTTATAATTGTAAACAGCCGACAGAATTTTACCTGAGAAGAAATCTGTTTTTCTGGTAAAACTTCTGCACCTGATCTCTGTGGTTAAGTCGCACATAACAAGTGTTTATTACAAGGATTCGTAATAGACTTGGAGAATTTCACAAGAAAAATTAATAGTTTTGTGTGTCATAAATTGTCGTAGTGAAATTTGTCAGTTGATTTTAAGTAAAACTACCTCTAAGAAATTTATCTAAGTCAGGCCTGCACAAGGTTTGCGCTCTTCGAGCCGGCTCACACAGCTCATGAGCGGAATGCAGGTATTAGCTGTGCTATGTATAAGGGTGGACTGGAAGAAGGGGTGATCTCATACAAAATGTACACAAGATGTTCATGAAATAAATTCCCATTTAGTGTTTACAAAACTATCCTGCAATATTATTAATTAACAAAGAAATATTTATTTTACAGAAATAATAGAAATTCTATAGCTACTTAAATGTACAATATCATTTTGTTATATTTTTATTTATCAGTACATCGAAACGAGGTTTTATGCTGTCGGCAGCTGAAAGGAACAGTAGCCTACTGATCGTAATGAAACATCAGTTTGATGTTCGATGTCTGCCTTTATTAAAGTTGATTATAGAAAACAGTTGCTCACAAATATAAATGTTGAGCCAAACATAGCGATCATTTTCACAGCCAGCTTGTGTAGTCGTGGATATTATTGCTTATGTTTAGTCTTGTAAAACTCAACCAGGCTAGTAGTATTATTCAAACGATCTTTAGCCCTTAGGTCACACTGAAGATCAATAAGTTCGAGCTGTAAATCGTTAAATGTTAAATGTTATGTTCCGTCTTTTAAATTCCTCCATACTGTACTGTAGCAGTAGATAAGCAACGTGAAATAGTTACTGAGAATAGGCCTACACACTGTACTCCACTAGATAACTGAGTGGTCGTTTCCCTCTCCTCTACCTATAGCAAGTCTTTGTCATTCTGACCTATCTTCCTCTCCGTTTCGGCGAGCGGTAAAAACCGCTCTCCCACTCCGAAGGAGCGTGTTTGTGCAGGCCTGATCTAAGTAGATTTAAAGTAAATCGCCGTTTTCATATTTCAAATAATTAATTTTCGACAAAATTTATTGTACAGTTTGTGCTTAAAATTGACTTTCAGGTATGCTTGTGAATAGGAAAAAAATCCGATTAATAGTTACGGATCGCTATCCACAGACGGACACGAACACATCATGTCTAAATATGAATGTACTGAAAAGTTACATTTCCGCGAAAATCTTTAAATAGATTTTTTAACGTAATACTTTCCCTTTTTATTCCATTAACGATAACAGTGGATTGGAACAGCCTGATGGACATCCTGAAGAAAATAAGTGTGGATTGGAAAGACAGGAGGAGGCTGTTCAGTAACCTATGGGCCTATATGATTTTTTTTTTATTTTGCTTGGTCATTTAACGAACCTGTATCAACTACGAGGTTATTTAGCGTCGATGGGATTGGTGATAGCGAGATATTTGGCGAGATGAGGCCGAGGATTCGCCATAGATTACCTGACATTTGCCTTATGGTTGAGGAAAACTTCGGAAAAAACCCAACCAGGTAACCAGCCCAAGCGGGAATCGAACCCGCATTCGAACGCAACTCCAGGCAAGCGCCTTAGCCGACTGAGCTACGCCAGTGGCCCTTACCCATACATGAAACGAGTCAGAGTCAGGTTAGAAGAAGAAACGTCTGAAGAAAGTGAAATAGGAAGAGGAGTGCGACAAGGATGCCCTCTATCATCGACCCTATTCAACATCTCCTTGGAGGATTTAGTGAAGAACTGTTTTCAGAACATGGGAGGGGTAAAAGTAGAGGAAGAAGAATAAAATGCATAAGATTTGCTCATGAAATGGCGTTGTTAGCAGAAGAAGAGACGATACTAAGGGATATGCTTTTTATTTTTTATTTTATTGGGTTATTTTACGACGCTGTATCAACATCTAGGTTATTTAGCGTCTGAATGAGATGGTGATAATTCCGGTGAAATGAGGCCGGGGTCCAGCACCGAAAGTTACCCAGCATTTGCTCGTAAGGAATATGCTACTGAAGCTAAATGACAGCTGTGAGTAGTATGGGGTGAAGATAAATGCAAACAAGACGAAGACCCTGGTTGTCGCAAGAAAAATAAAGAAGATAAACTTGCGAATTTTAAATGAGGCAGTAGAACAAGTAAACAGCTTCAAATACTTGGGGTGTACTATAAGCAGTAACATGAGCTGCAGCCAGGAAGTCAAAAGAAGAATAACAATTGCAAAGGAAGTTTTTAATAGAAAAGGAGCATCTTCTGCAGACCTCTGGAATGAGAACTGAGAAAGAGACTAGTGAAGTGCTTTGTATGGAGTATGGCATTGTATAGGGCAGAAATGTTGACATTATGACGAAATGAAGAGAAACGAATGGAAGCTTTTGAAATGTGGATATGGAGAAGAATGGAGCGTATAAGTGGACAGACAGAACAAGAAACAAAGTTGTGTTGGAAAGAGTGGGTGAAGAAAATATGATGTTGAAACTGACCAGAAAGAGAAAAAGGAATTGGTTGGGTCACTGGCTAAGAAGAAACTGCTTACTGAAGGATGCACTGGAAGGAATGGTGAACGGGAGAAGAGTTCGGAGCAGAAGAAGAAATCAGATGATAGAAGATATTAAGATATGTGGATCATATGCGGAGACTAAGAGGAAGGCAGAAAATAGGAATGATTGGAGAATACTGGGTTTGCAGTGAAAGAGCTGCCCATGGGCAGAGCACTTATGTATATGTATGTAACGATAAGATAAGTTTTTAATCCCTCTGGTGAAATTTATTTAGCATACTGGTACATAATACTTAGATTTATAGTTTAGGGACCTGAAACGTGAGCAGTTTTAATTCAATTCATTTTCATTAAATTCAGGATCTATTCTGACTTCGGCAAGTAGGCTAACCGGCTAAAGAGATTTTATTTTATAAGCGTACTTTTTTTTCATGCATTCTAACAACTACACACGCTGCACTCCCCAGTTACACTGCATGGCTATTAAGTCTGGTAGTACAGCACACGACAGCTACACATGTGCAAAAACTTGTACCTTATTATGGTGTATTCATAATAATGCACAGAATAATTTATTACCGCTGTACCTCATATTTACATAGTGCGTGTTTGTTCCCGTGGGAGTGAAGAGTGTACTGTAAACAAACACAACTTTTTATTCTGCGCCAACATTTTAAAAACTAAAGTTAATATTTTTCTGGAGCTAAGTGTCATGTGTGGTGAAACATTGTGTGAAATCATATTGTTTCTAGATAGTTGTTATCTAATTAACTTCTGCAAGAAAATGATTATTAGAGGTATAAAACTACAAATCCAGGAAAACAGTTCGATTTCTGGAGGGATTCGAGAGTTTGTCTCTTTTCCATGAGGGACTTATGAGTCACTTGTTCTATATTTGTGTTTCTCTTAAGCCGTAGGTTTGTATTACAATGACCACATGAGCAGGGAGTTCTGTTTCTGAATATTTAGTATTTTTGACATAGAATACATCTTTCCCCGTACCTTGTATGGCACACGTTCCGGGATCCGTAGTGAAACAAAAAATATAAGAAATTCAACAACACTTCGAGCCACAGTGAAAAGCTGATGCTATCAGTTAGGCTGCTGCCAGGCAGTAGCGGATGGTGGCCAAAATAATCAGTGTGCTGGAATCTCTATATCTGCCTACTGTATACACTTATATGTATTTATCTCAATTTGAGACTCGTCTAGTGACGAAATAATATGTTGTCCCTACGACGTTCCTTCGTACTGCAGAACTTGTCATTTATCCTGGTGTTAAACCCCTCCATCTTGGACATCATACTCTTTTGTTTTGACAGTATTGCAAGAGGAGTGAGACGATCCTGGGAAATAGTGTTCCTTAAAAACGTTTCTATGCGTTTCAAGAAAGAAAAACATCCTTCTGGCTCAGCAGTTGTCATTGGTGTTGTAACCAAAATATTTAACAACTTCGTTACTTCACAGAATGGATCCTGTGAATTGTTGGAAACTATGTATTGTAACAATTGAACAGCCATCTACATTTTGGGAGTCGGTTCTTACGTATAGAACTCCAAGTTGTGTCTGTAACACTCTTTTGTTCAGTATAGTATAGCTGTTGGCAGCAAATTTAACAGGCAGATGGCAGCAGCATTCGGACACTTGAATTACAAAATACATTGTAAATAGTTCCGAGTTCTTCCACAAACAAGCATTGTTTCGTTACGCTTTACTTTTGCAATCTCCAACCTGTGTCGTGCTGAAGCTGACTACAGCACTTTCCCGCGTAAAAATAGCCAATCAGAGCAGTGATTTCAGCTTCGCACATGCGCATAACTATCTACATTCTCATATGGGGTTTCGAGTAGCACAACGAAACTCCTGAGGTACCAAAGAGCGAAGAGCGAAGACTAAACACTCTATAACACCTCATGAACATAACGACGGGAAATTGTCAAATGACAGATCAAATACTATTGTATTAAAATACATTATTTGAGCAAAAATTATCATTGTGCTGTAGCACTGTAGCACATACAGACGGGCCGCCACTGCTGCCAGGAAGTCAAAAGAAGAACAGCTATGTCAGAGGAAGATTTTAATAGAAAACGGAGCATCTTTTGCGGATATCTGGAAAAAGAACTAAGGAAGAGACTAGTGAAGTGTATTGACTGGAGTTTAGCATTATATGGGGCAGAAACATGGGCATTAAGACGACGTGAAGAGAAGCGACTAGAAGCATTTGAAATATGGATATGGAGAAGAATGGAGCGTGCGAAATGAACAGACAGAATAAGAAATGAAGCTCTGCAAGAAAGGTGGGTGAATAAGGAAAAATGCTGAAACTGATCAGAAAGGGAAAAAGGAATTGGTTGAATCACTGGCTCAGAAGAAGCTGAAGGATGTACTGGAAGGGATGGTGAACGGGAGAAGAGTTCGGGGCAGAAGAAGATATGAAATGATTGACGACATTAAGAATATATGGATCATATTCAGAGACTAGAGAAAGTCAGAAAATGGGAAAGATTGGAGAATACTGAGTGTGCAGTGAAAGACCTGCTCTTGGGCAAAAAACTATGATGACTGAATTTGTATTTAGGCCATAAATCAATGTAACTTGTGTGACAGAATCCAATTATGGCACCTCCCCTCCATACGGGCATGAGAACGCCGAATTTGCACATAAAATTAGCCGTGCCGCTCGGCCTCTTTCAGTAATATCTCGGCATCGAGAGTAGCTACAGACGTATGCTACCACTACCTTGATTTGTAATAGCGAGTTCTGCAGTATTAAAGTTATAATAGATACTTATGATTCACTTATAGTGGACAGTAGTGTAAACTTTGTTGTGAGTTGGGACTAATTTCCGAATGTCAATTCATATAAAGAAAAAATTAATTACTTTCTTCATGATACATCCATACTTTCCATTTGTAAGCCCCCCAAAAAATAAAACATTCAAAGCAACACAACTTTAGTTTCATTCCCGAAACTGGGTGATGTATTCTACACGTCAGAGTATTCCTGATATATCGCAGAATGATTTTACGAAGGAGAGGGTAGAGAGCTTACACCGGAGCCCGAAGCTTATTGTGTTTACAACTGATATCGTACGAATGCTTGTTGAAGTCCGTAGAACCGAATTGTATTTATCGCTATACATTATTTGATGTCATACTAAAGGATATGCTACTGGAGCTAAATTATATCTGTGAGCAGTATGGGATGAAGATAAATGCATATAAGACGAAGAACATGGTCATAGGAATAAAAGTAGAGAAGATAAACTTGTGAATTCTAAATGAGGCAGTAGAGCAAGTGACAGCTTGCAAATACTTGGGGTTTACTATAAGCAGTAACATGAGCTGCTGCCAGGAAGTCAAAAGGAGGATAGCAATGGCAAAGGACGCTTTTAATAGAAAAAAGAGTATTTTCTGCGGGCCTCTGGAAAAAGAACTAAGGAAGAGACTATTGAAGTGTATTGCCTGAGTTTAGCATTATATGGGGCAGAAACATGGGTATTAAGACGACGTGAAGAGAAACGAATAGAAGCATTTGAAATGTGGATATGGAGAAGAATGGAACGTGTGAAGTGGACATAGAAGGTAAGAAATGAAGCTGTGTTGAAAGAATGATGGTGAAACTGATTAAGAAGAGGAAAAGGAATTGGTTGGGTCACTGGCTGAGAAGAAACTGCCTACTGAAGGATGCACTGGAAGGAATGGTGAACGGGAGAAGAGTTCGGGTAGAAAAAGATATCAGATCATAGATGACATTAATATATCTGGTTCGTATGAGGAAATGAAAAGGAAGGCAGAAAATAGGAAATATTGGAGAAAGCTGGGTTTGCAGTGAAAGACCTGCCCTTGGGCAGAACACAAAATGAATGAATGATGTCACATATCAATTTTGTTTGAGAACACTCGGTTCTGAAGAAGTCTGCGTCTAACGCATCGCCATTCCTCTGAGAGTTCCGCAACCTACGTATTCACAACGATGCCTTCTGCATGCAAGTCAACGGTATTACATACTGCCGCATTCTACGATCTTAAACTATTGAATAACGATCGACTTAATTGAAATGAATTATGGCGAAATTAGCTCTAGGGGTCTTTATGCCGAAAATGTCCAAAGAAGCAGCCAGGCAATTTGTCCCAACCAGAATTGGAACCCTGCCCGATAGTTTACGTAATATATACATGCTTACTACCTCTCCATAGCGATGGACATACATTGCACAGTTTAAAATTCTCACAAGTGTGGGAGACCGAACGAGTTTAATTATTTAAATATAAAGTTACTGTAATTGAGTAACATTAATAATTAAACCACTTTTTGAAATGCAAATTCGTCCACTGCTCTGGAGTAACGGGTAGCAAGTCTGACCGTGAAACGAGCGCGGGACTGGTTTCAAATCCTGGTTAGTGAAAGTTACGAGGTTCAGATTTTTTCGAGGTTTTCCCGCAACGCTGGACTCTGGACTCATTTCGCCGACATTATCACCTTAATTTCATTCAGACGCTAGAAACCGTAGCAGTTTATTTATATGTTTATTTATTTTTTTGCTAGTACGTTTCAAATGAATACAAGTTAATACAATATAATATAAAGTAGCCCACTCCTGAATGAGTAAGACTCGTGCTCAGGAGGGGATTCCAATACAAAGAAAAATAAAATTGAGAGTGAATAAATCAGATTGAAAAGTGTTAAATATCTAGACCCAACTATAAATCCAATACAAATTTTTTTATTTATTAATTTGGAGATGATTATTAGGCTAGTTAAAATAATATTAAAATAAAATTTGTTTAATAATCTAGGACCTTGACTCATGCTATGATAAAAAGCTGCATTTGTTTTACATTTAGGTTCAGATAAAAGCAGATAATTAATGTTTTTAGTTCTATATTTTTGTATATACATTTAAAAGTTATTAAATTTCAGTGGAAGTATTTTAATAAAATATAATGATAAATTTGTTTAATATTGAAAACTTTGAAATGCTTAAACAACAATTCAGTTGAGTAGTCTTTGTGCTGTTTAAAACAAATTTTTAATACTTTTTTCCTGTAGTAAAATTAACGGATAAAGGTTAGATTTGTAAATTCCACCCCAACCTATAACACCATACATAAATATAGATTGAAATAATGCTAAATAAATTGTACGTAAACAGTTAATTGACAAAATGTAAAATAACCAACTTAAAAAATGCAAATGCAAAGTGCAGTAAAGTATTTCCATGTTGTCCCGTGCCAATACTTCTCGCGCGTCTGTGGGCCAAGTAACACTCCCGAGAACGCAGACTACTTAAACCAGGCTAGTAAATCAATGTATTGATATACTTACACTTACATAGGCCTATAGAGTAATATTGTTCCAAATGTAATGTCTTTTATGTTTCTCTAAAACTATGCATATGTGTGTCTTGGAACACTTAAGCGTCATGAATGTAATCTAGAACTAATAATTTTCTATCCTAACACTATTATATTGTTCCAATGTGCTATTATGGATTGTCGTTACTACAAAATAAATAATCAAATTAACATTAGTAATCCAGTTTAATGATCCGTATACTTGTACCTATGTGAGTTATAGAAACAGGATTATACACAACAACGGAATCACAGTTCAATGACGTCTCAGTACGGACTACAGAAACATACTTAGAGTGAAATCAAGGTCATTCACGTCTCAAAATAGGTTACAAATGAAGGCTAGACACTTTCAGCCTTGCGAGTAATAGACTGACTTTCCCAGCTAGCGTCGTCGATAGTGTAGCTCGATAGTCCGGTCGACGAGAACTATAGACTACTGCATATGCATGAAGTAAATTCACTGTATATGACATTTTCTCTAGTAATCTGTTATCATTGGGAAGAGCACTACAAGGTTCTAAATGCATTAATGAATAATTGAAGAAATGAAATATAAAATAAATGTCAATTCTACTGGTAGTACAAGTGTCATGTCCTTGTGAGGGATGATGTGGCCGTTTGATTAGCTATGTGATATTTCATTATATTTTATCGCTTATCTACGCAATCACAATGCCAATGAAATTACTATATTTTTATCTCATGACACCTCAGTTTATCTCCTTATTATGCTATAAAAATTTCGGCATTGTTTCCTGTTTTCTTAAAAACCTGTTTTATTACAAGACTTCTTTAGTTACGTCTGCAGTCTTAATTGAAACATTTACTCTTAAGTACAGAGTGAACTTTACATAACTGTGCAGTTGAAGGGGACAATAGAATACACTGAATTAAATAAGAAGCCTACAACCATCCCTGAAAAATGTTAATTATAATAAAATATTTACATAACTATATTTTATAGTGTATCTTGGCTTTGGCTTTCAACCAATCGCAGATTAGCCACTGACGTCATATTTTTTTGATCTTGTACGGTTCTCGACTCGGATCGACATTAGTCACAGGTGATATGTGCATAATTATTATTTACTGTAGAGTCAAAGCGTGCATCGGTATTCGGATCAAGTCGTGGATGGTACATTCGTTCCACGGTGCCGCCATATTGTAACTGCTGCATCTTTGTTTCTCTTGTGCGCACATCGATAACAGTGTCATTCAGCGATGATAGCTAACGGATTGTAATCAGGGAAATAGTTCATTACAATCAATACAATTTTAGAACGGAAGTTCAAATTGGGATTGCGATTCCTGTAAAATGCTCTGAATGAGAAGAACATTTTTGGGGTTCGGTGCACATAATCATTTCTGATATGGTAATTACATGAGCTTAAAAATTAACAAAAGTATCTAAATACAATGAAAATATACTATGCTTACCATTTTATCTTTTTTCTTCAGAAATATATCCTCTGAACTTCAGTAGATATTATTAACTTAACTAGATTCTGGTGTTAGCTGTGTTTAACTTAAAACGAAATACACTAAAGTTAGTATCTATGCAAAAAAATTCGCAGTTAAGTATAACTGAAGATTAAATTTGATGTCTTACTCTGAAGTTAATTTATTGTTTATACAACTGACCCTTAGAAGTTAGAGTTTAGGCTTGTATAATGTAAAGCATCGGCCCATTAAGATCGCGTGGAAGCTGCGCAAACTTGCTCCTCTGCTGGATCTCAATCACCGCGGCCACAACACAATAAACAGACGCGGCGCGCGCGCGTCGGCAGGCGTCGTGGTCCTGCCTGCCTCGGAACGCCAGTCGCGTCTTGCTCGTCGGTGCGGTCGCCACGCAGTAGCGTCCCCTCCTGCAGCGCCACCTGTAGCGACTCGCTACGCGCCAAACTTTACGTAACTTCCTGCATGTTAAGTTCTCATACTCTGCAGAACAGAACGGGTGTGATCCAGGACATTAAATCGAAGGATTTTCAACAATACATTGCAGTCCAAATTCAATCAATAGCGGTCCAATTACATTCCCAAGTGAAATATAATTATCTTAATTAGAATTGGGGCCTCAACAGGCGTGTAATCGTTTTAGGTAAAGCTTAACCTATTTCTCTCTTTGTTTTAAATTATTTCACGTGAAATTTATTTCTCTTTGTGTTGACTTTGAGATGTGTTTGGCTTTGTAAGGGGTAGCTGAATTTCTCTGAAATATTTCACATGAATCATAAAATTCATTAAAAATGTTAAGTTCTTCTGATAACTTTTGTATCGTTTCTCGCGATTTAATAATCTCACAAGATATTCTTTCCATAATAGATTACAAAAGATATTTTAACTTAAACATTTTATATGTAAATATTAATTTGTTGGGCGTTATATAATTATATTATCAATGGTATTAGTTAAAAGGGCTTAACTCAGTTTTTTAGACTTTACTTCTTTGCTATATTTATTGATATTATTAAAAATTTAAATGCAAAATGTGAATATGTTTTTTTTTTTAAATTATGTTTACATCCCTTCATATAAGTAACTAATAATAATGAGTTAAAATTAAATTTTTTGCTGTTCCTGAAACATCTTTTTTTGCGGGGTAAGGCTTTTTATCTAAATATTATCGATATATGTATATATAATAGTTATAAAACCACGAGCTATTTCTGATTTTGATTATAGCAATTTATGGTAGGCCTATAAGGAAGTAAAGTAGGATTTCATTTATAAATGGAAAGTTTAGTGCCCGAGGCGTAGCCGACGGTGATAATTTTCACGAGGAAATGAAATCGATTTACTCTCTAGCGTTGATTACAGTATTTTTTATATTACTAGTGCCTAAACCAGAGTATATAAGAAACATTTTTAATTCTAAATTTTAGTTCCGTTTTTGGTAATGTGTTGGTTGTGAAGAAGTGATAAATGAATGAATGTGTGAATTTTATTGTAGGGAATACGTTTTTTGTTAAGGTGAAACTGATTTATGATATTTTAATAGTAAATTAAATTCATTGCTAAGAATAACGTCATTGTTTATATTGTCAATGACGACGAAACTAAGTTAGTTAACATACGTTTTTTCTCTTCCTGACATTTAACTGAGGTATCAATTTGCTTAAATGTTATGATATACATAGAAAAGTTGTTTCGTAATAATTTTTATTACCTATATTTATTCCTTTGTTTTGCAACTGATCAACATTGTTGCAACTCTGAACAATTACAAAAAAAATCCTAAAGTTTACATGAATTTTTCTTACCGATGTTACTAATTTATAATTTGAAGCTAATTTATATTTTATAGTTGTTTATAATTTTTATAAAAATTTTATCTTGTTATTTAAAGTCAATTGGAAATAGGTTTTAAACTAATATTCAGAATTTCCTATCGTTGCAGATGCCGAATTTCGAGTACAAGAAGTGGTGACTGATCAGTCTATCTGGTGTTATGAGAAGACGTCAATGGAAAATTTATTACTTTTAATCTCCAGTTGACTTTATTACGGCTGTAACATATCTTGAGTGTCTACACATAACCGCAATTTTTTAACTTAAATTAATTAAATTTCGTTCTTTGTGCGTGCAAGAAAACATTAGTGAATATAGAGACAATGGAGCGAACTACACTTTCTTCTGTCGCAGATATCATTACATTTGAAACGGAAATTTGAAACTGTTGCATATAGAAGTGGTATGTATATATTCATATGCCAATCCCTTTCTTAATGCGTATATTTAAGAAAATTACATCTATATAACTCAAAAGCGTACTCATTAGAACTCAAAATTCGTATTTATTTAATTCGAACATTATTCAAAAGTTTTCATTACACTGTGAAAGTGACTAAGTGGCAGCACAAGGAATGTGTGAAATATTTACATGAACTACGTAAAAAGAAACATTATTATTAACTTGCGCCATGATAGTGGAATCGTATTTGAAGACGAGAGCTTCAGGATAACGTGACTATATCTAAAAGAACTTCTGTTTCAAATTTATTTTTGTCTCAAGTCGGATGTAAAGTCCAGATAACATGTTCATGCTTATAATGTAATACATTAGGTATAACCGGTTTTAAAATATTAGTTTTAGATTCGTGTCTAAGGTGTTTTCTTTTAGGTCGTGTGACGGGTTAAGCGATATTCATTTCATTAATAATTTATTGTGAAATATTTCTAATATCTAGTAAAACTTAGGAAATATATTTTACTTTTATCGTAATTTAATGTGTATTGAATTTTATTCCCGGAATAAATGTGAAAACAGCTGAAGTACTTTATAAGTGTACTGTACGTAACTTTCGGACTTATACTTTCTCGTGCGGCTTTTATATGTGTATAATACGTAAAAAATCACGTAATAGTATTTATAAATCTACTTTTTAAATATCGGTGATAGAGGTTTATGCGTGTTTGAACACTGAAACAAACTTCTTAGTGTGTTAAGTGTGAATAGCAACTAGTGTTTAAAATGTCTGTGCCAGAAATTAAGTCCCTTCACAGTGATTCAAAGCAAGAAAATATCTTAGGAACTTCCACCATGGACTCTAATTGCACCAACTACAGCTGCAACTATTCCGAACTGTTGTTCAACATCACCATCTCCTGTGACGTGCCCGATGGAGCTACGTCCTCCCCGTACTACCAGGCGGCAGTGTACATCATGTACTGCTCTATATTTCTGCTGGCTCTTGCCGGTAACGGACTCGTTTGTCATGTGGTGCAATCTTCCCCTCGGATGAGGACTGTCACGAACTACTTCATCGTCAACCTGGCCGTTGGGGACATCCTCATGACTCTGTTCTGCGTCCCTTTCTCCTTTGTCTCGACGCTGATCCTCCAGTACTGGCCTTTTGGAACAGAGATGTGTCACACCGTCAGCTATTCTCAGGTCAGTAACAGCTTTATTGAAGTAGAAAAATGTATAACCTAATAGTTATACACGAGGCAGAATACGATGGTGAATTAGCATAGGTAACACCACGAGTCCGCTGCCTATGCATTTATCCAAAGCAAATGAATAGCAAGAGTGATATTTATTTTTGTCTGCTTCACAAAGGTAATAAATATTGAATCTTCGATCTCGCTACACACCACACTTGGAATTTATATCTGATTTGTGTTGCGTTATTTTATGATGAAATGAAGCTCGATATAGTATAATTTTACAAATATATTGCAAGAATCTGAAAAATAAATGAGTTTTTGTAAGACCGAGGATCAGTGACACGTTAGGTTTAGTGTTTAAGCTTTTGGTATGCCTTGCATATACAGTTTTTAGTAGATAAGTACACAAATGACACTCGGGAGGAAATTAAACGCAGAATAAATATGGGAAATGCCTGTTATTATTCGGTTGAGAAGCTTATTTCAGAATAAGGTTCTTGGGAAAATATTTGAGGCTAAGAGGGATGAAGTTACAGGAGAATGGAGAAAGTTACACAACGCAGAACTTCACGCATTGTATTCTTCACCTGACATAATTAGGAACATTAAATCCAGACGTTTGAGATGGGCAGGACATGTAGCACGTATGGGCGAATTCAGAAATGCATATAGAGTGTTAGTTGAGAGGCCGGAGGGAAAAATACCTTTGGGGAGGCCGAGACGTAGATGGGAGGATAATATTAAAATTGATTTGAGGGAGATGGGATATGATGAGAGAGAGTGGATTAATCTTGCATAGGATAGGGACCGATGGCGGTCTTATGTTAGGGCGGCAATGAACCTTCGGGTTCCTTAAAAGCCATTTGTAAGTAAGTAAGTAAGTAAGTAAGGCACAAAAATAGTTTTTCCTGAACCGAAGAAAGGAGTGCTTTCCCGCCCAGTGCAACATAATGGTGTACTACTGGGTTATTACCTCTGATTAAGTCTCTGATAGCCTATATACACCTATTATCAGGCAGTACATCTCACCTGACGATGTGTCAGAGGAAGAACAATTGTTTGTATACAGCTTAAATCTAATTAGTTTAATATGTTGCTAGTGAACGATGTATGCAATGGAGGGGAAAGTAACTGGCCACCCTACCACGTGATCTCCTAGCCTAGTTTTCTCATTAACGATGCCTTCTTGGCGTCACTTATGAGATTCCAACCCGTTTTCGGACAAATGACTAAAGAAGAACAAAACTGTGTTAGGTGATGATTTTGTGTCAGAATTTATGAGAAAATCATCGGTCAGGTTTATAAGAAACGAAGATATTTGAGGCGGTTTAGATGGGTTTATAGCTTTTGCAGAGATCGCAACTCGTTTTTAGAGTGGTGTGTTACAAATTTGAGGTTATTTCATTGATTTAAATATGTCAGTCAAATAAACAAGACATCAAGTGATCTCCGATCACAACCTGATTTGATCAACGTTTGTGCAACTGATCATAAGTGTCGTAACAAATTCAAGATATTTCTTGATACCCATTTTCTTTTCAATGCAACTTGATCATCGTCGAACTTTAAGTTTCTTTGTGTCCCTTAACATCGTACACAGCCATATATAAACAGATTGAATACTTTAGTTCACTATTTTGATGTCGTTCTGCAAAAATTGAAATTACATTGTCGGAAGTTGTTGTATATTATTAAATCGTGATATTATACGTATTTAGATGCCAAATATTTCATAGGCCTTAACAATGCGCTGAATTTGTTACGTAGTCAGTTTATGAAATGCAGCTGACTTTGAGATTTTGGTTATATACTGGTCTACCTTATGTATAAACAGAACACTCAATAGAGTCTACTTCATTTCTGTTATGTAACAACAATATTCGTTCAAATTATATACTTTAATATAAAGGTAAGCAATTGAAACATACTTGCAAGAAGATAAAAAATATGGAACAAAATTACTTAAAAGCATTCAAAATAAGGAAGAAATAATTTAAAGTCACAAGACTTTGCGCTTGTAATTTATTTGCTACACCTTCTTCCAATCGTCCAGTCTTTTTTGTTTTATAAGTTACTGCCTATTGTGACTGTAACGTTGGTACACTAGTGATTGCATCGAAAAAAATAGTAATATGCGTTACAAGAGCGGTATGTTGAAGTTTTCATGTTCGAGGAAAAGTTTGAAAAAGCGAAACGTAGTTGAGCTTTTTTAATTTTCGAGAATTGAAAGAAAACATACCGCTCGTGTATCGTACATTATTTTGTGCGAAGATCGTTTATTACATACCTGAAAGAGGAATTTCTAGTTAGTTGCAATGAAATCTCCATCTTGGTTTCTGTTCAATGACGGCAAATTTGCAAAAAAAAAAAATCTATCTTCAACATTGTTACTTTAAAATGTTTTCTGTGTTTACTATACTCCAGCAGGCCGTGATAAACGTCTGTCTTTTTTTCCCCCCAGTCTATGGAATCTTGTTGATTTTTTCACGGCTTCCTTAATGTTACTTGCATCACGAATGCAGTAACTTTAGTGGAGTTTTAGAGTTTACTTAATTTTTGCAAATATTTAAAAACAACAATTAACAGTGCAATTTAGGTGAAATTGCAGTGGTAAGTTTCCAATTTATAATTATTACTATATTGAACGTCTCTAAAATAATATGTTAAAAGCCTAAAGCAGTAAAATCAATATGTCACTTAAGCGGTAAGAAGAGGGGAATTGTTATGTGAATACTGAATGTGGAATTTTAGACTTTCCGCGGATTGGTTTTGTGCGGAAAACAAGCAAATACGCACGATCTCGCATAAAAACTGTTAGGTGCAAAATTTTACTGTTTTTGAAGTGTTGCCAATGTGAATTTATTAATTTTAATATTTCATTAACAGTAATATTTCTATTTGAGTTAAACCACAAAACATCCGTTCTACTATCGCAATTCATCGTGGTACAACTACTGTCTCTTTCAAAACGTGAATTCTCCGGTAAAATTAGGGCACATTTAGTGTTCGTAATTGCACGCGAGGTGCAACTAAGCCGTAGCGGCACACACATAAGAGATGTACATATACTTCATGATAACACAGAAGACTTAAATATTTTACTTCAGATATATATTGTTCGCTTTCAGCACATTACAGTCTAGGATATTATTTGAATAATGTTTCATCTAGATGATTATTCGAATAAATATAAAATTAAAACCTTTATTTAAGATTGATTCATTCGTGAATAACGAAGTATTCGGCAATCGCAAATGATATTATTATTCATTTTTCGTTATTTTCTATCGTTGTCAATGGTGAATTTGCGCTGTCAATTGTTTGCAACAATCCGTACATAACAAACATAGTGAAGAGAGAAAAGCATGTATATACAGTAGTAATATCTTCCATCTCATAGACAATTTCAGGATGTTAATATAAAATATGCATATTTTGAATAAATTTCATATATGTAATCCTTGTTAATTATTTTTAATCTTTATTGTTTTAATCTTTATTGTTTTAATCTAAAGGTCGTCTTTTTAAATCTTTTTTAAATTTTTAAATTTTTGCAATAAGCAATATGAATTTGTTACCATATAGATAGCCTTATATTAGTCTGATAATGCACACAATAAGGGGCGAAAACGTTAACCAAGACTATTAGCAAAAAATAACTTTGTGGATATATTTTGCTATAAATAAGTCAAAGACCGAAATATCAAAATTTCACATGTTTGTATTATCATTATAGGACTTATTGGAACAAATACAAAAAAGAATTCAAAATTCAAAATTATATAGTTTTGTGCCAGTAAATTACATTTTATCAGATCTTAAAACGTGGGGTGTAAAAGCTCTTTCGATAGCTATCCTGTGATATATTTGATCATTGCCATTTGAATTTTTATAATGTTTTTTCTAGTTGAACTTTTATAATCGCCACCAGCGTAGTTCAGTTGGCTAAGGAGCTTGCCTGCCGATCAGGAGTTGCGTTCGGGTGTGGGTTCAATCCCCTCTTGGACTGATTACCTGGTTGGGTTTTTCCCGAGGTTTTACCCAACAGTAAGCCGAATGCTAGGTAATCAATGGCGAATCCTCGGCTTCATCTTGCCATATACTATCTTGCTATCACAAATTCCATCGACGCTAAATAACCTAGTAGTTGATACCTGCAGCGTCATTAAATAACCAAACAAAAATATATAATATGTATGTGTATGTATTTATTAACACTACAATTGGGTATACACCCGGTGGCAGTGGTATATAATATACGATAATACCATTACAGTTATACAATAATTACAGCAATAAAAGAAAAAAAAATAAAATAAAATAAACCTAAAATTTATTTCTAACTATAAATAAATAGATTCAATAAACCTAGTTCTATAAATAAAAACTATTCTATAATATCGCCTGCAATAAGCAAAAGTAAACCTAACTTAATTACCAGTTTAAGTAATTACATATCACCTTAATTAATTACAAATCAACTTAATTACACATCATCTTAACTGATTACATATCACCTTAATTTATTTACCTATCAACTAAATTACATATCATGTTAATTAATTACAAATCAACTTAATTAATTACATGACACAACTCAGATAATTACACTGTCCTACAATTACATTTTCAGTCTAATCTCAACCTTTCCTTAAATGTATTGATTTTGAGAGGACCACCCTGAAAGATTGCCGCAGGTAAGCTGTTCCAGTCTACTATTGTGCTGTTAACAAAGGAAAATTTTGCCACGTCCGTTCTTTGTTTTCTACATTTAAACTTCCTAATATGATCTCTCCTGCCTAAGTATGATGGTGTTGCTAATGTGGCATTGAGGTCGGTCCATGCTTCGTGTCCCATTTGTGCCTTAAACAATGCGATGAGTCTGGTTTTTCGCCGCCTTTATTTGAGAGATTTCCACCCTAAGTCTTTTACTATCTCCTCACCATGTCCCTTTCCCATTTTGACATATTTTGCTGCCTTGCGTTATATTGTATAATCGAGAAAGGACACTTGAAATAGGCGTAGTCTGAACTAGGATATGCTGCTTACGTCAAACCTGGTCATATCTATGTAATATTCAATCTTGCTCTAATACTCAGTGTATCTTACATTGACTTTAGATAAAGAATTATCTTGATTTTATCTTCCTTTTGTCACTTTAATTGAACCGTTACTGTATTATATCATCGTCGTCATTATTATCATCGTCGTCGTCGTCATCATCATCGTCATCATCATCATCATCATCATCATCATCATCATCATCATCATCATCATCATCAGATATTTCATAGCTAGCTTATATAAATCAAAACTGACCTTAAATACAAACAAAACTTTAAAAAAGTTATATTTCTATCAGTTGAATGGATTTCTCTTTTAAGCCACATTTCTATGTCAAAATTAATTTCATATTACCCTTGTTCATATTCAAGGAGTTTCCAGGAACTGTGTAAATTTTCTATGTTAAGAATTTAAAACATACACGGAACGGTAAAATTGTAGGCCTGTACTGAAAGTACACGACTTAATAGACCGGTCGTGTATGCTTCCTGCCTTTGTATTTTCAACAACGTTTAGATCAGTGAAGCGGCAACGATGAAATTCAGCGTTAAATGCTTGCTAGGTTGGCCTTTTTAAAACTATGACCTTTAAACCATATCGTCTCGTAAATGAAAGCAGAAACAAACTAAATAGTCCTTTGTAAAACTAGAGGTCAGACCTCGTAGTTGTTTAAACATTTTAAAAATACATAAAACAACGACCTGACTTTTAATATTAATACCAACGTTTAATCATTTTTATATTTTCAATAGTTGTTTATTACGAGATAAATTACGGTACTTACAACAGCATGACATTTAAAATGATCATTGATAAGGTTGTTTATATATTCGATTATGGATTAAATAATTGAATAGCATTTCAGTAATATTGATTAAAAATAAAATTAAAACAAAATAAAAAGTTGAATTGTTAACTTAAAAGGGAGAAGTAGGGAATAAAAAATTATATTCTATTAGCAAAGTTGACTAAGACAATCTAAGCCTACTGAGAAAATGTTAATAAACAACCCTGCCTATTAGATAAAAGACCAAGTCTCATACACATTAATGATATTTAACGTAAAAAATGTCATTGCAGCTAGATTTAATGAAAATGTCAGTAATAATTGAATTAAATTTGAGCGAAATAGAATTTTTAAGACGAAATATTATTCTTATAAATTAATTATTATTAATTGGTTGAAAAATAAGTTGAAATATTTAAATAAGCATTTGAGTGATATAGAATAAATAAGACATTAAACTAAAACTTTGACGTTAAAAACAAATAATTAAGTAAGAATGTTATAATAGGTAAGCCTACGGCATAATATGGAGTTAAACGTTTAATTATAAAAAAATAGATATATTTTAAAGTTAATTTTGAAATGTAATAAAATTTCACGTATAAATAAATGGAAAACATTTAATATTGTATGTAATAAAATTGAATAACATATGAAATGGAAATGAGAAGAATGACCGTATTCTCTGAAATTACTGGCTTATCTATTTCAACAACAAATTGAAAGATACTGGAGAACCGAAAGTTATATATTTGAAGAACAATATCAGGTTTTTCAGGTGTAGGACAGTAGTTTTGAACTTATAAAATGATCAATTCCCACTCAACGAAATAAATCAAATAACTTCTACCAAAATATGATTCTTCACATGAGCACCTAGGCTAATAGGCCTACATTGACTGTGAAACAAATTAATAAGAACAATCCTGGTAGGCCTAATTCCTACATAACTAAAAGTAATATTTAAAATATAAATTACAACACTGTATTATAATAATAATAATAATAATAATAATAATAATAATAATAACAATAATAATAATAATAATAATAATAATAATAATCCGTGGCGCTACAGCCCTTGAAGGGCCCAGACCGACCAGCCGACTGCTGACGTCACCTTCACATGCCGAAGCAGAGGTGGACGATCATCCAACCAGGTATCGTGTTGTTAGCACGATGATCCTTCCAGACGTTATAGCTGGCTTTCGTAACAGAATTTCGCTACCTATCGTAGCTCCCCAAGTAGTCCTTTTTGTCCTTAGTGGATGTTTTCCTTTGAAAGCCGTAGAGTTAAGATTATATTTTAAAGCAGCATTATCGGGAGAATAACGAAACTGTTGTAGAAAATTTTTCAATGCTGTCATCACTTGATCGTCTGCAAAAAGCAGTGTTGTCAATGTATTACATTTATTCTGTTTGATTTATGCTTTCCAATTTATTATGGCACGGTCAAGGTATAAATTAAATAAAACAGGCGATAAAAGACAGCCCTGTCCAAGACTTTTCGAAAGAAATGACAGTAGGGCCTAAAATATATCAGAACAAAAATTGTACCCATGTGCAACGTACAAATTCTTCGTATTAACGTGCTTACAAGTAAACATTCTCATGGGGGCAGATAAATATTTTTTCTTCCATCATGTTAATAATGTTCGAAACAAGTGCTTATATGAATTTTGGACACTCGAACGCAATTACGAAAGCCATACAGAAAGTGAGTTTCCCTGGGACCGTTTACAGAAAAAAAAATCATGGAAAGATTTATTGAAACAGATAAGAGATATTTTTCAATATATTCCTCACCGGAATTGAGACATTTGTCATACCGTGGGATCAACAGAGAGGTACATACGGTTGTCTCACACTGGTTCCGATTCCAGGCGGCAGACTTCTATGACACAGGGCTACAAAAGTTGATCACACATTATGACAAATGTCTCATTTCCGATGGGAAATATGTTGAAAAATTGCTGTATCTGTTCCAATAAATCTTTCCATGTAATTCTGTTTTCTTTCTGTAAACGACCCAGGGTAAACTTACTATTTTTAAGGCCCTTGTAATTGCGCTCGAGTGGCCAAAATTTTGTATAAGCACTTTTTTGGCATTATTAACACGGTGGAAGAAAAAATTAACTATTTTTTGTCTGCCCCAATGAGAATGTTTGCTTGTTAGTTCGTGTCGTTGTATATTTGGTTTACATTATTGTGTGGAAGTTAACTAGCTGTCAACTTTGATGGTCAAAGTATCATTATCGGAAGTTTAAATTGTCAATATTAGCTGTTACTCATATTAACTTCAGTTCTATATTGAACTTCATCATTCTTCTAAGCTGTGAGGTTGTATTTATAAATTATTTTTTCAGAGTAACATTGTTCTTTTTTTTATCCCTCCATACTCATTCCTTCATATTCTTTACATTTTTGTTTATATTTTCTTCATCTTTCTCTTGTATATCCTCTTTCATTAGCTTATAATTTTTCGTATGTCCTTTTAGAATTTTCTTGTGTTCAAAATTATCACTGCTATTTTCATATTACTTCTACAAGCAGCAGATGGAAAATCAATATTGCTACCACTACTACCAAACTTATGAACCATGACTTACGACTTTTAACATTAGACTTTTCATACCCACTAGAACTTTTTTTTTTGTTAAGTTTGTACTAAGGATACTGCTTTAGGATAAACAGAATGAGAACAAAATCAGAAACTGAAGATGGCTCTGACAAAACATAAAAAATATCTCCAAGCCCTCTAGAAAAGGAGTACATATCCTCTGCTTGCTCAGAAGTAAAAATGGGCTTCATTTCGTAATTTGTTAGATTATTGTGTCACTTTATTATAAAGTGAAATATTATATTGATATATAATTCACTTTAGTTTATTTATTTTGTAAATGTTGGTTATTATATAGTTAATGTTAAAACGCTTCTTTTGTGATTCTAATTAAACTTCACGTATAATTTCGTAAGGTTCATCTTACCTACGACTGAACACTTTAACATTTTATCGTGTAGCCACTTTTACATTGCATTGGATTTGTGATAATTAACAATATTTAAAACTTGATAATTATTTGTGTGAAATACATTTCGAACAAATTTAAGACAAGGTATTTTTTGCACAAAGTATACTTATGTTTTATTAAATCGTTTCTTATAAATTTTGAATTGTAACATCGTAGGGAATTCAGAACTAAGTAGGCTATTTAAAATTACGTCCTTGAACTTCAGGCTGATAAAAATTGAATATCCTGATCTGAACATCTTATTTTGGAAAGGAAACTTTGTTTTTTTTATTTAGAACATATTAAGAATAAAATTTTTACCCAGAAGTGTCGAATTTGTTAAAAAAAATATGTTCAAAAATTAAGAATTTGTTTGAAATATTGGTCTTAGACAAACCCAATGCAATGTAAACATAACCTTACAAAAATATATTGAGAATATTGAAAACATATCTAGCACAAGTGTAAAGCATATTCAAATATTTGTAACACAGGAAAAGTCAAACGCAATTTAAACTCACCCTTTAGGATAATATTATAGATCGTCCGAATTATTTCTTCCCACTGAAAGCGGTTTTCTCAAATTTGTGGCGGAGAAAGTAGCTATGAAGCAACTTTCCTTTCGATATTCCTCTATATTTATTCGATAATTGTCCCATTAATGTTCTGTAATCAATTTTAGTGTCTCTGCAAAATGTGCGCAGTTTAAATGCAAATATAATACAGAAAGAAGCTATAAAATGGATGTGGTTTCCATAATGGAATAATAACATTTCTCTCTCCCTAGAAACTGAGAATTGAAAAATGCTAATATAAATAGCTTTTATGCCAATACGTTGCTGAACTTTCGTATCTGTATATCAGCTTGTACAATGCATTTATCTGGAACCATTGTTCCACATAATATGTGATGTATATTAAAACAGATTGTGTAGTGTGCACAAAGGAAGATTCAGTCTCTGAAACTATCGGAAATGGATATCGCATTTAAAAAGCTAAAAACAGAGTTATTGTTTGTATGCACCATTGCTCTTAAATAACAGCAAAGAATGATTTATTGTTATCAAGTAATTTCAAATAGCTTTTTGATGAATTTTCGTATTTTGTCGTAAATAGTTTGATAGCGGATGATATTCTGTGAGACAAAACATTTAGTTTGATTTATTATTTCAGATTATTAGCATTCTATTCTTTTAAGAAGGATATTTAATCATTAGCTGAATTGTATATTTATTTATTAATATTTTACTATTTATTTTATAATATGACGTCATTCCATATTCGGCCAATGAAGTGTAATGAAATTTTGTATTCCTCCAATCACAGTCATGCATAGCAATAATTTCTGCAGCTCGATTTATCACTATCAATTTATCGCATGATCGTTTTTTTGTTTAGTCAGTGTCGCCAATTGTTTCCATGTAAATCGATGAGCATGAATCCATTGTAATAAATAATGTACGAAGTTCTACCACAGTCTAGTATATACAGTCACGAAGCTTGAGTTGTGAGGGTGCTAGGAACAATAGACTGTGCCGGTACTATTTCGCATTGTCTGTAATGAGGCGATATTAGCGATCCTAGTGATTAGCAACTATCTATGGACGTATATTTACTACGTATTGAGCTTCGTGACTGTATATACTAGACTGTGGTTCTACTTCCACATCTACAACTTCATCTTCTATTTCCATGTCCATTTTATCTAAAGAAAATGACACTCCTTCATAACAATTGCACATTTAATTATTGTATCAATCAGGTTATTTGTAATTATACTATAAAAGGTTTAAATTAAACTATGATTTCAGCAGATAATGAAAACGTATTTCTGTTATAACAAGAGAAAAGCGCAGCACATGTAATTAATATTTTTAAATCTGTATTTCGCTTTTCTCTATTAGCATTATTGAATAACATTCAATTTCTCTATTGCAGTAATCGTTATTAATCTATTTCGATTTCACAATGTCTGAATAGGTTAAATATTTATAAATATACAATTACTAACATTTTGTAACAGAATTTTAGGGATATATTATCTACATTTTTATTTTATTCACGAAATAGTCCTAATAAATGTCACTCGAGGTCAGAGATTTCCCAAATAAATCCACTCGCCTTGCTCGTGATTTATCGGCAAATCCCAGACCTCTAGTGACATTACTATAGATAATTTGCACAACGTTATCCGAATGACTTTTGTATTGATTTTACATCCCGGAGATTCTGCTTTAAATCCCGCGAGAGTGTGGCTTCTTCTGGCAACTACGGATTGCTCATGCACTTTAGAAACATCCCACAGCTGGAAAGTTAAAAAGAAAAGCCAACATCGTTGTTGAATCTGACATAGAATATTGTAAATTAAGATTTCGAATGAATATGAGTAGAGATTCTGTATCTGTTTATAAGTAAACAGTGTCTAATGAAAATTTGTTTTCAGTTAACATAAATAGTCATAATTATTATAGTCGGGGGAGAATGAAAAAAATTGCAATTCGCACTTTCGTAATGCTAAAGTTTCGTGAGAATATAGGGTTGGTATTTACAATTTTTAACATGTTGCTCAATCACTATCATTTCATTTAGTGTTCTGCCCAAGGGCAGAACTTTCACTGCAAACCCAGCTTTCTCCAGTCTTTCCTATTTTCTGCCTTCCTCTTTGTTTCCTCATATGATCCATTTATCTTAATGTCATCTATCATCTGATATTTTCTTCTACCCCGAACTATTCTCCCGTTCACCATTTCTTCCAGTGCATCCTTCAGTAGGCAGTTTCCTCTCAGCCAGTGACCCAACCAATTCCTTTTCCTTTTACTGATCACTTTCAGCATCATTCTTTCTTCACCCACTCTTTCCAACACAACTTCCTTTTCTTATTCTGTCTGTTCATTTCACACGCTCCATTCTTCACAGTATCCACATTTCAAATGCTTCTAGTCGCTTCTCTTCACTTCGTCGTAATGTCCATGTTTCTGCCCCATATAATGCCACGCTCTACACAAAGTACTTCACTAGTCTCTTCCTCAGTTCTTTTTCCAAAGGTCCACAGAAGTTGCTCCCTTTTCTATTAAAAGCTTTCTTTGCCATTGATATTCTTCTTTTGACTTTCTGGCATAAATAGGTACCAAAACCTTTCACAGTTTACTGTAGTATTATTGAAATTACTAGTAGAACAGCGCTAAAAATAATTTACAAATGTAATATGCGATTTTCGAGTTATGACAGTATTTTACTGGAGGTGCGACATGTACACATGATCCTTCACACCTCTTGTGCCGTTCTATAACTGTGCACACATTGAATCTTAACAAATGAAATAATAATAATAATAATAATAATAATAATAATAATAATAATAATAATAACAACAATAATAATAATAATAATAATAATAATAATAAAATAATAATAAAAATATTATTATCGTCGTCTTTGTCAATATAATTATCACAATTATAACTATTCCAATTTCATACTAAATTCTAATAAATAATTCAAAGGATAGGTATAAATGTAAGATATGAAAAACGCACAGTGAAACAAAAGAGCATATAAATACGCACACTTAAAATAATAATAATAATAATAATAATAATAATAATAATAATAATAATAATAATAATAATAATAATTGAATTTATTAGAAAAAAACATAATGAAACAAACGAACATGTAACTATAGGCACAAGTAAAATAAATGCAGTTAATTCAATATCCTATCAAACTTTCAATAAATAATCCAAATAATAAATATAAATGTAAGACATAAAGATACACATACAGTAAAAACAAACAGAAAAAAGACAATGAAACACAAAATAACATTAACCCCTAATTACCTTATTTGCATTCATTGACATATAGGTCATACATCGGCAAAACTTACTTTCAGAATATATCAGCAGACGCAACAAGTTCAACATTGAAATGGAAGGGATGAAAAGGGGATGCATACGCTTCCCCTTACCACAGTATCCAATGTATAGTGCCGGACTGTAATCTTAGAAGTAAAACATTGATCACCGTGATTAGTAGATTATTTTACGACGCTTTATCAACATCTCAGGTTATTTAGCGTCTGAATGAGATGAAGGTGATAATTCCGGTGAAATGAGTCCAGGGTCCAACACCGAAAGTTACACTGCATTTGCTCATATTGGGTTGAGGGAAAACCCCGGAAAAAACTTAAACCAGGTAACTTGCCCCAACTGGGAATCGAACCCGGGCCACTTGGTTTCGCGGCCAACGCGCTAACCGTTACTCCACAGGTGTGGACTCACCGTGATTATTATTTATATGCTTTCATTTACTTTTTTCGTCACTTTTCACAAATTTCGTTGAACAGTGACTGATAAACTATAACAGAACGGAAACAATAATTAAAAGAGAAATAGTATTTGACTAACTTATCAGTTGGGAGTAAAATTACATATGGCTAATTTGAACTGTAAAATGAGATGCTCATCTGTAATAGGGATTTTTTTTAATTTTACAATGTTCATATTTGTAAAAAAACTGTTCACATACAATATAATGTGGAGCCATACATGGCTGTGATTTTGGGTGAATAAGACATGACATTAGCGTATTTTAATTTGTTTATAAATTTGAAAATATTACCACCTTCAGAATCTTTATACTGTTTTTCCAAAAAAATATATATCGTTTAAGAGATATACAACTTCCTATTGTAATTCCGGTCTTATCATTATTTCTAAGCCAATTGGATTTGCAATTTAAAAAAAAAACGAATCTTTTGTTATGAAAATCTATTTGTAGTTCATTCAAGACATCAATGTAATGTTGTTATTGTTATGTAATATTGATATATAGTATTTCCAAATGAGTGTAAGCAAGGAAAATTAAATGTATTTTTTCTAATAAATTTTGATTCCATAAATCTGTAAGTAAAAGGAAAGAATTGATGCTGTCGTACATATGAACTATATTTTTTTATATAATTCCAAGGGAAAAGTTGTTTCGAGGCCGGGTATCGAACCCAGGACCTTCAGCTAAGCTCACCGATGCTCTACCGACTAAGCTACCCAGGAACTCTACCATACACCGTCTCAAGTTTTCCTTTTATATCCCACATACCTCAAAGTGGGCTGTCGAACCGTCAAACATCCAACACTGAGTGTACACAAACTCTGTGTGACTTAAATTGCAGTTTTCTGTTAACGAACATTGACGTGTATCATGCAAATCTAGCTTTTTGAAAGATAGCTCGGCTTGTACAGTGCTCTGGTTGGTGCCAAGACGAAATAGCGGCGCAATTATTATTTAAGGAACCTCTGCTATATCGTGTCGTCTGCTTTCAGCATATTACGAACATAAGAGAACGAATAAATTGTATAAAATTATGACTCCTAGCTATGGTCTGCATATAACTGCAAAAACAGAAGAAAAATTCTAAGAATTTATTATATTTCAGACACATTACCCTCTCTCACGTACTCTACCAGATGTGCTCCGAGAGGGGAAACGCGTTCCGATGTCACAGGTTGGCCAGTTGAAAACGACTGCCTTAAAAATATTTCAGACGCGATTTCAATTGGTTTCAAATCTGGCAATGCAACAGCCGCTCTCTGTACACTATTCTAACTCGTTGATACATAAACACGAACACACATCTGAATAGCAGCATTCCGTCCTATCGTCGCTGTAGTAGGGTTGCCAGATTTCCTAAGGTAGGAAAGAAGAAACATTTTTATTTAATTTGCAAATAAACTGTCCATTTTATTTTAAAAAACTTACAGGAAAGGGATGAATAATTCCTTATCAGCTTCTCTAATGATAAGAGTCAAAATCGGAATCATATAGGCAGTACTTATCGAGTAGAATAGTGTTAGGATTTAGGGGAAATTTATTTTCTTTTCAAGAAAAGTATTAATTTGGGACTAATATGGTATCAGAATTTTTTGTTGAACTCTATACAAGGAATAAGCGCTAAAATCTGCGCAATTATATTACTTCCATCCTAAATTACGATTCCGAGCAATTCTGCAGTCTACGTAATAGGAAACATGTGGATATCCTCCATCATAAACATCCGTATCAATCTTTGTGCGTAAATTAGTTGGCCGTATTCTTTGACGCCAGAGGAATCATTCTAGGAATCCAATAGACATTTCAGAGATAAAATATCAATGGAAAAATATTACTGTACTCTCCTTAGGGATGAATTGAAGACTGCATTGAGTAGCAGAAGCCGAACTCTTTCTTCAGAAAGGGTTTCCAGTTCATGTTAAAGTAAAACCACATGAGGCTGGAGTGGTAGTGGGAGCATCCATCGAAATTGGCAGAAAGCCTTTACCCATCTTATAGCACAGATCTCGAACCTTGCGATTTTTGGGAATTTTCAGCAGTTGAAAACAAGTTTTGAATTAGAAGTTTAGGAGTTATCAAGAAATGAAAACCGTATCCTCCAATATCAAGAAATAACATAGGTCTACGGCATTCGGCTTAGAAGTGAAAGGGTGTTGCAAGAAGTGTACCACTTTCCGAGGAATATGCTTCTAAATCGAAACTGGCATCAAACTCTATCCTGATGAATAAAGTTAGTCCACTGATTTTCCCAACGACTCTAATAGTACATAAAATAAGTACATATAATATTTCACTTAAATATGTAATGACTATAGGTAGGAAATTCGTACTAAAACAGTAGATTTCAGTTGAGTACAGCAAGGAGTATAGATGTCACTCGCGCCTCGCCCTGCTCCCGTCGCTACAGACGACTCTCAATTCACATAAACAACGTATAGCATCATTCTTTGGAGCTGCGAGTCATTAATAGTTTGAAGAATATTGTTAATTTATATTAATATACTCTTATTTTAGGTTCTGAACCAAGTGATCTATTCTGTTATCATTGTATTATTTACGTAATGCTAATATTCTGCATGATTCCAAAAAAGAAAACCCATCTGTTATTAAATAATTATGTAAACAGGAGTGTGTAACACTTTTATTTTTTCCCGGATTATTCTTTCTTAAATGTTGACGTCTCGTGCTGCTACGCATTCGGTTGCGTTACAGTCCAAGTTAATTGTTAAATCTCTGTGTTTGGAAACAGTTTACTTGTCTTTTAATAGTACACTGTTTTTATGTATTATTATTATTATTATTATTATTATTATCATCATCATTATTATTATATTTTTATTTCAGTGCTTTTTATATGAACAAGCTGCCATTATTCATCAAAAGTTACAACTTATACAGATTTTTATTGGCACCCGATATCTATAGGTGCCGGTACGTTTTGTTAGATGTGCTATCTTCTACATTAAATCATTCTAGCTTTTAGCATCCACTGTCGATTGTACGATACATTTCGTCATTACATGACGCAAAAATTAATTCAAAAGGAGGGAAAGAAAAAAGCTCCCAGTAGTGCGCACCATTGTGTACCACCAGAAAAAGCACCCTCTTCTTCTTCTTCTTCTTCTTCTTCTTCTTATTATTATTATTATTATTATTATTATTATTATTATTATTATTATTGTAGTTAGTGTTATTTTTTTTTTACTGGAGGATTAACTTTTATTCAAAGCTCGTTTCTTTCCATTCATTGGAAACCCTTAAATTTTGGAGAAAATTGCATTTAGCCCTATGCCCTAACTACTATATATACGTTACACGCAGTCTATAGAGATTTTTTTCAAATCTCCTGTCACTTTTTTAATGCAGATGGGTTTTCATATTTTTGTAAGAACCAGAGGAAAAATTGTTTCCAAAAAATTATTCCAGGTATAATAGACATATCCTCTTTATTGAGTACAATAACAAATTGTAACTGCATTACTAACAGAAATAATGGCATTGATTATGCGTCAAATTAAATGTGAAAGCATACTAATTATAGCTACATAGATAACATTTTAAATTTGTAAATATATCATGGCATTGAAAATACGAGATCCATAAACGTATGACTTCGTTTTCTCTCGAGATACATTCTATGTTTCATATTATTGTAGTACGAGAATTTAGCCTGTATTTAATTAGCTCATTTTTGTAATTGGAGGCATGGTAGGCTATCAATCATTCGTAACTGGGCTATAGGAGACTGCTCTTTATTTCCGTGAGGTGCTTCATTATCATCCAGAAGTTTTGGACTTTCTTTGAACCGATACTAGACTCTCATACACGACAATTCTCCCTAACTGTGTAGTCAACACGATTCAGGGCCATCGTAGAGACTTACAGAACAAGTAAAAGGGTAAGAATAAGAGACAAAATTCCGTCACGCTAAATGTCCCAGTGACAGCTCTCTTGAAACATCAGCCAATTACCAGACGATCAGGTTTCGAATCCAGATCAGGTCTTGGAATTCTTTGTGGAAAATTCCTGTTGACACTTTTGGTAGACGAGGTTGCAGTCTGGAGATTCTTCGGAGTTCTTTTGTTTCCCCATGTTAGGCAATAGAATCATTCCCTCCGATCGCCATTGCCATTCCATAGGATCACCCAATCGCCACGCTGGCTGGCGATGCGGAGAGGGAATGATTTAGGAACGCTAGGAAATAAAGACATAGCCTACGGCAAACTATATGCTGTGGGTTCGGAATGTGTTAGCACAAAATATCTATTTAGGCTTACAACTAGTGGTATCAGTAACATTCACAAATATATACAGAGTGATTCAGGACAATTAGTAACTATTTTAGGGGATGGTAGTATGGACTACTCTGAATAAAAATTTCCATAAAGACTCCGATTTTCAATGAGCGTGGAGAGACAGGTGTTTGATTGTTACGCATAAGAAGACTAACATATGGTACGAAGGAACAACAAATAACTATTAACCATTGATTGCGTACAAATAAATAATAAGTGTCGCTATTCTGAAATCGTCCGAGGGCAGCACTGTTTATAATGGAAGTGACGGAACAGCTGTTTGCAGTTAGCCCGTACAGATCCAATGCGCGCAAATCTAAAACAGATGACGAGCATTAAGCACTCTGAATAACACGTAACTGCTGTTGTGTTCATTCGAACGTACATTGGCCATCATGCTCCCCAGATCTGTCAATTTCTGTTTGTGGTGGACGAAACACGAAGTGCACCGGAACAAAGTAAACACAAGAGACGAATTGGCTCCTGGCTTATTAATAGTTTTGCCCTCATAAATGAACGCTAAGACGACTTCATAAGAACAACACTTATGGCCAGGTGCATCAACATTGTTTAAGTTTTAACAATTAACTGTCAACTTAATCCCTGTTAAGTCACAAGTACGGTGCACCAACGATATTGATTGTTAATAGTTTGCTTGTTGGTGTTTAGTCAACTGTCCGAAGACAGGTCTGAACCTCACACGTGATACCAAGAAGGCACCACTTATGAGGCAACTAGGCCAGGAGTTACTGCATACATCGCCGACATATTACACTAGAAAAGTTGCTTAACAGCTGTAAACTTAAATTGGTGATTGATAGCCAATTAAGTTAGTTAACAATATTTTGGAATATATTTATATTTATTTTGTAAATATTATAAGTTTTATAGGATTAATCAAAACTTATTGAAACCTATGTTGCGGTTAGTTAACAATAGTTAATTATCTAGAAAGGGTACAAGATAACGGAAATATTTGGCAATGGTAATTTTGAAGATCAAATGTTGTTTACATTATCTAAATCGACATGATGTCCAACGTGACGGAATACAATTATGACTCCCAAAGAAACTCAAAAACAAAAAAAATGTAAACTGCAATACTTTTTTGTATCACTCCCTGAGTTATGCCTTGTTTTTATAATTTTATTAATACTAAGAAGGTTACGATTTATATTGGATTGAAAGCCGTCCTTAAAAAGACATGATTTTAGAATTTTCCATTCACCTTCACATATACAATCGTTACCTAGGCTGCAAATGGTATAGGATACTCCATTAATTACATCAGTGAATAGGTGCGTAAATAAAATATTATTTTATTCTGAATTAAACTTACACTTTATTAAAACACACTTGCTCATTTTTACTTAAATGTCTTTGGTTGAAGGAACATGAATTCCTTTTCCTTTAAGCGTTGCGAAGTTTGAATTGGAAGATCCTACTTTATAGACAGAGACAGCCATTACTGCTACATCTAACTGCTCCGTAAGATTAGAGTTCAATGTATACAAAATTGTATTTTTACTTTAAACTGTAATGTAGTACTTTAATATTATCAATTATAAGCTTATTATTTTTACGTTACAAATAATCAAAGTAGGATATTATTACATGTGTCTGAAAAATTTTAATTAGTTCGAATTGTATTTCTACAAAACGTATGTAGCATATAAAAGCTCTAGGAAAGTTGAAGACAAGAATCGTTCATTATACAGCGTGGGCACAAAGTCCCGTTACTCTATAAATAACTCAAATATGCACACTATTTATGTAATTCCAATTATAATACAGGCATACATCCACTTTACACAAATTGTATGTCCTAAGTGTTGAAAGGGTCAGTATGTCCACTAATTGTGTGTCCTAAGTGTCTGAAGGATCAGCATGTCCGTTATCATTCTTCTCACACAAAATAATGCGTCGCCAGGTTCGGTATAACATTGACCTTAGCATTGCTGGTGTAATCTGTAGGAAAGCACGTCACACAACGTCCTTCAATTCATCAATGGTGTCGTACCGTTCCTGTGCAACAATGTTCTTGATGGAACCCCACAACAGATTGTCACAGGTTTACACAACACTGGATTAGCCGTTGGTCACCCATCTTACCAGCTCCTCTCGACTGGCCACCTCGCAGGCCTGACTTCACAACCTGTGACAGTGTGCTGTGGGGTTTCATTAAGAGCAATGTTGCACAGTAATGGTACGACACCATTGATAAATTGAAGGACGCTGTGTGACGCGCTTTCCAACAGATTACACCAGCAATGTTGAGGCACATGAACCTGGTGACGCATTATTTTGTGTGAGGAATATGATGTGGGGCATACTGACCCTTTGGACACTTAGGAGACACAGTTAGTGTAAAGTGGATGTATGCATTATAACCGGAATTATATAAATAGTGTGTATATTTGAGCTATTTTAGGAGGTAACGGGACTTTGTGCCCACTCTGTACATTGCATACCATTCCACATTGTTTTAGTGAGTAATGAAACGTAGCTAATATTAGGAAAATTACGTCTTTCTTTCACATAAAATCGCTACCAACTAATTCCACTTTATATTTTGCAAAATTTGCTATTTTCTGTCTCTCCTTAATTGGCTCCATTTTGACAACAATATCAAAGCCAAACAATCGACAACCAGAACGGTTAAGATGCATTCAGTTTTATATTTGGCAAAGAAATCTGTAGGTTGAGAGATTAGGTTCGATTGTCATCTAACGCCAGTGACATAGTATCGATAATAGTTAAGTTTGGTGCTTCCTACAAGCAGTTTTAATATCCGTAAACTACAGTAGTCTTTACGAAAGGGTTGAAATTAATTGAGGTCGGAGCAGTTGATCATAAGTGTTATCAACAGAGCGGAGAAGTGCATTGAAGCTTGCGGTGAAATTTTTGTGTCATTAGGGTTACTATGAACTGCTGAAATGTATTGGTACAATGTAAATAAACAAAGAATAGATAATCATAGAGTCATGTCTCTTTCCTTCTTACAATATGCAGCGATTGTTACACATAACATTAAAAAATCTGTGTGTCTACATCAGGCCTGCACAAGGTTTGCGCTCTCCGAGCCGGCTCACAGCTCATGAGCGGAATGCAGATATTAGCTGCGCTCTGTATAGGGTGGACTGGAAGAAGGGGTGATCTCGTACAAAATGTACACAAAAGAAAGTACTATTACGAGTGTTAATGAAATGAATTCCCGTTCAGTGTTGCAGAACTATCTTGGACTATTATTAATTAATACAGAAATATTTATTTTACAGAAATAATATAAATTCTGTACTTACTTAAATGCACAATATCATTTTGTTATATTTTTATTTATCGGTACATCGAAACGAGGTTTTATGCTGTTGGCAGCTGAATGGAACAGTAGCCTACTGATCGTAATGAAACATCAGTTACAGATGTCGATGCCTGCCTTTATTAATGTTGATTATAGAAAACAGTTGCTCACAAATATAAATGTTGAGCCAAATATAGCAATCATTTTCACAGCCAGCCTGTGTAGTAGTGGATATTATTGCTAATGTTTAGTCTTGTAAAACTCAACCAGGCTAGCAGTATTATTCAAACGATCTTTAGCCCTTAGGCCACATTGAAGATCAAGAATTCCGAGCTGTAAATCAAATGTTATGTTTTATTTAACGACGCTCGCAACTGCCAAGGTTATATGAGCACACTTAAATGCAATCGACCTGGCTCCGAATCGAACCCGCAACCTTGGGCATAGAAGGCCAGCGCTATACCAACTGCGCCAACCAGGCCCACCTGTAACTTATATGACATTGTTTCAACTGGTGTTGAAGAATTTATTATGATAACTTTAAACTTCTTTCCAATGAAGACAAGATTTTTAGTAGGTTATTTTACGACGCTTTATCAACAGCTTATGTTATTTAGCATCTGAATGAGAAGAAGGTGATAATTCCGGTGAAATGAGTCCGGGGTACAACATCGAAAATTACTCAGCGTTTGTTCATAGTGGGTTGAGGTAAAACCCCGGAAAAACCTCAACCAGGTAACTTGACCCGGGAATCGAACCATGGCCACATAGTTTCGCGACTAGACACGCTAACCGTTACTCCACAGGTGTGGATCTTAAGACAAGATCTTGGAACCTAGAATTAAATTCATTTCGAATTTCAATTAATATTTGCACATAATCGTTTAACATGGCTTCATCACGAGCAGTTTCTATAATTCGAAAGTAAGCCAAATTACCTTCCCGAAACTGACTTACGAAAAGTGCAAGTTTACGACTGAAATCCCGTAATTTATTCAACATATCAACACTGAGCTGGCCTTTTCCCTGAAGTGAGATATTTAAATTGTTCAAGATTAATATCTTTAGTATCTTTATGTCTGGACTCGTAATGACGCATTTTGTTACGTTTCTACCTTTCAAAGTGTTGTGGCAGATAAAGCACTGAGTATTTACTCCAGCAGCTATGAAAAAAATTAGCATTTTCCCATGCAACAATGAAAGAATTTGCCTGATCACCACTTTTCCGTCTTTTAGATTCCTCCTTACTGTACTGTAGCAGTAGATAAGCAACGTGAAACAGTTACTGAGAATACGCACTGCACTCCACTAGATAGCTGAGTGGTCGTTTCCCTCTCCTCTACCTATAGCAAATGTCATTCTGACATTTCTTCCTCTCCGATTCGGCGAGCGGTAAACACAGCTTTCCCTCTCCGAAAGAGCGCGCTCGCTCGTTGAGCGCTATTTGTGTAGATATGGTCTACATCTATTGAAATTTGGACACATGTTTGTAAGAATTATTTACTCAGTATAGTCAACTGTATACTACTACCTTCCAAAATATTTTATATTTCTTCTGAATGAACCTGTATAAAGACATTGTAGACATGTTACAACTTATTAGAGTCAGAGCTACAATAATAATAATAATAATAATAATAATAATAATAATAATAATAATAATAATAATAATAATAATAATAATAATACTTAATTACTTACTTACTGGCATTTAAGGAACCACGAGGTTCATTGCCGCCCTCACATAAGCCCGCCATTGATCCCTATCCTGAGCAAGATTAATCCATTCTCTATCATCATATCCCACCTCTCTCAAATCCATTTTAATATTATCTTCCCATCTACGTCTCGGCCTCCCTAAATATCTTTTTCCCTCCGGCCTCCCAACTAACACTGTATATGCATTTCTGGATTCGCCCATACGTGCTACATGCCCTGCCCATCTCAAACGTCTGGATTTAATGTTCCTAATTATGTCAGGTAAAGAATACAATGTGTGCAGCCCTGTGTTGCGTAACTTTGTCCATTGTCCTGTAACTTCATCCCTCTTAGTCCGAAATATTTTCCTAAGAACATTATTCTCAAACACCCTCAATCTCTGTTCCTCTCTCAAAGTGAGAGTCCAAGTTTCACAACCATACAGAACAACCGGTAATATAACTGTTTTATAAATTCTAACTTTCAGATTTTTTTACAGCAGACTAGATGACAAAAGCTTCTCAACCGAATAATAACAGGCATTTCCCATATTTGTTCTGCGTTTAATTTCCTCCCGAGTGTCATTTATATTTGTTACTGTTACTCCAAGATATTTGAATTATTCCACCTCTTCGAAGGATAAATCTCCAATTTTTATATTGCCATTTCGTACTATATCCTGGTCACGAGACGTAATCATATACTTAGTCTTTTCGGGATTTACTTCCAACCCTATCGCTTTACTTGCTTCAAGTAGAATTTCCGTGTTTTCCCTAATCGTTTGTGGAGTTTCTGCTAACATATTCACGTCATCCGCATAGACAAGAAGCTGATGTAACCCGTTCAATTCCAAACCCTCTGTGTTATCCTGAACTTTTCTAATTGTATAATCTAGAGCGAAGTTAAAAAGTAGAGGTGACAATGCATCTCCCTGCTTTAACCACAGTGAATTGGAAAAGCATCGGATAGAAACTGCCTATACGGACTCTGCTGTAAGTTTCACTAAGACACATTTTAATTAATGGAACTAGTTTCTTGGGAATACCAAATTCAATAATAATAATAATAATAATAATAATAATAATAATAATAATAATAATAATAATAATAATCCGTGGCATGTCAACCCAGCCGGTTGTTGGCCTCACGTACACATGCCTCAGCAGAAGTAAACGATCATCCGAGCAGAACGCATAAGCGTGGTCATCAGGACTATCTCCCCAGCAGTCGAAGCTAGTTTTTGAAACTTGATTTTGTTATATTACCTATCCAAATTCATGACACTGGCTGAAATTTCAAGAGAAAATTTCCCCCATGAGAATTCGAACAAGCATGAATTTCGTAACGCGAATCATAGACATGATGCTGTAGACCGCGACGCTACGGTTCGGAACACAATATTTCAATTACATCGTTTAAACTCAATGAAATACGAATATATGCATGCACTTTCTTCCATGCACAGGTATTCTGCAGTTTTCAACAATTTCAGCTGGCAACTGAGACGGAAAATTAGTATCACTCGCCTACTGAGTCTGCGCATGCGTGCTAACAACACTCCATCGAAAGTATTTCCCACAGTCGTTAGAATGTGCTGACTCGCCTCTTTACAGGGTGAAAGGTGGCATTAAATTCCGGATATAGCATTCGAGTTCCCGGCGTTCCTTTGGTAGACAGAAACTGCATGCAGACCTCTTTGTCTGCATACGGCGCAGAGAGATCAATTTTGCTGATGAATATACACATTTTCAATCCCACATGGACAGCATATAGAAGAATATGTACAAACACAACATTCACTCTTCATTTCACTTTACAGAGTGAAAGGGACAGAAAATTTGGTGTAACATCAAGCAATAACGTTGACAAAGGAAAATGGAAATAACACTCTTAGGAAATTACATTGCTCAAAGCGTCGTTAAACTGATACGAGGAAATTCAGACTTGTTCTGCCTACGTTCTTCCCTAATGTTCTGCGCAGATGTTTCAGACACTGTTGTAAAGCTTATCGGTAACGATTATACAGGATCATTCACGAGAATTTACCGTCCTTTACGGAGTTTATTTCTGAAGACATTTTAAGCAAAAAATGTCATATAAACATAGTTCCTATTCTCAATATTTTCAGAGTTACACTAATTTAAAGTTGTTTGTAAAGTACGTTTTTTCTTTAGTTTGAAGGTAAAAGAATAGTACAGGGACATCATTTTATTTTTACTAACATTTTTAATATTAACTTGCCTATACCTCTGGAACAACGCCGTTTGCTATCCCCTTCCACGACTGGAGTTCGATGATACTGACGTAATATACAAACAAATCACTTACTAGGTATAGGAGGAAAGAAAAGTAGTTCATCCATTTATGTAAACTAGGAAATATTCCGCTTTTGACTTTAATCATTTTCATTAGGTTTTTGTTTAATCAAAATACAGTACAGTATTAACAATGCGTGTTTTTACTCACGAACTGTGCTGTCCATGTGGACGTATTCATTATGCAGTGTATATTATACTGTCTACAGCACATTAGCGTACAATATAGAGAATGAAGTTAAATTGAAAAATAATCATAATATGGATATTTAAACACATTTCGATACAGGCTTCAGTTCTAATGTGCATATTATCGCACTATAGACTATTGTACTTAATTCCAATTACCAGTTCTTCGTACTAGTACCTGATGTTGAAATAATTCTGTACCTACTCTATAAAAGAGTACCTTACGTACTGTAAATTCAAGCTTCACTTCTGCCCGAAAATAAAAATTACTTAGACATATATCTACTGTCCGTCCAAGTGGTTATGTCGTAGGGTCGTAGAAAGGAGGGAAATCACGTGACAGTTAATTACTTAACGAGACCCTTTTATTTAAGATATTTTAAACAGTTGTATAATATTACGTAGACGTCCAATTCCTAACAGAAATTAATGTTCTCAGAAAAGAGCTAAGACAGCCCAGCCACTAGTTGGCGAATATAAAAGCTGGTTGGGGAAACCGGGATACGACGTAGGCAAATGGACGACAGTACCTGTGCGACAATGATTCAATATTGAAAGCTCTTTCGTCACTGGAAAATGCGAACATATTTTTGGAACGTACTGTGGCTACTATAACTTTATATACGGTCTTGGATCTGTGTGGAAGACGGTTGAAGGGGAGGGAATGAAGTACATTAAAAAAACTCAGGTACAATAAAAATTGAAGTAAAAATAAAATGATGTCCCTGTACAAATAGAGAATGAACCATTCAGAAGTATCATTTCTTTAATTGGCAAGTATTATGAAGCTAAAAATGTGCTGTGAACTCCTTAGTTGCTTCGTACGAGTACAAACATATTTTTTTCTATTTTAACTGGAAAATTGCATTATTCTTACGCACTTATCACAACAATTATTACAAATCACACCACTTCCACCGACTTAGTTATTTGCAGTTCAATTTTGCATCCTAATTTACAGTCTTGGAGAGTTTACAACATATTTTAAGAAATATCGCCGTCCGCTTGAGTACACTTGGCCGCACGCTTGTGAACGGCACTCGTCGCGCTACGTATAGGCCTCGCAAGCACGGAATACCGACGGAAGGAATGCGAATGAAACACAGCGATAAGGAAGAGTGGGCGACAGGAAAGGTCACGAGATAACTTCAATGATATTCAAGAATACAGTCGGAAGAGAAATGACATCGATAGAATCAGTCTTGCGTTGTGATAGTTACATTACGACTTTAGTTTGTTCCATTGCATGTGAATATGTGTCTTGTATTGCACGGTATTATTATTTCATTCGTAAACATATGTTGCGCGTTTAATTAGCTTCGAATTTTTCTCTTGCTACGTTCTTTATTTCCACAGCGATGTCCTTTTCTTGGAAGAGACAGTATTTCTATCGGCCCGTATCTCTCGCTTCCTCGGCGTGCCTGCATGCACACGTCAAAACAGACAGCAACGCCACCATTGCTTTTTCGGTAATCGTTCCTTGCGCGAGCTATAACTGCATACGGCTATCTTTGATTTCCGTAGCGCTCGCGCTGGCTGCTGACTGCCCGCTGACCAAGATCACGCGTTCACAGCAATGCGTTCCAATAACGAAACGTAACTCTGTAAATATTGAGAATAGGACCCATGTTTATGTGACTTTTTTGCTCAGAATGTCTTCGGAAATCAACTCCGTGAATTACCCTGTATACTATAAACTACAGAGTGGTCACAAAGTGGGCGCTCCCTCAATGTATTCTCATTTAACTAACTTTGGGAATGTTGAATGTGAATGATGGTACCACGCTACCATGGTAACCGTGCAGTTATAAACAAACGTGGCTGAACAGAGTCCGTTTACCATCGAACAAAGATAAGTGACAATTTGGCTTCATGAAAGACGCCATACCGGTGATACCGTGGAGATATTGAAGATGAAATTCCGTGACCGCTTTGGTGTGGATCCGCCAAGGAAAGCAACAAAGTTGGGGTGGGGAAAACGTGCATTCGCAACGAGTAGTGTGAAAGACCGTTCCAGAAGTGGAAGTCCGACAACAAGGAGGGATACAGCGTTGTAAAATAACCCAATAAAAAAGACAGGGACAGATAGACGCAGACGAGATAGACAGAAAAACGCAGACTGACAGGCAGAGACAGACAGACAGATGCAGACAGATAAAGACACAGACACAGATAGACATGGAAAAACAGATAGACGGAGACAGGGACAGACAGACACAGACATACAGATAGACGCATGCAGACACAGGCAGACATACGTAGACAGACAGACAAACGCAGATGCGGACAGACAGGCACAGACAGACGCAATCACACACAAACATAGACACAGACAGGCGCAGACAGACGCAATCACACACAAACATAGACACAGACAGGCACAGACAGACGAAATCACACACAAACATAGACACAGACAGGCGCAGACAGATATATACACAAATGAATTTAAAAAAAAATTATGATTTATTTATCGACGCTCGCAACTGCCGAGGTTATATCAGTGTCGCCGGTGTGCCGGAATTTTGTCCCGCAGGAGTTCTTTTACATGCTAGTAAATACACTGACATGAGCCTGTCGCATTTAAACACACTTAAATGCCATCGACCTGGGCCGAGATCGAACCCGCCAAATGAATTAGTAGATCAACAAATTCATAAGTAGATAAATAAATAAATGAAGTAAATAAGTAGTTGACCTGATTGGCGAGTTGGTATAGCGCTGGCCTTCTATGCCCAAGGTTGCGGGTTCGATCCCGGGCCAGGTCGATGGCATTTAAGTGTGCTTAAATGCGACAAGCTTATGTCAGTAGATTTACTGGCATGTAAAAGAACTCCTGCGGGACAAAATTCCGGCACATCCAGCGACGCTGATATAACCTCTGCAGTTGCGAGCGTCGTTAAATAAAACATAACATTTGAAGTAAATAAGTAATTAAATTAATAAACAATGAAATAAATACATAAGCTAGCTAATAGATAAAATATTAATTTGGAACATTTACCTGATAATACTGTACTACATAAGCATCCAGAGTCAAAACCTAGAATTTTCTTTCACGTGTAAGTCGCTGTACAACCAAACTTTACTCATATCAGTATTAAATTATTTACTTTTGTGAAAATGAAAATTAAATAGAAGATAAATAACAAAATGGAACGGTTTGTGGACGCTATTTTCGTTGGAAAAATTAATAGGTCTATACATGCTTGTAGAGTGAATCGAATATCTGTTATGTATCGGAATATTGCGCTTTTCATGTATTTGCCATTTTCTCGAAAGTTGAATCTGTCATCGCAGACGGTTTCACAGAAACGGATTTGGCCCATCTTATATTCATTTCCGTTCCCTTTATATCTCAGGTCTGCAATTCCATTTCCTCACGTAGCCGAACTGCCCACAAGCATTCACTCTCTTCTTCCCCACATGTTGGAATCAAGGCAAAAAAGATCTAACAAGTTTGTGACTGCGTAATGAGCGACGAACCAGATCATCGCAATATCGAGATCGCGTTGTTAAAGAGAATCCGCATGTAAATTGATTGGGAGTAGAGGGAGTCGTTCGTTCAGAGTATGAGTCTCTGTAAATTAAATATACAGGGGGTATCTAAATTTCCATTACAGACTTTGAGGGCTTGTAGTGGGAATCGAGAAGGTTCCGTTTTGCATAGGAACTCATATCCGGAAACTTACCGTTTCCCCGTCCACCGTTGTGGCTGAGGGGTTAGCGAGTCTAACTCCGAACCTCGGGTTCGATCCCCGGTAAAGACGAGTTGCCTGGGTGAGGTTTTTCAGGATTTTTCCCTCACTGCTATGGATAAATATAAGGATCAGGCGTTTGCAACCCCATTCATCTTCGCCACTTCCTTTCCTCCCCAATCATCCTTTCCTCATCATCCCGTTTCAGATCACTCTACAGGCGGCCTTCCGGAACTACTGGCTCTCTCGACCGGCCTCCGTGGAATGTAGCTCAACGACTTTGGATAGCTTCTGCAACGAGCACCCGAGGTGGACCGGGCCTTGGGGGAAGTTGCCGAAGCAGGAATGGTATATGGAATTCTGTTGGCTGTAGGGATCGGTCGTCAGGGAGTCATGTGGTTGGGTTGGTACTCGTAGGGGATCTATGGCACGCAACTCATTCCAAATCGAGGGTTAGCTCAATAGATCTCATCAGGTCGCAGTGCTGGGCCATCCGTGCCCCCTCACTTAAATTCCATCCCATACCGTTTTCCCGCTACAAGAAAAACACCACCACAACACACGTTGGTGTTCTATTTGTATGGTGTAAAGTGATATAGAGTAGGCCATGAAATGTACGATAAAGTAACTGGGTTTGACAATGTTCTAGGCCTACCCTTCATATGAAAAATTGTTTAGAAAATCCCTACATTTGTTATGGTTTTAGGTATAATATTTGAAAAACTTGCGTATAAATTGAAACTTTCTTGCACAAGTGCAAAAAATGTTTACGTCACATAGAAGCTGCATTTAATTTAATTTATTACCACAAACTATTAGGGAAAGACGGGAATTTTACTTGAATAAAGTAAAGAGATAGGTTTGGAAGTAAATCCCGAAAAGACAAAGTGCATGATTATGTCTCACGACCAGAATATTGTACGAAATGAAAATATAAAAATTGGAAATTTATTCTTTGAAGAGGTGGAAAAATTTGAACATCTTGGAGCAACAGTAACAAATATAAATGACACTCGGGAGGAAATTAAACGCAGAATAAATATGGGAAATGCGTGTTATTATTCGGTTGAGAAGCTTTTGCCATCAAGTCTGCTCTCAAAAACCTGAAAGTTAGAATTTATAAAACAGTTACATTACCGGTTGTTCTTTATGGTTGTGAAACTTGGACTCTCACTTTGAGAGAGGAACAGAGGTTAAGAGTGTTTGAGAATAAGGTTCTTAGGAAAATATTTGTAGCTAAGAGGGATGAAGTTTCTTGAAACTGGAAGAAGTTACACAACGCAGAACTGCACACATTATATTTGTCACCTAACATAATTAGGAACTTTAAATCCAGACGTTTGAGGGCATGTAGCATGTATGGGCAAATGCAGGAATGCATATGGAGTGGAAAAAGGCTTTTGGGGAAACCGAGAGGTAGATGTGAGGATAATATTAAAATATATTTGAGGGAGGTGGGCTAAGATTATAGAGACTTGCGGGATCGATGGCGGGCTTATATAAGGGCGACAATGAATCTCCGGGTTCCTTAAAAGCCATAAGTAAGTAAGTAACCATAAAAAAGTCTTGTCACAATAGAAACGTAATACTATTACTGTTAATGTATAATGGATGAAGAATTTTTTGCGATAAAGTTTTCTTGTACATATGCCATAGAGTAACTTTATTTCTCAGTGGTCTGTAAAAGTCTACTTTTCATGTGTAAAACTATTGAGAAAAATTAATAATTATATATAATAAATTTTCACAGGATCCAGTTGAGGAGAATAGAGATAATTATTTCAATGAAAGACGGGAAGCAAGTCGTACACTTAGGAATAAAAAGAGAGGTTACTTGAAGGAAAAACTGAATGAGGTAGAAACAAATAGTAAGAATAAAAACATTCGAGATTTATATAAGGGTATAAAGGAATTTAAGAACGGATATCAGTCAAGGGTAAACGTGATCAAGGATGAGAATGGTGACTTGCTTGCAGACTCTTCATCAATCCTAAACAGATGGAAAAACTATTTTGCGCAACTACTAAATGTACATAGGCCAAATAGAAATGATCGGGACGATATTGAAATACAAACTGCTGAGCCATTTATACCCGAACCCACGATTTCAGAAGTCGAAATTGCGATAGAAAATCTGAAAAAGTACAAGTCTCCAGGTATCGATCAAATTCCAGCAGAATTAATACAAGAGGGTGGAAGTGCATTATATAGCGAAATTTATAAACTTGTACTTGCTATTTGGGAAAAGGAAATTGTACCAGAACAATGGAAGGAGTCCATAATTGTACCTATTTTTAAAAAGGGGGACAAAACGAACTGTGGTAACTTTCGAGGAATATCACTTTTGTTGACGTCGTACAAAATTTTGTCCAATATTCTTTTGAGGAGATTAACTCCGTACGTAGATGAAATTATTGGGGATCATCAGTGCGGTTTTCGGCGTAATAGATCGACTATTGATCAGATTTTTTGTATTCAGCAGATAATGGAGAAAAAATGGGAGTATAAGGGTACAGTACATCAGTTATTCATAGATTTCAAAAAGGCATATGACTCGGTTAAGAGGGAAGTATTATATGATATTCTTATTGAATTTGGTATTCCCAAGAAACTAGTTCGATTAATTAAAATGTGTCTCAGTGAAACATACAGCAGAGTCCGTATAGGTCAGTTTCTATCTGATCCTTTTCCAATTCACTGCGGGCTAAAGCAGGGAGATGCACTATCACCTTTACTTTTTAACTTCGCTTTAGAATATGCCATTAGGAAAGTTCAGGATAACAGGCAGGGTTTGGAATTGAACGGGCTACATCAGCTTCTTGTCTATGCAGATGACGTGAATATGTTAGGAGAAAATACACAAACGGTTAGGGAAAACACGGAAATTTTACTTGAAGCAAGTAAAGCGATCGGTTTGGAAGTAAATCCCGAAAAGACAAAGTATATGATTATGTCTCGTGACCAGAATATTGTACGAAATGGAAATATAAATATTGGAGATTTATCCTTCGAAGAGGTGGAAAAATTCAAATATCTTGGAGCAACAGTAACAAATGTAAATGACACTCGGGAGGAAATTAAACGCAGAATAAATATGGGAAATGCCTGTTATTATTCGGTTGAGAAGCTCTTATCATCCAGTCTGCTGTCCAAAAATCTGAAAGTTAGAATTTATAAAACAGTTATATTACCGGTTGTTCTATATGGCTGTGAAACTTGGACTCTCACTCTGAGAGAGGAACATAGGTTAAGGGTGTTTGAGAATAAGGTGCTTAGAAAAATATTTGGGGCTAAGCGGGATGAAGTTACAGGAGAATGGAGAAAGTTACACAACACAGAACTGCACGCATTGTATTCTTCACCTGACATAATTAGGAACTTGAAATCCAGACGTTTGAGATGGGCAGGGCATGTGGCACGTATGGGCGAATCCAGAAATGCATATAGAGTGTTAGTTGGGAGACCGGAGGGAAAAAGACCTTTAGGGAGGCCGAGACGTAGATGGGAGGATAATATTAAAATGGATTTGAGGGAGGTGGGGTATGATGATAGAGACTGGATTAATCTTGCACAGGATAGGGACCGCTGGCGGGCTTATGTGAGGGCGGCAATGAACCTTCGGGTTCCTTAAAAGCCATTTGTAAGTAAGTAAATATATAATAAATTTTCAGTCAAATACACTTTTCAATTTGTGAGGTCAGATAATCTGTTACGTCACAATATTTAATACGAAGTCACTAATATTTTCGACTTTAAAAAGTCATCTTCAGGTGCATGAAATGCAAACAATTTAAAAAAAAATAGGTGATAAGTTGATCTAGCAATTAATAACATAGTAAGTAATGCACGTACTGGCTTTTACAATTATATAAATTTCGTGCCTCTTGAGGTAAACTATACATGGTAAAGCTGAACACTGATGCTAAATTCTCGTATGTATATAAGACAAGGAGAAGGCACAGCATGATATTAACCTTATACAATTAAAGGCTAAGTATTCTCATTAAATCGTATCATTAAAATTAAATTTGTACAGTTTGATATTAACTATGTTAAAATGTTAAATATAATGTATCAATTTAAAAGTTGGAGAAGCTGTGATGCAAATGCTGTTTGTTAGACTGCGTGCTCTCCCACCAACAGCATTTGCATCACAGCTTCTCATCTTTTAAATTGATACATTATATTTAACATTTTAACATAGTTAATATCAAACTGTACAAATTTAATTTTAATGATACGATCTAATGAGAATACTTAGCCTTTAATTGTATAAGGTTAATATCATGCTGTGCCTTCTCCTTGTCTTATATACATACGAGAATTTAGCATCAGTGTTCAGCTTTACCATGTATAGTTTACCTCAAGAGGCACGAAATTTATATAATTGTAAAAGCCAGTACGTGCATTACTTACTATGTTATTAATTGCTAGATCAACTTATCACCTATTTTTTAAAAATTGTTTGCATTTCATGCACCTGAAGATGACTTTTTAAAGTCGAAAATATTAGTGACTTCGTATTAAATATTGTGATGTAACAGATTATATGACCTCACAAATTGAAAAGTGTATTTGACTGAAAATTTATTATATATAATTATTAATTGTATTCACACTTTTCTGAACCAACATGTCTTTCAAATTTATTGAGAAAAAGTCTACTTTTTATGGTATAATAATTATCTCAGCCAAATTTAGAAATATGACTTGAAACTTTTTGCTTTCTTGTTCCAAACATTCTTCGCACTTGTTTAAGATGTGAGCATCACTCTCTGTAGAAATAATAGGCGATGATTGCACGTGTGTTAACTTTCAGTACTTCCAGAGTATGTGGATTATTTTTTGTACACTTTGGCGATCTAGCGATCTAACCTATTATGTTACTATGATGTACCGAAGTACATATTATATTTCCGTGCAGGAATTCTGCATTACTATATGGTGAAGAATAGGTAGAATGGAGAGAAATTCTGCACGGAAATATCATACGTACTTCGGTACTAGTACTATGTGCAAGTAATCTCTCCGTGATTCAAGACGGCGCGGCGCCTTATTCCGACGGACCCTGGCCACTTAGTCACTCTTCATGAGTGCACCTCTGTACATAGTGTTGGACATTTTGCCACTGTCACATATTCTGTGACACAGTACATGAGGGTAGGCCACAAAGGGGAACATAGAGGTAGAACTTAAACTGAGAAGGATTCAATCCTGCATCGGAAATCGAATCCGGTGTGGCTTAGTGGATAAAGCGTCAGCACGTAGAGCTGAAAACCTTGATTCGAGTCCCGATTCCGAATATAATTTTTCTCCGTTCTACTCAATCTTCATAACCTATTATGACTTTTATCTCTGAGGAATAAATTCTAAAAGGCAAAATGTAAATACTATTAATGCATCCGTTTGTATTTGAGTGGAACTTTTTTTAAAACATACAGCTTCCTCAACTCTTGTTTTATAGACATAGTGTAGTTACGATAGGTGAAACTTTCACATTTGTATGACACACCGATTTAGAGCGTACTTTCGAACAATTTGTAAATTAAATCAGAAACCTGAAACCCTTTTCTGTTCAGTACCAGACACATCGGACAGAGAGTAGTTGTTAAAACTGTTCCGAACTTTTTAACTTGTGCTCTCGCTTGCTCTTGCAAACCGAACTATCCCTCACTTAATTCATTAGTCAACATGGTGCAGAAAATTACATTAAGGCGGATGTAATGAATGAGGTAGGTGAAAATTTCATCTCCTTGCTTAATTTTTCAAGTGTAGGAACAGGTATACTGACGATGATGGAAACCTAGTGGATTAAAAAGCTTTCGGTGATCTAATTTCAATGTTTTGAAAGAACAAAATGGGCGAGGTGTTGGAAACAACCAGATTACTAAAAGCCCCTGCTTTTTGACCTTCCAATATGATGTATCACTTTGTGCTGTATTGAAGATTTCTCATCGCTTCTCTTACGTAAGAAATGTTTTATACTGCGCTTGCAATATGTTTTTCTTTCGTTGCCAAGGTACATAAACACACGTTATACAAGTATTTTTTATTCGGATTTATGATAGGGGAAGGTAAGCTTCCTTTTCTACTTAAGCAAATATTTTTTTTAAGGTATACCTGAGAGCTAGATTAGTTCAAGGATTGGAGCGTTGTCCCGAACGTGTTTTGAAGACATTGCAGTTAAAAAAAATTCTCCTAACTTTGTTACATGTTTCCATTTTGAAATTTACAGAGATAAAGATAAATATCATAAAGGAAGATATGAACTATAGAATAAGAATAAAAATAGGCATATAACCTATCCATTCCAAGTGAAAAAACGAATGAACTATAATGATGTTTGTAGAAGAGGAAATTGTAAAGTTCAAATTCAATAACTATAATTGAAGATAAAATAAGTGAAATAAAAGAATTTTTCAATATTCTTTGATGTAATACATCTATTGTGTGGAATCTTACATTTTTACTTTCTCATCCTACAAGGTGCAATAATAGTATATTACGAAATAAGTACAGGGACATCATTTTATTTTTACTAACATTTCTAATATTAACCTGACTATACCTTTGGATTAACGGTTGATAATCGGAAATACCGCTTGCTACTCGTTTCCACAACTAGAGTTCGATGATAGGCTACTGGCGTAAGATGCAAACAAATCACTTTACTAGATGGGCCTATATGAGGGAAGAAAAGTAGTTCATCCATTTACGCAAAGTAGAAAATATCGCAATTTTGAGTTTGATAATTTTCTTTAGGCTTTTCTTTAATCAAAATACAGTACTGTATTAACAATAAATGTTTTTACTTACAAACTGAGTATTCATTCACGAACTGACGTATTCATTATACAGCGTACATTATACTGCTTATAGCACATTATCGTACAATATAGAAAATGAAGTTAAATTGAAAAATAATCATAATATGGATATTTAAACACAATTTTGAAAATGGTGGCCGTTCATTTCGATACAAACTTCAGTTCTTTTTTGCATATTATCGCACTATAGACTATTGTACCTAATTCCAATTACCAGTTTCGTCCTTCGTACTAGTAACTCATGTTGAAATAATTCTGTACCTAATCTACAAGAGTACCTTACGTACTGTAAATTCAATGTTCTGTTCTGCCCGATCCGAAAAGATAAAATTGCTCAGACATGCTATCTACTGTCCGTCTAATTGGTTTTGACGCAGAGTCGTAGAAAGGGGGAAATCACGTGACAATTAATTAACGAGGCCCTTTTATTTAAGTTATTTTAAACAGTTGTATGGGTACAATATTACGTAGACGTCCAATTCCTAACAGAAATTGTTTTCAGAAAAGAGCTAAGACAGCTCAGCCACTAGTCTTTACAAACGGGCGAGCAGAAGCGGGTGGGGGAAACAGGGATTCGACGTAGGCGAACGGACAACAGTACCTGTGCGAAAATATGATTCGATATTGAAAGTTCTTTCGCTACTAGAAAACGCGAACATATTTCTGAAACTTACTATATTCACTAACTCAGTACTGTTTGTGTTTACTATGATCGTAAGGCGACTTTGACTGTTTACGCTTGGTTCTGTGTGGAGAACGGTTGGAAGTTTACTATTAGGAGGAGTGGGAGTGAAGTATATTCAAAAACTCAGGTACAATAAAAATTGAAGCAAAATAAAATGATGTCCCTGTATATGATGTTAACTTTATGGCATGAGTCAGTTTCTAGGAAACGAACGAAGCGAGTTTCATAATTTTGACGAGTGCAATAACTGTATAACATTATAAACTTGTTTCATACGCTATTTTTTCTGCGGCAGCATTATGAAACAATTAGTAATGAAATAACATCAGTTTTGTAATGATAAACAATTAAAATGCATAATTTTGACTATTCCGATATAAATTGCAATTGTTCAGTTATTAATGAAGTTAAATACTTTGGTATAATTATTGATAATCACTTAAAATGGAATGATCATATTCATTATATTTGTAATAAATTACGTAAAACATTTTATTACTTTGTTGTTCTAAGAAATATTTTTTCAATTAACTGTTTATGTATAATTTATTTAGCATTATTTCAATCTATATTTATGTATGGTATTGTAGGTTGGGGTGGAATTTATGAATCCAAACTTTGTCTGCTAATTTTACTACAGGAAAAAGTATTAAAAATTTGTTTAAAAAAGCAGAAAGATTACTCTGCTGAATTGTTGTTTAAACATTTCATAGTTTTCAACATTAAACAAATTAGTATTTTATTTTATTAAAATATTTTCATAGAAATCTTAATAACTTTGAAAGGTATTTACATAAATACAGAACTAAAAATATGAATTCTCTGCGTTTATCTGAACCTAAATGTAAAAACAATTACAGCTTTTTATCATAGCATGAGTCAAGGTCCCAGTTTATTTAACAAATTTTATTCTAATATTATTTTAATCACGAATCCTCTACAAATTAATAAAAAATTAAAAAAAATGGTATTGGATTTATAGTTTGGATTTAAACATATTAAACACTTTTTAATCTGTATCCACTCTCAATTTTAACTTTATTTTTGTTTGTATTCGAATCCCCTCCTGAGCACGAGTCTTACTCATTCAGGAATGAGCTAGTTTATCTTACATTGTATTAACTTGTAATTATTTCAAACTTGCTAGCAATAAACTAAATAAATAAATAAATAAATACAAAAATAAGTAAATAAATAAATAAATTTTTAAAATTACGAAATTTCTAAAAATAATTTTAGAAACATTTAAATTACAGATATAAAAAATTTATGTAAATTTATAAGGAATTAATTGCATGTAGACCCTGGGTTGTACGAAACTCAGTTATACGTAATTATGCACAGTTACTGACAAAATTACATTTAATTACAAGATATAAAATAATTATGAATTGTAGATAATTGATTTGTACTCAATTGATTTTTGTAAATAGCAATTTTTTAAAATAGATTTTAAATTTTACGTGTAGGGTAAAGTTGCCTAATTCCGTGATACCCCTAATCCCGTGATACACTTTTTACATTGAATGTCAGTCAAATCTTTGACATTCGTCCATAGCGCCAGACATCTTTCTCAAAAGAGTGCATCTTTCACTTACTTTTGAGACATCGGTGAACTTTCTATCAGGATACCCAATCCCGTGACATTTAGTTAATAAACGTATCACGGAATTAGGCAACTTTACCCTATATGTTCGCTCTGATGTATAATAAAAGTTCATTTTCACTTCAGATTCTTTTCCTTATGACTCTGAATACATTTTAATCATTTCTCACAATCCTCAAGGTCAGCTGCAGGATGCGAAGAAAATAAGACATGTGGCAGGGAAGAGCATCTCTTTACAACAAAGATTGCAAGGTTACGTGACTCGTACCGATAAGACAGCTCTCTCAGCCCAGGCGAATACAGAACCATCGTTCTCCGTCTTTACGTGCTACCTTGAAGAGAAAGTTGGATTTATTAAAAATGTTGTGGCAAAAAAAAAAAAAAAACTGAAGTTGCGAGGGGTTTGTGTGTAAAAAGCATGTATAGTATAAAAAATTAATAATTAAGATATTCTAAAGTCTGAGTTCATGATTAAAGAAACAATTTTATAGTAAATGTATTGCAGTACAATTATACAAAATTGAAATTCTGATCACCTTCTATCGATTAAACACATTTGGTCAATTAAAAAAATTCTTCAGTGTTCCCAGCTCTTTATTTTCTGTTAAACTGATTCCTATTTATTCGAAAATTATCTTATATCCAAATGTTTAGGCCTATAAATAATTGAAGGGTTCAGAGCCATAGTGGGCCAAGCGTCATATATTAAAAACGCATAAACTAGGCGTTAAATTTAAGTGATTATCATATAAAATATGCACATTAAAACTAAATGATATGTCAGTCTTCATTAAACTATGGTATTCACTTAACTTTAACCCTTGCGTTAACATTTTTAATAAATGGCGTTTGGCCCACTATGGCTCTGAATCCTTCAATTCTGAGTTTTGCCTAATTTAAATTACCCCCTTTAGTTAAGTAGAACTCGTAGGCCTATATACTGTTTCAGTATTTGTTTTATTTTTTGCTTTGACTTTCATTCTTTCTTTCTTTCTTTCTTTCTTATTTCATGTTTCTGCGTTATAATGAATAGCTCTTTCATGTTTTTGCGTCCGCTCGAAAGAGTATACGCATTGACATTGTAAATTTCATTTATATTGCAATATTAGCTATTTTCAAACCAACTCTGAATGGCTTCCCTCCATTGCATTGCCCTTTTATTTCCATTGGAATTCATAATACCTTCCTACATTTCCTACTATTTTAAAATAAATATTAAACTAATTTTATAACTCTTTCGCTTCTGGGAAACGAAATAATTTACGTTTGCCTCACAAGTCGCAAGAGTATACAGTTGTGGTGGGCTTCATTTCAATTCATAGTCGTGTGCGAGCTGTGGAATGGCCGGCTGTAAAACACGTTGAAGTGGTACGATGTGTTATGCGCAGTGGTAATGAAGTGCAGACGGTTCTTCATTACACACACTCAGCTCCTAGCGGCAGAATAACACCAATAGTCGAGTTCTCACTGCATATAGCAGAATACGTGTGCTAGCTTAGTGGCAGTACTAGAGAAACTAGTAAAGAGCAGGAATATTTACAGATACATTTAGAAATACATGCACAAGTGAACATTTTATATATAAATGATATACCCTGACATGATTCCATTAATGTTTCGTAGCTGGGAACCTACAAGGACACAAGAAAGATGCTAACAAAAAGAATAATGTTTAATTATTACTTTGGATTTACAATACGTTTACGAGAAATATAACTGTGTGTAATAGTATACACTGCCAAGATGCATGACGATGACCACGATTAAAATCGAGGCGACAATATTATTACTGAAGATGGTAGTGATATTGGTAATGATCATGGTGATGTTGCAGGAGATTGTAGTGACGAAGATGGCGATGGTGATGTAAGTTATAATGATTAAGACTAAAGTGAAGATGCTAATAGTGATAATTAAGATGAAGATAGACGGGTGAAGATGATGAAAATGTAACGGCAATGATAAAATAAGTTGTGGCGGTACTGAACTTGATGTTGGTAACGATGATGATTATGATGGTTTTGGTATTGATGATGTAACATAGTTGATTGTTGATTGTTTCGGTGTCATCATGGGTGATGATGAAGATAATAATGATGATGTTGACGACAGCGATGATTATGATAATGATGTAGGAAGAGAGGTCTAATTCTTTTGATGGAAGATGGTTCTCACAGAAGTTCCTTAGTTTACCGCATTGAGCAGGAGTATGGTAGCTATGTTCTGATGTGAATGATGGGAAGAAATTGGTTATAAGTGTTTCCATCTGACAATTTTAAAAATATGTATGAGTACACATTATTTATATTATCTGTCAGTTTTATAACATTGATATTATTATTATTATTATTATTATTATTATTATTATTATTATTATTATTACTGAGTTTTCAGTGATTTTCAGTTTAATATTCAACTATTATATTCATATCAATACATAAAACCAAAAACTATATTGTCTGTAGTAGGCCTATACATATTGTGGTAAAACATTTCATTTAAGCTGACTATTACACTTTTACTATGTCATACTACTTTTGACCAATAAAGCGGTACGAAAAGACGTGTTTCAACCAATCATGGCTGCTTATTGGAACAATTTTATCACTTCCCTAGCATTTGTTTCTTTTCATCACTTTATTTTTATCACTTCCCTAACATTTGTTTCTTTGTTTGTCAACATTTCAAACTGTAAATTATTTACGGTAGCCCACTATAAAACATTTGTTTCCCGCATAGATAGTCGACCGAAAATGTCGGCTCCGTTCAAACTAACATTAGTAAAATATAATTTTAGTAAGTCAATAACTATTTTATTGTATTAGAGTACTTTAATTTCTTTTAATTCTTGTACACTTTCTTCCCTTTTTATCACCCCTCTACCATTTGTTTCCTTTTTGTCAACATTTCAAACTGCAAATTCTTTACGATACTATAAAACACCACCTCATTCTAGTGCCGAGATCATGGAAAGCATGGGGCTCTACGTCCATGCCCCCCAAGTGCCTTCATGGCATGTTATGGGGATACCTTTACCTTAACTTTACTATTAACATGCTTTGCGTTGTCATTTGTTTACCCCATAAATAGTCAAGTGAAAATGACTGCTCCATTCTAACGTTTTGGTGAAGTTAACATTAGCGAAATAGAATTTTATTAAGTCAGTTAATATTTTATTGTATTAGAGTACTTTATTCTTCTAATCATGTAATAGTCAATGAAATCCCACTCGAGTTTTGATTTTCTCTAGATAAATCAAAACATCTAATGAGATTACTGTGGATAAGTGAATGATATAAACAATATTGGTAACAGTATTGTTTATAGAGTACAATGGATACCTATAATACTGATCGGGATGAGTAATATGAAATGTAGTTGCGATTTTAGCTTCAACAGCCTCTCGAAAGTATACATTGAGTTGGAGGTCTTTATATGTTGTTTGTCTATGGTTATAGCCGTGATGAATTTAATTCTAGCGATAATGAACATGTTATGATATTGGTTAAGATTATAAAGACTTTTCGATGATGATTACAAAAGTATGGTAATGAAGTTGAATGTGGCGATGATGAATATGATGATGATGATGTAGTAGCCGTGGTGAAGTTAATTGTGCCTATACAGATTATGATGATGGTAACGATGTTGAAGTTAATTATTATGGCTTTAATGATGATTATGATAGTTTGGTACTGTACTCAAACCACGAGAAAGTCTCCAGGGAATGAAACGAAGCGGGGTGATGCTGTGAATGAATGTTGTCACAAGATGTCATGAGGTCACACACGTGGGTACTCGTATCTCTATTGGCTATCTCTCAAAGCACAAACCATAACACTGATATACACATTTTATACTACCCTAGTTACAAAATTAGATCACTGTTAATCTCCTGGTCTTTTAATCCCTCCATACAGGAAATACAGGGACATCATTTTATTTTTACTTCAATTTTTATTGTACCTGAGTTTTTTAATGTACTTCACTCCCACCCCTTCAACCGTCTTCCACACAGATCCAAGACCGCATATACAGTCATAGTAGCACAGTACGTTCCAAAAATGTGTTCGCATTTTCCAGTGACGAAAGAGCTTTCAATATTGAATCATTTTCGCACAGGTACTGTCGTCCATTTGCCTACGTCGTATCCCGGTTTCCCCAACCAGCTTTTATTCGCCAGCTAGTGGCTGGGCTGTCTTAGCTCTTTTCTGAGAACATTAATTTCTGTTAGGAATTGGACGTCTACGTAATATTATACAACTGTTTAAAATAACTTAAATAAAAGGGCCTCGTTAAGTAATTAACTGTCACGTGATTTCCCTCCTTTCTACGACCCTACGACATAACCACTTGGACGGACAGTAGATAGTATCTCTGAGTAAATTTATCTTTTCGGCAGATTGAATTTACAGTACGTAAGGTACTCTTTTATAGAGTAGGTACATAATTATTTCAACATGAGTTACTAGTTACGAAGGACGAAACTGGTAATTGGGATTAGGTACAATAGTCTATAGTGCGATAATATGCACATTAGAACTGAAGCCTGTATCGAAATGTTTAATATCCATATTATGATTATTTTTCAATTTAACTTCATTCTCTATATTGTACGCTAATGTGTTGTAGACAGTATAATATACACTGCATAATGAATACGTCTACATGGACAGCTCAGTTCGTGAGTAAAAACACGCATTGTTAATACTGTACTGTATTTTGATTAAACAAAAACCTAATGAAAATGATGAAACTCAAAAGCGCAATATTTCCTAGTTTAGATAAATGGATTAACTACTTTTCTTCCCTCCTATACCTAGTAAAGTGATTTGTTTGTATATTACGTCAGTATCATCGAACTCCAGTCGTGGAAGGGGATAGCAAACGGCGTTGATCCAGAGGTATAGGCAAGTTAATATTAAAAATGTTAGTAAAAATAAAATGATGTCCCTGTTTATGCAGGAGAGCGCATGATTTTTAAACTGACGTTATAACTCTAATATTATCTATCTACTTCGCTCCAATAGATGACGCAATAGTAAGCACATTCCTTTCACGGTTTATCTCCTGGTTGGAGAACAGTAGTGGAGTTTATTATGGTGGTACTTAAGATGTAAATGAAACAGCTATGGTGAATTTAATTGTGACGGTACTAGAGATGATGGTAATAATGAGGATTATGGTGATGATATGGTAGTGGAAGTGATGATTATAATAATGGCGCTGAAGTTGATTCCGGAGTTGCTGAGGATATTGATGAAGGTCGTAGTTGTGCTGGCTGTGATAGTGATTGTGGTGGTGATGATGATGTTGTTGATGTAGATATACGGTAATAGTCATTGTGTTACAGTTCATTATGACGATAGTGAAGATGATGATGAGGATGAAAAAGAAGAAGATTACGGTTCTGGTGGTGATGATTATGATGATGTAACATCTATGGTAAAGTTAATAATTTGGGGCGGTGCTGAAGTTGTGTTGGTGTTGGCGATTATGGTGAAGTTGATTGTATTGGTGAATATAATATTGATGAAAATTATGATTTTGCTTGTGATGATGATGTTTATGTGATAATGAAGATGATGTAACGGTGGTGAAGTTGATTGTGACAATTGTGGTGTAGATTATGGTTGTGATGGTGATTATGATTGTGATGAAAATGAGATTAATACGCTGGAGAAAATATGACGTTGACAACGATAAGAGAAAGATCAAGCCATTGGGAATTAAATGGAATTCTAAGTAAGTAGGTAATAAAGTTAATGGTAATTTGTATTGTCTTTGTGCTTTAAAGAAGATTTAAAGGGGCTGTAGCTGACTTCGCTGTCTAGTCTTCACGAGGCCGTAATAAGGCCTCTGTTCCGGATTACACGCCGTATTTCACATAGAGAATTTATTCGTGCCTTTGACTGCGCTGACACGTTAACCTTATGGCTCAAGACAGTAAACACACAGGTCTCCTCAGATTAGAGCAAGCTTGGGCGGGTCTACCTCATCTGTCTAATGAATTTTACAAGGACAGTTGTAACTTCTGAAAGCAGCTGAAGTGTTGAGGAGAATTCTCATATGCAACCTACCACAGTACCATGAAAAATGTTTCAAGAAGCGTTTTAATGTAATACAATATTGAAGTTGAAAATTAACAGTATAAAATTACGGAATAATTATGCAAAAGCATCGGATTTTCACTCCAGAAATTATAGTTCTAACACATACGAGTGCAAGTATAGGGGAGAGATGGGTAGTATCGGACATCGGGTAATATCGGACAGTGAGTTTCTTTCATCTACCACCAGATGTAGCACCTGAATAACATGGTTACGTTTCTGTATGCGACATCACAGAAACGTAACCATGTCATTCAGGTACTGTCATCTGGTGGTAGATGAAAGGAACTCAGTCCGATATTACCCGATGTCCGATACTACCCAACTTTCCCCTATTGGGTTTTAGGAACGATTTTCTCTAGCTAGTACCGTTCCTTCCATCAATGCTCCATGATGGGAGTTTGCGGCCTTGTCAACCGGGATTATTGCATATCCTTCAACATGTAATAAGTACTTTAATTCCTACCATTTGCTTGAGCAGATAATTATGTTTACAGAGAAGAAATAGGTTTTGTTTTTCTTCCCATATCAATGACGACACTGGACACTATTTGTAAAGAGAAACCAAGTGTTTCATAATCGAAATAACATTTTTATACTACATAAAGTTATTAAAAAGAATGTGAGTTTGAACGCGATTTTCTAAGGAACAAAGTTTGAAAAGAAAATCTTTAAGGTATTTGTAAGAAGAAAAAAAAAAGAAAAAAAAAAGAATTGGTACAACGACCAAACAAGGGAGGAGGGCCAAACCGCGAGTTCCTACAAACTACTACTCAAATATGTGACAACAGACAGGATTGGAGCACTACATGCTGCAATACTAATAATTTTGTCTCTTCTTTAACCGTAGTTCGCCATCTATATTAGCTCTTCAATTTTCTGATCGCTGATTGGACTCCCTTTCAGATCCTTGTACCATTTAAGTTAATCACAGGTACATTTTGGAATAGAACCGGGAAAACTCTGTTCATAGGAAGGCAAGCTAATCACTAGATCGCGGACGCGGTCTTATTTAAATATAGTAATTTCATTAATTCATAGTGTTCTGCCCAAGGGCAGGTCTTTCAATGCAAACCCAGCATTCTCCATTCTTTCCATTTTCCGCCTTCCTCTTAGTCTCCGCGTATGAAACATAGGGCCTACATCTTAATGTCGCCTATCATCTGATATCTTCTTCTGCCCCGAAATCTTCTCCCGTTTATCATTCCTTTCAGTGCATTCTTCAGTAGGCAGTTTCTTCTCAGCCAGTGACCCAGCAAATTCCTTCTTCTCTTCCTGATCAGTTTCAGCATTATTCTTTCTTCACCCACTCTTTCCAACACAGCTTCGTTTCTTATTCTCTCTGTCAATTTCACACGCTCCATTCTTCTCCATAGCCACATTTCAAATGTTTCTAGTCGTTTCTCTGCACTTCGTCATAATGTCTATGTTTCTGCCCTCATACAATGCTATACTCCAGACAAAGCACTTCACTAGTCTCTCCCCTAGTTCTTTTCCAGAGGTCCCCAGAAGATGCTCCTTTCTCTATTAATAACTTCCTTTGCCATTGCTAGTCATATAGTAATTTATAGTTTATTTAATGCGTAAGCAATGTTAACACGAAACATATGACACATAACTTCAGGCAGTAGAGGTGCTTAGTGCTGAAAAATTGTCTCTTTTAATTCAAATAACTGTTTCTCCATCGTTGTAGCGTAATAGCGACCTTAATAACGTCTTGAAATTGTGGATATATCCTACTTTAAACGTTCACCTTGTTCATTACTCTCAGCACTCAAGGAAGCAATCTAAATGTCAATGAATGAAATTAACTTTCAGTGGCATGCAACGTTATGCAGCAGGACCTACATTCTTTCGGATTGGAGTAAAGTGTCCGCTAGATATGTACATAGTTTTCATCCATTTTAATCCACTGATACTTTTCTATGGCAGACAACATTTCAGCGTTATTCATTTGTAATTTTTCCCCAAGGACAGGTCTTACTCTGCAAACCCAGCATTCTTCAGTATTTCTTATTTTCTTTCTTCCTCTTCATTTCCGCATACGATCTATATGTCTTAATGTTTTCTGTCACCTGACGTCTCCTTCTGCCACAAACATTTCTCCTGTTCACATTCCATCCAATGCATCCGTCAGTAGGCAGCTTCTTCTCAGGCTTCTCAGGTAGTCCTTTTTGTCTTTCTGAACAGTTTCAGCATTATTGTTAGTGTAATTTTAACAGCTTCATTGCGCCTAAGTAAAGAGAAGCGACTAGAAGCATTTGAAATTTGAATATGAAGAATGGAGCGTGTGAAATGGAGAGATAGAATAAGAAATGATGTGTTGGAAAGACTGGGTGAAGAAAGAATGGTGCTGAGCTGATCAGGAAAAGAAAGAGGAATTGATTGGGCCACTAGCTAAGAAGAAACTGACTTCTGAAGGATGCACTGGAAGTAATGGAAGAAGAGTTCGGTGCAGAAGAACATATCAGATGATTGACCACATTTTAAGATGTATGGATCATATGCGGAGACTAACAATAAGAGGAAGGCAGAAAATAGGAAAAATTGGAGAATGCGGGGTTTGCAGTGAAAAATCTGCCCTTGGACAGAAAACTATGAATGAAGAATTAATCTCATCTGACACTTAAATGGACGTGCAACGTATTTTAAAAACAATTTTAGCGCCTGATATTCGTAACAGCATAAACATGCTAATTTTATGTTTATTTTATTTACATAAAATGTTTGTTTTTATTACCAAAACGGGAAATTTTATTTTTAACCACTTGCAATAAACATTTCTTTTAAATATTTATAGTTAGAAAGAGATTTGAAATAATGATATGCAAGTGTAACGCTAAATTAAATCTGTGTTGAGGACAGAATTTTAATTTTAAACATACAATATCAAATGATCGTCGTCGTCTTCCTAAAAAGTATTAGGCCGAGCGGCCTGTTACGGTCTTAAACTAGAATTTTCAGTCAATTTCTTCTTCGGACGACCCAGAGATCTTTTTCCATGCGGATGGTAATGAAACCGTACTTTTGGAATTCTGCATCGATCCATTCGCTCGAAATGACCCTTCCACTGAAATTGATATTTGCTGATGAACTGCATAATGGGTTCTATTTGAAGTTCTTGCATTACGTCCTCATTTTTTTATGATCCCAGCGAGTATATCCAGCTGTTGCTCTCATGAACCTCATCTCACTTGCTGTTATTCTACTGACATCTTTATTCTTCACAGTCCACGCTTCACTACCATAGCTTAATACTGACTGTGCTAAGGTTTTATATAAGCCTATCCTTAATATCAAATGATCAACTTTTAAAACTAATTTTAATTCTCTTATTTCTCAGACAGTTCAGATTAAAACGAAGAGTTATTTCCATTAGTAAATGAGAGATAAGATGTTCGTCTACGACCGACTTTAATCTTGTATATGAATCTATTATTATTGTTCAATTTCCTAAGTAGAGCTCACAAATACCAAGAAGATAGTGCATTTTTTATACTTAAGTTAAACGAAAAAAAAAAAACTAATTTCAGTCTTAATGAATGAAGCTTTCAATTTATTTCTTTTGCCGTAACGCTGTTGAACTGCGCTGCTAAACTGATTCCATTAAGATTCTCATTTAATTACAGAAAGTGGAGATCTGCACCTAATTCAAAACCCTCAGTCTTTCACACATTTTGTCTTGAGTTGTGGCTTGAAAACCACGAATTATTATTAGTGAATTTAATTTACAGCGAAAGAGTTTTATGCCCGTGCTATAAAATAGAGCTAATATGAGGCTTTAACATTGAATGAAAGTTATGTTGCGAGTCCGAACTCTGTTTAGATTGTGGACATTTATCATTATCAATGCTAAGTCTCGCTTTTTAAGTGGAGGCCACATGATATACTCATCCCACATCAACAAATCTTAGACAGGTACTAATACAACAAAAATCTAGTCTAAACTACTGGTACGGTCTGTACAATGTAAAATAAATAAATTTTGCCTATACACCCTGAAAAACGTATGTTTTTACACTCAGTTAATTATCAGAAGTAGGTTGAAGTCATTCTTTTGTATTTTTTTATTCCTCTCGTAAGTCAACTGAAAGTGGACTATCGCCGGGCTGTGAATTTTAAAGTAATAAAGAAATATGTGCATTAACTTTGTTCAGAAAAGAGGGAGTAAATTATTTCGTGGTTTATAAATTCCAGATACACAATATGTGACTTGCGTATAAATTCACAGAACGTCTATATTATGAGATGGAGTTTATGAACATTCCTTAAAATATATTCAAAAAACCAATTAGAGAAACACTTTAGCAGAATGTGCAGTAGCATTTAATTCACATTGTTTTTATTAAGGTCATCGCTGTGAATTCTGGATCATATTTAACTAAGCTTCACAATAATAAAATTTTACTCTATACAATTTTACATAAATTAATCAACACCAGAGCTATATCTATTACGTTGTTCACAATAGATATTAGTATTAGTATCTGTACTGTCTATTTTAATTGGGGCTTTGCCCTGTTATAGGCATAAATAAATAAATAAGTATGTAAGTAAATAAATGAATGAATAAATGAATAAATGAATAAATCAATGAATGAATAAATGAATAAATAAATAAATAAATAAATAAATAAATAAATAAATAAATAAATAACCTTTTTACGTTATTTTAATATGAAACTTATAAGCATCACATATTTTAAAGAAATAATTTATAGGCTACACATTAAATGCAAAAATATATACAATCAATATCAATCGGCCAGCATCCGAAATGACTCATTTCGCCAGTAATAGTAATTCTAATACTTCTTTCCAACACCTTGGTAGCTCAGTTGGCAGAGCATTGGCTTGCGATAAACACAGGACCTGTGTTCGAATTCCAGTGATGGTGGGGTCGTACTTTTGGAAGACCAAGCCAAATTTTCTGAGGCGTTATCTTGGGATTCCCCCGTTTCCCTCCAATATTCCATTGTCACTCCCCATTTCATTATTGATTATAATCCTTATGGTCTATCCAAAACTATTTCCGACATGACAAATGGCGCCTTTAGCATGTTACTATGGCAACCATTCAAATCAACCAATCACGAGAGACGCGTAACCATGGTAACTGGACGGTGTTGCCGTGTCTATGTTTACAAGTTGCACGTGAATACCACGGTCTAGTGGTGAATACAGTGACCGGAATAACTTTGAGTTGTCTGGTTAGCGCGTGCTTTGTGTGAATTAAAAATATTATTTAGTTGTATTATATCTTTAGTGTATCGATAATTATTGTATTTAAATTATATTGCACGTATTATCTTCGTTGTCATTGGTGGAGAGTGTGACTAGTGTGCGTTTTATAGTTTCTGCCAGATTTTCTAAACAGGTGACTTGTACAATGTCGGAAGGAAGAAAAGGCAGGCGGAGAACAAAGAATATTGTACAAGGTGCCCCGTTAAAGAGTCAAGAGCGAGAGAGATGGTGTGCTTAAAGAGAGTATTTTGAGAGGGAAAGAGATAATGACTGGCCTCTTTTACATTTGGCGCAAGTCGTAATGAGAACTGCTGCTTGTGTTAAAATTAATAAGAGCACTGTTATCGATATTGGAAAAGGAAAAGGCCGTGTAGATTTTTAATCATAAATATTTTTACAGTTTATTTATTCAACGCCTTTCTAACAATATTACATTGAAGAATACCGGCATTCATAAAAGTAAAGGTTTCGTATTAAATTAAAACCTATTTTTCAGTTTACAGTCCTTTTGACGCTTTTCTAACGGTATTACATTGAAGAATACCGGTGGTACTACTACTACTACTACTACTACTACTACTACTACTACTACTACTACTACTACTACTACTACTACTAATTATTATTATTATTATTATTATTATTATTATTATTACACTGGTCAACAAAATTTAAACTTTTGTCTGTTAAATGGGAAACGATGGGTGATTCTAAGTGACTTTTTTGTGCTGATTTCAAATCTTTTTACAGAACTTTTCCATCACCCAGGGTTTTAGAGTAATCACATGAAAAACATTTTTCGTATCTATACATTATAGTATTACGACATCTTAGTCGAAATTACATTTATTGACCTAAAATGTATGTGAAGCATATTTTCCGCTGCACTTTGCTTGAGGAATATCTCTTTTCAGTATCCAACAATAGTCTGCCAACATATTTGAACATTATTTACCCTGTTAGCGCCTTTCCGTTTCCGCGATGTCCTGGTGGAAACACTCCCCGTGTTCGTCGCTCACAGCCCTAGGTTTTCAGGAAAGAAATCGAAATGGGATGCAGAAAGTGTATTTTTTAAGACATATTACATCCCATGATCGTGTAGTTCTCAATCATCTCACTGACAAGTTCTCTATAGTTCTCAGACCTGAAGTTTCCTAAAAATTTCGTGACAACATTTTTGAAATGCACCCATGGAGCTGTTTCTTGCATTTTAACTGGTTTTGAAATTGCGTATCTTTCGTCAGTCCCTTTATTTGAGGTCAACAAATATTCCTTCTTTTAGTTTAGCTTCACTGATTCTTGGGAACTTATTTTTCAGGAAGAGAAATGCACTGACATCACGAGCCATTGCTTTCACAAAATTCTTAATCAAGCCTAATTTTATATGCAGTGGAGGCAATAAGATTTTTTCAGAACTTACAAGTGGTTGGTGAAAAAAAATATCTTGTCCTGGATTAAAGTGATTCTCTCTTTTGCCAGTTCTTTTTATATAATGATTACTTTTATCTCTGCTATCCAACTTGCACAAGTATCAGCAAAATTTAGTATAGCCAAGCTATAACCCAAGTGAGATACCTATTACTTTCAAATCCCCACATATCTGCCAAGAAAAATTGTTATACTTGATAGTGGTTAGTAAGAGCTTCATATTCTCATAATTTACCTTCATGCCAACTGCAAGGGCTAAAGAAATGTGTGGATATTTCTGTCCATTATGTAGAAAGCTCTCCTTTCAAAGTCTATGAACAAATGCCAATCCTCAGGCTTATGCTTAATACCCATTGACTCGAACAAATTCTCAACATCATTGCAGAAAATTAGGTCCTGCTCTTTAGAAAACAAATGGTCAAATTCCTTTTGACGTTGGCGAAAGAAACTTATTTTGGTGTTACCTGCAGCAGCTTCCAGCCTTTCAATCTTGAGGCGAGTGATTCTGCCTTGCTTTTACTTAAACCAAGATCCCGAACCAAATCATTTAAATCCTCCTGTGTTAGAAAGTGAGGTTCATTTATAGTATCATCTTCCACAAAATCTGTATCATTTTGTAATTCAGTCTGAACATCAGGAACACTTTGAATTACTTCAGTCAATGTTATATCATCTGGTGGAGTTGGTATGGGAACTCCTGGCCTATGAAGCATCGACCGAATTGCAGAAACTAAAGTTTGATATTTAACAGTGTCTGTAGTTCGAATTTATTCCAGATATATTTGTCAAGCAGAAGTAGCAATCTGTCAAATGATCCTTAGGTTCGCACCATATCATAGGGACTGCAAAAGGCATATGACGGGCTCCTTTTAACCAGCCAGTTAATAGTGTACACATTTAGCACAACAGATTTCCGGGGCCCATGCCTTATTCTGGTCTATTTTGTTGTTAAAATAAGTCATAAACTCTTCTAACTAGAGGAGAAAAATTTGGTCTCTTCCATTTTAAAGTGAGCTCACCACACACTTAACAGAAGTTGTTTCTATCTATAAGACTCTTTCAAGACATGTTTCTTATACATTATACACTACTACTTACAATGCACTATTAGGTTCGGTATTATGTACTTCTATCACAATTCAATTGACAACGAAAGAGAGCACAGGATTAGCTTCTTTCTTTGAAGAAAGCTTCTATTCGTCTGGGAAATTTACCTTAAAATAACAATTTTCTGAGGAAAATGTCATTGTTGTTATTCGTGAATTCACAGGCAACAATACCCAACGTTACAAGTCAATTGTTGACACAATATAATGAAATATTGTAATTGTAAAATGCGCCTTCTAATCAGCATGTTATATACCACAAATACTAATAAACTGGAACAAATATATTTTCAAAATTAAAAAAAAAAATGGTGGGCGATGGAAAATTTCTGACTTCATTTTTGGAATCAGCAGATGGCAATACATAAGAAATACCCGAAATTATTTATTTAACAAAATCATTGTTAACCAGTGTTATTATAGATTAATAAAAGTAATAATGTACACAAATTTTAATGCCTAGTGTTCAACAAATTGGTTAGAAATGTATGTGTTCATGTCAGCCGTTTATTACTGCACTCTATCGGCAGAGCGCTTGCTTACACGAAAGATGGACAACATGACAACACTGCTCTCCCTTCTCTGTAAGCTGTCAAGTCGGAAATAGTTTTGGTCAAGGTATAAAATAGCATTGACCAAAACGGTGTCGGCATGATATAGTGCTCTGACTGGTGTACAGATGGCAGGACGTAGAGCACTCTGAGAGACTACTGAAACCTTAAGCTTACATATCTGTATCAATAGATGGCACCACAGAGCTGAGTCACATATCTGCAAAAAGATCATTCCGACGCCAACAACCATTCCTACATAAATGAAGGAGTAATAAGTCCACCGCGTGGAATAGCGGTTGTCTCGTTATCACTGAGCAGAAAATCTAAAGTTCGAGAGTAACTAGACAGCGAGACATGTTCTGTTAGGATTCTCCTCTAGATATCCGTCTATAATACATTTATCTTCACTGACATACACACCATAATCAGCTTCATCTTCACCATTTTATTTACACCATCATAATAAACTTCATTTTTACAATACTCTCATTTTACGAGGAAACTTCGCATCATTCAGCCGCCAGCCGACTTCCTGCTCTCCCGATAGCAGCGTGGGAAACCTGTTCTATAAAACATCCCAGCAGTTAGTTGCTTCTGAGAATTGTACCGGAACGTGTGTGACTGCTGCTTGAGTATTAAGTAATCGATTGGAAAATGAAGTATACAATTGAAAGGCGAATTTATTTGTTGCAATGTTGAGTGGAAAGGGATAATTATAGAATATGCGTTCCGAGATTTACTAGTAAATATCCTGACTCTAGGGGGGAAGGACTAGTTGGGATTTCCCGGTCTTTGATGGGTCAAAAACCCTCATAGAACTGCAGTGAATTTCGGTGAAGTCCGGAGGGCCTAATTAGTCAAATCCATTCTCCTTACCTCCACGCTGAGGCCTCATGGGATCTTTTAAGATGCGAAAGAGAGAGTGGTGTGCGGAAAGCAACGGGAAGTTGCCGCATTTACCTTTCCCAAGAAAAAACTGAAAACATGGCATGTTGAGTGAAAAGGAATTGGCTGGGTCACTGTTTGAGAAGAAACTGCCTACTGAAGGATTCACTGGAAGGAATGGTGAACGGGGGAAGAGTTCGGGGCAGAAGAAGTCATATGATAGACGACATTAAGATATATGGATCATGTGCGGAGACAAATAGGAAGGCAGAAAATAGGAAAGACTGGAGAATGATGGGTTTGCAGTGAAAGACCTGTCCTTGGGCAGAACACTATGAATCAATGAATCCTGACTCTAGCATTCCTACAAAATCTTGTGTTTCGAAATTAATGAAAAAGTGACTACAACAGATTCAGTTTGTGATAAACACATAAAGCGGAAAAGACACGTTTTAACTGAAGATAAACTTGGGGGTATTCGGGCGCGGTTAGAAGTAAGTCCCAGAAAATCTCAGTAGTCTCGCTGGTACCATGCTGGTAACTGGATCCTATGTTACTAACTTAGAAATGGCTTTTAAGGAACGCGGAGGTTCGTTTCCGCCCTCACATAAGCCCTATCCTGAGCAAGATTAATCCAGTCCCTACAATCATATCCCACCTCCCTCAACTCTATTTTAATATTATCCTCTCATCTACAATGGCTTCCACAAAGTGTTTTCCCCTCAAGTCTTCCAATTAACACTCTCTATTATTTCTAGATTTATCCATATGTGCTACATACCCATCCCAAACGACTGGATTTATTAAAACGGTTCCTTGTAAGTTCACGTTCGTGGGGAGGGGAGGAGGTAACTCTATGGGGCCAGTAGCGTATAGCAAATAAAAGAACCTGTTTCTGTTATCGAACTCCAGGGAATATTCGCCTTTCATTTCTATCCCACATTAAATTTCAATGTTGAGTAGCCTCTGTTAATGAAAGAGTCGTTAAAGAAAATAAAATCATATACTATTCACTTTTATCAGCGTCGTTATCCGTTCACATCTTTGATGACAGCAAACTTTCCGATCCCATTATTTCCTTAGTACTCTAACATTTATTCCTCCTTTATGATTACAAATTAAAAGCAATCGTTCCTTAAAATTAGATGCCTTGGCTAAGGGGAAGAAAACTCCGACAGAAAACAGGGTTAGAGCGAGCTTCATAATTGTGGTAGTCAGCTTCCATCGCGGATTAAAATACTTCAAAGAAAATACAGTTTGAGATTGTGCGAGAGATCAGTACAACTTCCGCTTATATTTTTTGACAGCATAGCATACAGATTTCAAACGTAAATACGTGTCCATTTGCTCAATTTTCACACAGTTGAAATGTTCTTCCTACATTTATTTAATTACTAGCCGTACCCGTGCGCTCCGCTGCACCCGTTAGAAATAAATATAAAGTAATTTCCATCCAGGGAACATTCGTGTTTAATAGAAGGATAAATCGTTTATTATGTTACTTAATTTAAATTGTATTAAATAAATTAAAATGCGATAATTTTGATCCAGAGACCACTCATTTGGTCATAAAATTATTTTAGGAAATACAGGAAACGAATGCCTATCAAGTTTTCTGTGCATAAGAAGCTATTTTAATCTTAACTGTCCTCGATTCACTCAGAAGTTACTGTAATAACATTATAGCATTATGTCCATCTAGAGAAACTACACTTGCCAATGGTGAATTAATAATTAATTATACAAATCGGTTAATTTAGCTTCCGATATTAATTCATACAAACTCAGAAACATTCTCTGTAGGCTATGTTTCATAGTGTTCGATTGTTGTTGTCCAAGGCCCCTTATAGACGAAGTCATTTGTTTTTTATTTCATTACACCGCCTTAGGTGGCGTTCGATGAAAGAGTAATGGAACGGAGAAAAATTCTCTCCGGCGCCGGGACTTGAATCCGGGTTTTCAGCTCTACGTGCTGATGCTTTATCCACTAAGCCACACCGGATACCCATCCCGGCGTCGGACAAAATCGTCTTAAACTGAGACGATGACGCAGAATATCTGCATGGAAATATCATATGTACTTCGGTACATTAAAATTTTATATATATATATATATATATATATATATATATATATATATATATTAGATGGCGTTGTTATTGTAATTTTGAAACTCATTTATCTCATTAAATATCAGTCCTATCAAAATTTTGCATGGAATAAAACTTACCGGAAATTACTTTTAAAGAAACTTTTTTGTGTAATATTTTTCATGAAAATTAATAATAAGGGAGATATTTCGATTTATTTAATTCAAGCCCCCTTATAACCCTCGTTTTAAATAAATTTTCAATGCCATATAGCCTAAATTCTAAGTTACAACGAACTTAATTTATATTCCAGTTTTCATATAAATCGGTTCAGCCATTATCACGTGAAAAGGTAACAAACATACAGACAGACAGACATACAAACAAAAATTTCAAAAAAGGGATTTTCGGTTTTAGGTCGGTTAATTATATATGTTAGGACCAATTATTTTTGAAAAATCGAAAATTACCAGAAAAATTTCGGCTACAGATTTATTATTAGTATAGATTTATTTATTTATTTATTTTATTTTGCTAATAATTATAATATAAAATGTAATATAAACACAAAAAGTTTAGCTCGCCCCTGAAAGAGTAGAACTCGTGCTCAGGGGCGGATTCCAGAATTGAAATTAAGAAGTTGTTGTGACGTAATGATGATATCTCGTAGAAACACAAAGTAATCCATACAATGATTCCCAATTGCCTGAAATCCGTGGACCGGCTTCTAGCGAAGCACCTTCGAGTTGCCTCATTGTTACACGGGGAGCGAATAGATTACAAATAATAATTAAACCATTAACAATTAACAAATGATTTATTAACCTAAATGAGAAACTAAAATTAACAATGATAAAAATGTGATACACGTTACTATACTAAAATGAGAGCTACATCTAACTATACTAGAATGAGTGAGAGGATGATTAATGAGTCCTGGGGAAAATCCCGCGAACACTACAATTAGACAACAGGTCCATTCTTGATTATGACTGCGCCACGCGAGACGAACACATAGTTCCAATAAGCACAAACTTGTCTCGGTGACGCACATGTCTTTTCCCACAAAAGGGAGCAACCGTACTTTGACCTCTACCATCAAACTGAGTACATACCTCGGTATCACTCGCACCGTAACAAACCCGAAATATACCACTGCGGCTTGAGTAGAAGTCCACTACCTGGCAGCATATTTCCAACATACCGCTGACAATCCATAAACGACTCGTGACACAGGTGTATGACGTTCCGCGGATAACTCGACCTCGGAGTGCCGATGCCGCGTAGTCTGTACACCATCCGTAGACATTGTGATTCCCAATCACAATTTGCTGCGTTCCTTCCAACGTAGCGATTCACTCCCAGCGGATTCCACTCTGAACGGATACACCAATCCGTCCCAGTACGTGGCCGGATCACTCTCGTACACACGAAGCGGTGCTTTCGTGTACTCAGCAAGACACGAACTCCAATGTGAGCGGGCACGCTCACGGCCCGTTCCCCAGGCGTAGATATCTCCGGACTCCAAGTCCACTGCAGGAATACCAGTCTACGGAATCGTCCAGTCGACTGTTCCCCAACACCGTGTTGTAGTCAGACTCTCCAAAAACGTATCCTAGATTTAGGTCCTCTCCTAGAGGAACCTCGACCAACCCTCTTCTGCGGCGTCCTGCAACTAACCCCTCTCTCAGAGGTACAGTCCTCGACCTCTCCTCGTGATATTGATATTGAACTGTCGTGGTGAACTCTGGTGATGAACTCTCCTCGATGAAGTCTGGTCGTCAACTTTTCTGGTGAACTCTCGTCTTAACACTAATAAGGCTGGTTAATCTCGGACCCAATGATAAGCAAGGCTCAATTATGCCGCCTAGTGGGCATAGAGGGAAAACAAAATGTGCAGCACCATCTAACGTAAACACGTAATAACTATTTATATATTCTTATTACGTAGTAGACATAAAACAAATTGAATTATATACTTTGTGGTGTAGTGTGAGGTTTTAGTTCCTCATTACTAGATGGCACCTCGTATTAGTTATTACGTGTTTACGTTAGATGGTGCTGTACATTTTGTTTTCCCTCTATTCACCTCGTATTAGTTATTCATAGTCTTCAGCCAATAGATCTGATAATCTACGAATTTTAGTGTACATATTGTGTTGTCATTCATCATTACCTCCATGTTAAAGCTCTCTTTTTCTAAGACCGCTTACACTTCTCATCTTATAATAATTTTTTTGTACACTTCAAGTATGAAGAAAGTTTAACCGTGCCATTTATTCTGATCCCTCCCCCATGTTCTGCTCCTCCGCGCTGTTCTCTTTCTACTCGTATTTTCCTCCTGTCATCTTTGGATATTCAAAATATTGTAGGACTATCTGCACAGGGGAATTTATCTTATAACCATGGGGCACGGTTTTATTTTCGGATTTTTTCCTTTGATATTTTCCTTCTATATTTTCCTTCACTATCTCTCGCGATTGTTATTTTTCTCAATTTATGTACTGGATTTCTCTTCTCTAGATATATGTCTTGCCTATGAGTCATTCCACGTCAAATCGCACAAAATTATACAAATTTTGACCTTCATATTTCTGATTGCGTTTATATTTTTTTTACTAACTCTATGGGTCTAATAAACAAACAAGTGTATTTTTATTTCCTCCTAAGTCCACATGTTTTTAAAATATTACACGTTAAAATTCGTTAAAAATGTCACACAATGCAACATTTAAAGCGTCATATTTCTGACGATATTGATGTTAAAATTTTTTTGAAAAATGCATTTAAAAGCTTAAAGTACTGTCTTTTATTAAATATTGACTAACTAATATAATTATTACAAATATTTTTTTATAATTCAATTTTTAAAAGTTCTATTAAAAATCTAAAAAAATTCTTACTAGGCGCACTGAAGTATTCTTAATAATTCCAGAAAAAATCAGAATGGGATCTCCAATAGTTTAATGGAAATTTAATTACTTACGACACAATGTGTAGCGGTCGGTGCAGCAGCAGTGGACGGGAAGCGTTAAAGCGCGCTGGGAGGTTTATCGGCGCTGGATGATTGAACGTTGCAACATTACACCCAGTACGGAACAAGTCACTCGAGGAAACGCTGCTAATTTACTTATTATGATATCTTGAAATATTTGTACATTATGCTTTTTAAATGTTTCTTTTCATTCACACTTTAAATTTTCATTCTCCTACCTTCTTTCTTGAAAGAAAATTGTTTTACTAAATCTTCAGTTTTTGACAACGGAATGAAAGAATGTAATTTTAATGTACCAGTTATTGGTTTTAGATTATGGTATCTGGTCTGCAAATTTTCAGTGTGGTTTTTGTGCTTATTCAATGGACAAAATATAACTAACACGTTAGAAATGTTAATTGTGACCAATCAAACAGTTTTTTTTTTTTTGGTGTTGTTGTATAGGCTCTTGAGGATCTTGTATAGGCTGGCTCTCATGGCAAGCCTTTTAACAGTTTCTCCAATGCTATCACATGGACTGTATCCATAGAACTGCTAGAAGAAGAACTGGGATAATCACTTTCTCTGTCCGCACTTTCATTTGATTCATGTTTATTAATATCACAAGAACTACCGGCTTCACATATAATTTCACCTGATCTATCCGGAAATTGATTGATTTTTACGGAAGGAATCACATATTTGCACATTCAAAGACTCCTTTAAATTGAGCTTTATCAATTAGTCGCGACTTACGCGTCTTAGTGTAATTTTCTTTTTAAAAGCGTGAGTAGTAAGGTAAATGGATTTAAACGCTTGTTATATATTACGCGATCTTTACCATCACTAATGTTGTATAGAAGTCACGTTACTTCGTGAAATTCAAACCCAAACTGATTATTTTTCTCTTCTATATTTTGTCTCCTGCCATCTGTTTACTGCCATAAAGTTTACTGCCTTACCCAGCCTTGCTATCATCAAACACTTGGCTATATTACAGTATAAACATACAGAACTGAGAAGGGCTTCCCCTCTTAGCTGAGCTGACAATAATAAAATAACTTTAGATAATATATTTACTGTTCCTTAAGGTATTAATCATTTGATGATTAGTATGGTGATATCAGATGCAACGGGGGATTTCGTAAAACTTTCGCCGGGCAGCCTTCTAGCCTATGGCTGCAAGCAGTTCATTAGCTGGGCATCGCGAGCGCGTGCATGCCTCCGGAAAATAAATTGTTACAAATGTATGGGTGCAGATCCCATATTTATAAATGCATTAGTTTACAGATAATACATAAGCGAACAAGTCTATGTTTTTTTCAAATTTTTAACTTGGCTATTTAATATAGTAATTTTGCTTTGAAAAAGAAATGTTAAAAAAAATAGGCCAAATTTTAAATTTATTTGTGATAAGGCTTAAAGTAATAAAAAGTGTTGTATTTAGTCTTTAAAATGCGCCAAACCACAAATCTCAATTATATGTAGACACAGAGTTCCAAGTGAGTTTATGTAACAGTGCGCGCATAATTTGCGTAACTTCAAATAGTCATAACTACACAAATAATTAATAATTGTGAAAATAAAACAATACGGGTCTCCTTATTCGATGTCTGGAATTCATGAAAAAAAAATTCTACCATTACCGAGAAGGTTGTGTTTTATTGCTGTGCGATTTGATGTGGAATGACTCCTATGGCTTTCGGAAGTTCTCATTTCAGGTTTACTTTCGGATTTTCCCTTCTTGTCTCCCCTCCCCAATAGTTTAAACCACAAATCGGGTATTTTATTTACGAGCAGTTCACCTACAGCCTTGTCTTAATCCACTGTGTTCTATAAAAACGAGATGTGATTTTTCACCACGCACGGACGACTTTTATTGCAGCTTCAACAAACGTAAAAATCTTGCAAAGAATACTAAATAGATTCCTAGCTGAAGTAGCTACAGTATGGGACTCATAACACCGGCACTGGCAGGAAAAGAATATCGCAGGTGAAGCTGAGAGTGGAGATGTAGTGGAACTGATGAGAGGTGTTGACAGGCTAAAGGTGTGACCATTCAGCTATCGCAGGGGTTAATACAAGTATAGTGATTCGTTAATGTTTTTGTGAAGCTTGTACTGTAGACGTTATCAGTTCGGAAGCTGGCTGATAGGGGCGTGGTTTCAAATAACTTTGGAGTAATAGTTGATGCATTTCTTTTGTATTCTTCACAGGACTGGTGAGTTTAGTCCCATATAGTACTATCGTTGCCGTTCCAGTGATTCTTTTACGTGCGCTGCAATAACGAAATAACCATACGGAAAATCTCGCTCTTGAGTTATGAAATATTTTGGAATCAAAGAGCGCATATATACATATATACAGGGACATCATTTTATTTTTACTTCAATTTTTATTGTACCTGAGTTTTTTAATGTACTTCACTCCCACCCCTTCTCCTAATGAAGTTCCAACTCCACACAGACCCAAGACCGCAGATAGTAAGCAGTACTGAAAGAGTATAGTACGTTCCAGAAATATGTTCGCGTTTCCAGTGACGAAAGACCTTTCAATATTGAATCATATTTTCGCACAGGTACTGTCCGTTTGCCTACGTCGCATCCCGATTTCTCCCACCTGCTCCTGCTCGCCCCTCTGTAATAGCTGGGCTGTCTTAGCTCTTTTCTGAAAACATTAATTTCTGTTTGGAATTGGACGTTTACGTAATATTATACAGCTGTTTAATTTAACTTAAATAAAAGGGCCTCGTTAAGTAATTAACTGTCACGTGATTTCCTCCCTTTCTACAATCCTGCGGCATAACCACTTGGACGGACAGTAGATAGCATGTCTGAGTAATTTTATCTTTTCGGATCGGGCAGAAGTGAAAATTGAATTTACAGTAGGTAGAGTAGGTACAGAATTATTTCAATATGAGTTACTCGTACGAAGGACGAAACTGGCAATTGGAATTAGATGCAGTAGTTTATAGTGCGATAATATGCACAAAAGAACTGAAGCCTGTATCGAAATGAACGGCCACCATTTTCAAAATTGTGTTTAAATATTCATATTATGATTATTTTTCAATTTAACTTCTTTCCCTATATTGTACGCTAATGTGCTGTAGACAGTATAATATACACTGCATAATGAATACGTTCGCATGGATAACTCAGTTCGTGAGTAAAAACACTTATTCTTAATACAGTACTGTACTTTGATTAAACAAAAACCTAATGAAAATTATGAAACTCAAAATCGCGATATTTCCTAGTTTACGTAAGTGGATGAACTATTTTTCTTCCTTCCTATACCTAGTAGAGTGATTTTTTTGTGTTTTACGCCAGTATCATCGAACTACAGTCGTGGAAGGGGATAGCAAACTGTGTTTCCGGTTCTCTAGAGGTATAGACAGGTTAATATTAAAAATGTTAGTAAAAATAAAATGATGTCCCTTTACATACATACATACATACATACATACATACATACATACATACATACATACATACATACATACATACATACATACAGTCCACACCTGTGGACTAACGGTCAGCGCGTCTGGCCGCGAAACCAGGTGGCCGGGTTCGAATCTCTGTCGGGGCAAGTTACCTGGTTGAGGTTTTTTCCGGGGTTTTCCCTCAACCCAATACGAGCAAATGCTGGGTAACTCGCGGTGCTGGACCCTGGACTCATTTCACCGGCATTATCACCTTCATTTCATTCAGACACTAAATAGCCTGAGATGATGTTACAGCGTCGTAAAATAACCCAATAAATAAATAAAAATACATACATACATACATACATACCCATACATACATACACATACATACATACTGTACATACATACATACATACATACATACATACATACATACATACATACATACATACATACATACATACATACATACAAAATGTATATAACCGAGAAATATAATGTTGAGTAATGAAGCAATATTCGAAAATGTCATCTTTATCGTTAGTATGTATTGAAGTGGACAAGGACCCCAGTAAATAAACAAAACACTGCATACACTTTTTAGTCTGGGACTATAATAAAGGAAAGCCGTGGTGCTATTCATAGACACTTCGCTAGCCCGCGCTACGAGTCTGTTAAACTAATCCCAGCTATCGACTGGTTACTTGTACAGGATTCATATCTCATCATATCGCTAACACTGGTTTATGAATACGAAAAACGTTAGTCCGCTGATCATCCACCGGAAGCCCGCGCTAAGAATGTCTATGAATACGAAAATTTTATGTTTTATTTAACGACGCTCGCAACTGCAGAGGTTATATCAGCGTTGCCGGATGTGCCGGAATTTAGTCCCGCAGGAGTTCTTTTACATGCCAGTAAATCTAATGACTTGAGCCTGTCGCATTTAAGCACACTTAAATGCCATCGACCTGGCCCGGGATCGAACTCGCAACCTTGGGCGTAGAAGGCCAGCTTGAATACGATGTTTTTGTTTGAAACTTGGCTTACGCGTAAAAAGGACTATTAGCCTATATTCGCGTTGCTTGAAGAAGTAATCTCTAACGTTAAAAGTAAGATCCTGCTAAGTAAAGAACATTTTCCTACTCTGCTGTGACATTTTACTTATTAAACTCTGCACTGTAACGCAAATAAGACAACAAGCTACGGCACAAACTACGAGTCTGCAACGTTCAATAATGAATCTGCCAGCTGACTAGATTTCAAGAGTGTGGCATCATCCAGATACTAGAGGAGAGACACTTCAAACCTCAAGAATGCCGTAGGCGGAGCGATGTGGGGCTACTCAGCTTTGCCAACCATACAATAATTTATCGCGATATAAGCAATGCTATTTTACGAGATGAATATACGATAGTTTTGAGCCTTGGCTTTCGCATATTGCCTTCCGTACTTGGGACGAGTTTACACGAACAGTGCAAGGGCTCGGATCCCTTCTCTTGTGAGGAGTGAGGCGGCAGACCCACTCGATGTGCAGGCTTTTTAACATCTGATCTGTTGGTGTTTTGTCATTATTCTCGTCCCTCTTCATGTGTTAGCTCTTAGGTTACGTCCATTTTTGTTTTTCTTATTCAACATTCCTTAAATTCCTTCAGCGAAAATCTGAATCAGACAAGTGGCCAACAGATATGGAGCTCAAATTTTCAGTTCTTCTCAGTCCCAAATTCCCTTGTTAAGGACGCGTTTTTACGCATACCTTTTAAATGTTTCTGCTTCCATTTCCTATTGATATTGATGATGATGACGATGATGATGATCGATAATTTTGAAATTAAATATTGTTAAAATTATGATTAAAGTAAATAGGGTAAGGTTGCCTAGTTCCGTAACGTATTTAATAAAGTCTATATTTATGCCTAAATTGTACTAAACATTTTCAAATAACACCTAAATGACGTTATTTGGACATTTAGCTACAGTTTTTATAACATTCAGTGTCAATAATTTCACAAGTTTGATATATAAATATAAGATTCTTCATTGTTATACAGTGACTCCTAAATCCTTGACAGGGATCGAAATTCCGTGATAGTGGTTTCCTAATTCCGTGAGTGATACCCTAATTCCGTGATACTAAAATAATCCTCATTAACTGCTCAGAAAACAAACGTGTATTTGGAAAAACACATTAAGGTCATGGTATATTGTTTTAATATGGATTAAGCAGGAAATTACAACATAGAAAAAGGGCCTAAGTGACAAATTTAATAGGAAATACTTGTGTAACTATAGAATACATATTACATATTAATATACAGTATTATAAACAAAATAAACTGAAAGTTAAATTCAGTACAAAATTAAATTTGAATAAATTGAATTATAACACAATTATTTCTCATTATTTATATTCCTAACAACAGCAGTAATTAAGTTAAATATATGCCCTATTATTTTATTATAATTATAATTGATGTTTTCTATAACTTATTTCTATTATTATTTCCACGAACTATTTTCTTTCGTAGACATTACTGTAATTTTCACAATTTAGCGTTGGCGTTACTGGTCTAGTGAGCCAAGAAGGAGAAATATGAAAATAAATCCGAAAATGGGAACGCTCCTGTAGCATTGTTATTGTCTCACAATGTTTAAATAATCATACACATTGATTCAGCTGACTATAATCTACAGTAATATACCATTTTTATAATGCTATATTAATTCTTACCTCAAATATAAATCGTTTCTTCAGGAGCGGTCACAAGAGAAAGAAAAACTTTCTGATCGACTACCTTTCACTTAACAAAACTTCTGCAGTCGACTGCTCCTATTCAAAAAGCGGGTAGTCAATAGAATAATTGAAAAGAAGACATTTCCTGGCATCTGTCAGGTATTTCAAAAACTTAAAAATCAGAGACCACACCTTCATGGCAGTCAATTGAAATTTTATCACGGGATTAGGGATATCACGTAATTAGGCACCTTTTCCCTACATTTTTTTACCCTTCAGGGCAGATTTTTGCAAGGTGAAAGCATTTAGCGAAATTGATATTATGAATGGTTGAATAGTGTCATGTGTTCAGGGTCATGTGGGTTAAATAGAATAGACTACACGCATTCAGTCTCCACTGTCAAGTATAGGAGTGCGTGACTAGGTCCGACAGCAACCACTGTCTAGTGTATACAGTCGCGAAGCTCAATACATAGTAAATATGCAAACATCAGATAGTTGCTCACTACTAGAATCGCTAATATCGCCTCATTACAGGCAATGCAAAATAGAACCGTCACAGACTATTGTTTCTAGCACCCTCAAAACTCAAGCTTCGTGACTGTATATAGTAGACTGTGCAGCAACCCTACTACGGATGAGCTTTTTTCTTATCACTGCATGACATCATTTATATAATATTATATAATATGTAATATGCATTTTTCCTGTTTGTTTTTATCTATGTACGAATTGCTTAAACTCTGACGTCAAAGAATCTCCTTCCGAGATTTCTGAACGCTAATGTAACTTTAGCGTAACACAAAATTCAAGAATTCTCCTCTATATACTACATTCCAAAGCGTACGCGTGCTTCCATCTAAAGTTATCCCATATCAATGCTTCCTGTTATACATAAAATGTGACCTTTTCCCGGTTGTACCTGTAATAAAGAAGTGGTCATGTCAAAAACGTTACAGTTTCAGCTATATCGCTTCACAGAGTTAAAATTACCTGAAGTTAAAAAAAGAATGATACAAAACTGAAACAGCACCATAAACTTCTTTCACCCGTAAGACTGAATAAATGAACAAATAAAAAAATATGTAAGTGAATGAGTGAATTAATCAATTAAGAAATGAAGGAAGAAATGAATGAATCAATACAGGAATGAAAGAAGGAATGAAAGAAGGAATGAATGAATGAATGAATGGATACAATACAGTTATTATTATTATTATTATTATTATTATTATTATTATTATTATTATTATTCAAATATCTCACACAGAAATTTTATTGTATAATACTTTTACATAAATAAATTCTAATGATATCTGTGCGAAGCTTATAAAGGTTAAAGAAAAATGAAACTTTACGTATACATGTGCAAATTTTTTTAGTTCTTGTTTTATTTTGTTTTTCATGAGAATGTGTAGCTCACACATTGACTCAGATGAATTGGGACTCTGATGATGTAATGATGTTGGATATACTGTACGCATGAGAAATTGCAGAAAGTTACATTGGAAACGGAAAAATATCGATACCGTAATCTGATTTCGTAAACAAATGCCGCTTCCACAAGAAACATTATACATTCTGTGTATTATGTTTTCAAATTGATAGTCGTATTATACGTAGCGGAACACTGTAAATTAAACACGTCGTACATCATTCGATAAATAATCTGATTATTTGTGTATTAAATTTCTCCCTCCACAGTGTATGAGTGCATAGTATGTTTTAAATTTTTTTCATGTTCCACGTCGATACAAAATTAATATAGTCATTCTTGCATGACGCAGATGTGTATAAATCTACACAGGAAAATGCGTTACTGCTTCAAAATCTGAAACAACAAAAAGAAACGTACATACTGATTTAATCACTGTTATTTATGGAGAAGTACGATGATACAGGTGTACATTATACGCTTAATTAATGTTCTTAAGTAGACGAAATGAAACTTTATTCTAGACAAGCGCCATTTCATTTCTGGTAGATAATGCAATACATTTTGGAGTAAATAGATTTATTCTTTCAATCTTTGATTTACGTACTCTTTTACTATTTTACTTACTCTTTCATTTTTTGATTTGCTCTATCTCACTTTGATTCACTCTCTCACCCTTTGATTTAATTTTAACCTTATGATTTATCTTTTTTACTCTGATTAGCTTTTCCTCAATTTTATTATTTTACTCTACCACTTTTTGATTTCCTGTTTTTCACTTTGATTAGGTGTTCCTTTCTTCCATTTGATTTTTATTTCCTTAATTTACGACTTTTTCCTAATTCTCTATTTCTCCCTTCTCTTTGCACTCATTTTCTCTAGCTATATCATTTGATCCTAATTTATAACTTTCTTTTTTCTAGTTCATTCATTCCTTTTTTTAGTTACATACTTTAATTTATCTGTGTTCTTTATTTCCTTCACTATTCCTTTGTTTCCTATAATCATTCTTGTTCCCAAAGTTACTTTTCTCCTTTTTACGTTACTTATTTACTTTCTTCACTATGTTATTTCTTTGCTTTCTATGTTAATGCTTTAATTTTTATGTTATTTCTTTGTTTTCTGTATTACTTCTTCACTTTCCGTATTAATTATTACTTCATTATTTCCTATGTTACTTCTTTCTTATGTTTTTTTTATCTTTTGTCATTTTTTCTTACTTTCTTTTCCTCCTTATGTCTTTCTGCTTTTTTTTCTTTCATTCTCTTTTATCTTCATTTTTGTTATTTATCTTTCTTTCCTTCTTTCACCTTTCCCTTTTCCTATCCTTTTGTTTCATTCCTTTTATTTATTTCCTATTTTTTCTTGTTTTCTTTGCTTCTTTCGTTCCCTTTCCATTATTTCCTTATTATTTCCTTTGTTTATTTCTTTCATTTCCTCTTCTTTATAGGCTTATTTCTTTACTTTCTTATTTCTTTCTTGCTTTGTTCCTTCACTCATTCCTTCCTTTGATTATCCTTCTGTTTTTTCTTTTGCCATTAATTTCTTTCATTACTAATTTCTTTCGCCCTAATTTCGGCCTTATTCTCTCTGTTGTCTTTTATTTTCCATTGTCTCTCTCTCTCTCTCTCTCTCTCTCTATCCACCCGCCCTCCCGTCTATGATTCCTCTATAACTCTCTCAGAGTTTGTAGGATCTAATTTAATCGAGTTTCTAACTGAATTGCTACTGCACAATAAACTGACTATTGTCTGTAATATAAATCAATTCCACATAATGATTGGTCGCATAATGTTGGTGACGTTTATTGCTGCGTTGAGGTTTAACCTCCGTGTGATTGGAATATAATGGAAGTGTAATAATATTATTCGTGTTAATATAGGAACCACAGTAGTCAACTTAGAGACTTGGCATTATTACATTTCTGTTCTCTGTTAATTACCCTTTATTGATTTACCCTGCACCGAGAATTAACCCTCAATATCACGCTCAATGAGCATTAAAACGCATAGAGCAATATGATTTGAACATTGTCCGTCTGCAAGCCGCTTCCATCACCATTCTCAAACTGGCGTAGTAAAATATTTCTCATCTCTTGACTAGCGTTACCTCAATCAGCTGCTGGGTTATCGGAAGCGCTGCGTTTGCTCCATCGTCTGCTTATTCCTTCGGGAGATTATTTTTGCGCCAGCGCCATTCTGCCTTCATAGATTGGTATTTTTTTTTCCTAAAGTTGGCATTACCCAAGCAGACCATAAGATACAAGTGAAGGTCGGCTTAGAAGGTGCGTTTATATTGACAAGACGGCTGTCATGGAGATGATTGAGAAAGGATCTAATGCCGTTACGAGATGGATACAAGTAGAGCTCGGATTTCCATGCAAATACAGGGACATCATTTTATTTTTACTAACATTTTTAATATTAACCTCGCTATACCTTTCTATTAACGATTGAAACAGAAAACACCGTTTGCTACCCTTTCCACGACGGAGTTCGATGATACTGGCGTAAAATACAAATCAATTTACTAGGTATAGGAGGGAAGAAAAGTAGTTCATCCATTTATGTAAACTAGGAAATATCGCAATTTTGAGTTTGATAATTTTCATTAGGTTTTTGTTTAATCAAAATACAGTACTGTATTAACACTTAGTGTTTTACACACGAATTGAGCTATCCATTCGGAAGTATTAATTATGCAATGTATATTGTATTAGCGTATTATATAGATAATGAAATTAAATTGAAAAATAATTATAATATGGATATTTAAACACATTTTAGAAAATGGTGGCCGTTCATTTCGATACAGGCTTCAGTTCTTTTGTGCATATTGTCGCACTATAGACTATTGTACCTAATTCCAATTACCAGTTTCGTCCTTCGTACGAGTAATTCATGTTGAAATAATTCTGTACCTACTCTATAAAAGAGTACCTTACGTACTGTAAATTCAATCTTCACTTCTGCCCGATCCGAAAAGATAAAATCACTCAGAAATGCTATCTACTGTCCGTTCAAGTGGTTTTGTCGCAGGGTTGTAGAAAGGGGGGGGGGAATCACGTGACAGTTAATTACTTAAGGAGGCCCTTTTATTTAAGTTATTTTAAACACTTGAATAATATTACGTAGACGTCCAATTCCTAACAGAAATTAATGTTTTCAGAAAAGAGCTAAGATAGCCCAGCTACTAGACTTTACAAAGGGGCGAACAGAAGCAGGTGGGGGAAACCGGGATGCGACATAGGGAAACGGACGACAGTACCCGTACGAAAATATGATTCAATATTGAAAGCTCTTTCGTCACTGGAAAACGCGAACATATTTCTGAAACGTATTATACTCAGTAACTCAGTACTGCTTACGCGCCCTCGGCTCTGTGTCGTGAACGGTTGGAAGTTTACTAGTAGAAGGGGTGGGAGTGAAGTACATTCCAAAACACAGGTACAATAAAAATAAAATGATGTCCCTGTACATGTTTTTGTATATTGTACGTTCGCTCGGAGAAAACCCAGGGGAAGGGGTGCAATAAGTGAGTAAGCTACCGAAGCAGTAGTTGTTATTACACAACTCGATGCGCGACTAAGGAAGCAACGTTGCAACATCTACTATAGGTATCCGACAAGGAAAACTCAGTGCGCAGAAACCAGCGGGCGTGACTGTCTCGCGCAGATGACGTAAGCTCCCGTTCTCAGCAAGCTGTCACGCCTACTGCAGGGGGGGAAGAGGAGTGTAGCATGCGCGCCGCGAGGAGTCCGATCTGAGTTTTGCTTGTAGGATAGGCTACCTATAGAGTACGTCACTCAAACGTCCCATTTACGATCTATGTTTATTTGCATTAATAACATTTATCATTCTTGTTAGCCTAGTGGTGGTGGTGGTGGTGGTTGTGGTAACCTATAGCGCTGATCCATATACAGTAAAATCTCGATTATCCGTCACAGTATTAAACGATTGGTGGATTATCCGACTGTCTTTCTCTCTCGCTCTTTTTGTTTTGTAGAAAAAATATGAAGTACTGTACATTATATTAGTACGACTTTTTTTCTACAGAGTGTTTTTTTTTTACAAACCTTTACTCTTACACAGTATATGATCTACTCTTCGAGTGGGCGTACTGTTTAACTTCTACGCAAAATCTCTTCCACAGGTGTCAAAAGAAAACGTGTTTGCTTCGAAAAAAAGTGCAAGTAATTGAGTGGTTTGGGAAATGAGAAACTGTTTCATCACATTACGAGATAGGAATTACAACTGTGCGTGATTTAATAAAAAACAAAATATAAAGTGCATCAAATTTGTAAATCTATAACATGAGACCTCTACTTTTCCTATCTTTTAACAGATAGCTGTCATAAGGAGTTTCCTTGGCCATTAAAAAATTCGTCGTTGAAAACTAAACTTAAATTAGTCAACTTATGATCCACTACATAGCGTGTTAAAAGAAAAGGCCAAGGAAGAAATGACGAAACTGTATTATGCACTTAGTTTATGAACATCTTTTATAGTACGGATTATGCGATTTTTTCGATTAACCGTTCACTCCACCCCCTTAATTACCACGGATAATAGAGGTTCTACTGTAAAGTAATTATTTAAATTCACGTCGGTGGTGATGAATTAATCAACACAAATGTTGAAAAGCGTCTGTTTTGAGGTGACTTTGTGTGCTGATGCTGAAAGATATCCGGATTTCTGGACTTGGAATTCGAAATTGCTAAAAAGGCTTCTGTGGATTAAATCAGAAATATGATCTGTGACTCCCGTCCAAACTTTACGTTTACATTAATTAATTACGTAATTCATAATCTTGACTAGAGTGTTCTCTTAGGCAAGGCATTAGCTTGAAAAATGGTGGCATTCGAAATGTTCAACCCCTTGTCTGTGTGTTCAAGACTGATGAAGTTTAGTCAATGAAATTCGCTTTGTCCTAATGTTACGCATACTAGGGCTCAAGTTCGCCTTCACAGCTTTGTTCTACAAATTATCAACACTTGAAGCGACTGTTACTTATCTCCAGCGGATGGTACATTTGTGTCTCCAGTTTTATTGTTGCCGGGCTGTAAAGGTAAATTGAAGTCTGTATTGTGCAGCTGTAATATTACCCGTTTGTATGAAGTAATATGAGTTACAGAGAGAAATTCATATCTCGCACACTGTGTAAGAAGTAATGTAAATACACTTTCTAGGAGTTGATGGAAGAGTGTTTGTGCAAATATTTCTGAACCCTAACAGAGAAAGACGTGGAAAATGAAGATATTAAAGGAGATAGCTGTAATATTATGATGAAAATGAAGGAGAATTGTATGAAATATCTAAATAATCTAAGTCAAGTTAATAATATATCAGACGTATAATGAAATATCATCATCATCATCATCATCATCATCATCATCATCATCATCATCACCATCATCACTGCCAGCTTCCATGATTGTGTCTGGTTAGTCCGTTCCGAATTCAAGAAATTCTTTGTGTTCACATCTTGCCCTGGAACATCCGCTTGTCATTCCATTTGTAGATTTACATTTTAATAATATATTTATTGCAGCCAAATGGCCATTTAGTTCATAAGAACAGGTTGTGTTTTGCATATTCAGATTTACATTTTGAAATTAAGTTTGGTGATGTCCTAGCTGAGATCATTTTGTCTGTATGTTACAACTAGACAGTGGATGCGGGATGACTTATCGTTGAATGTAGGCGCACATTTACTATATGTTACATTTTTTTCATTCAGACCATTGGCTCAACAGGTTTTAAACGTAAATAGACGACGTGAACATGCTACTGTATCTCCGTACAGTCAGAAGGAAAAGAAAAATAACGTACTGTAGTAGTGTAGCACATACCTTGCAAGTTTAGTCCTCGTCATCATTGATGCAATAACCAGCGTTGCAGTAAACGACGATATATTCTCGTAAGTTGTCGAAGTTGAATCGTCTTCGCCTATCGCTTAAACAGTTTTTATATCGAGAGAATTTCTGAAGAACACCTCTAAAATGGGGATCACTTAATTTCTTTAGAGGGATATTTGCACTGAACATCATGTTGCACGTGTCGTTTAGACCCTCACAACTAAATGATGATGATGATGATAATGATGATAGTTCGTCAGATTTCATTTCAACGCATTTCCTCTGCGATGTACTGTTGCAATGTTTCTCTATAGGCTGAGTTGTTCTGGTTTTTATTTCAATTTTACATACATTACACACGATATTGTCTTCGTTAATACATAAAATGTCACTCTCATACTTCTTAATTGCATTTCATATCTCTAAGCGAATTTGTGGACCGGGGTTCCTTCGTTATGTACGCTGCTGTACTCGCCAGGTACACAAAAGGTGAACAACGCGGCAAGTGTCATATACTCCGATACGAAACAACTTCACTTTTCCTTAAGTCATCCCGCATCCACTGTCTAGTTATATCCAATTTCTCCTGTTCTGAGGGCCTGTACTACGACTCTCGGATAAAGTTATAGTTTAAACTTATCCGGCAGATGGCATATTTATCCGGAAGTTGGGTTGTAATTGCGTACTACGACTTTTGGTTATGTGCAATCTGGAGGCTAAACTTCCAGATTAGCAATCCGGGAGGCAGAGTAGCAGATAGGCGTTATCCGGAGGTTGGAACTCGGTGTTGAAATCAAGATGGCTGCACGTCGTACAGCTGGTGATTTGAAGGATCAATTTAATTTTGATACTAATTCTGATGATAAGTTCTGGAGCAGATGCTTCGTTATATCAGAACAGCAAAACGAATTACGCTGCGTCCAAATAATTTTGAAGAGTGGGATGACGAGAAATTTTTGAGACAGTTTCGAATAACGAAACCTACTACATGAAATCAATGATCAACTGAAACAAGACACAGATCGTAAGTACACAGTTAATAATAAGCTACACTATTTCGGTAGGTATTACATCAATATTTTGTATACAATAACATTATAATAATTATTTTGAAGTACAGTAACCTGTAATACAGTAGAAGTGAGGTTAGAATGTTGCTTCATGCAGGTGTTCTGTTCCCATTACAAGGTATTAAGGTGATTGATATAATAATATAGGGCAACCTACAATAATAACAGTTTCAAAATACTTTTATATAAAAAATAATAACAGTATATAATATATCAAAATCGTTTATATGGTAAACTATCATTTCTTCACAATTGCGTTACCACTTTAAGATACTAATGTATTCACATATTAGGCTTCTAGTCAAGTCATATGTACCGTAAACGAAAGAAAAATTGAGTGCCGACACCAATTTCCCAAATAAAGGTGGAAAGTTGCTGTGAAAGTGGAGTGCGGTGGAGAGGTACGGGTAGGCGGGATCGCTCTATCGAGATAGAAGGGGTAGGCGGCAGGGAAGGGCAGCACATTCATTTCATTACTGTGTTTCCTTACTAATTAAAGGGAAAAGACAAGTTTTCGTAAGATCGAGTTAGTGACAGTTAGGTTAGTATGATTTGCATATATTTACAATTGTCTAAAAAAAAGTCAAAACTACATCCAAACCTCTCTCTTCCAGGCTATCCTGTAGGGAGTCCTTGCCTTCTTTTGGTAACGCTATTGTAAAGATTTACCAGTAGTGTAACCAAATCTCATTGTTTATATATTTTTCCAGAAATAATGCCTTACCTCCAATGGACCAACTACTACTGGCATTGAGATTCTATGCCACTGGGAGAACATTGACAACAGTAGGAGATTTTTGTGGGATCCACGAAGTTACAGCAGGAAGTGTTGTCATTCGAGCTAGTGCTGCACTTGCTGCTTGGTTTAATTTAAGTGATGACTTTTAATGCTTCATTGGGAGTAGTTTTATTTGCTCCAGTAATTAAGTGCAAGGCTTGTTTTTTTTTTCCAAGGGATTCTGTCTCTCTTTTTGATGCTGTTACGAATACTTCTGAATAGTATTTTAATACAGATTTTATGTATATATTATAGATCTTGATTAAAGTTTTCCTAGAACTGTTTCATTTTGTGTCTGCTAGTTGTTTAGTCAACTCTCCGAAGATAGATTGGAATACCAATAAGGTATCACTCATGAGACAACTGTCAGGAGATAATGTGGTAGGGTGGCAAGTTCCCTTCTCCTCCCTGCATATATCGCTCACCAGCAGGAGTAGGCCTAACATATTTCACTAATCAGACTTAAGATATGCTTGCTATATATTATTATTTAACAAACTGTAACCGTTTATTGAATTTTAGACGTGACAGTTTTTCTTCATTTCCTGAAAGTTTTGGAATTGGCATTTATGTTTTGCAAGGGAGCTGTTTCATTCACGCTAGGCCTAATGATCCATGTATGCAAACATATTCATATCGTTACTTTTTAAATATATTTTATTGCTTGGATCCCTCACAGTGATCTCTTAACAGGCTAAGATGATTCAAACACAAAGGTTTGATAAATACATTTTAAAAATTATGACCAGGTACTGAGCATGTGTAGGCTATTTAAAACAATAAAAATGCACTGTATCTGCAATTCAAATTTATTTTACATAAGCAAAATATGGTAAAACAATATTTTTCAAGAGGCACATTAATTGAAGCGTCGGCTGGAACAACATTATAAGTTATATTTGGTCAAATTTACAGGAGCTGCAAAAATGTGTATGCGTACAACTTTGTTCTTATGAGGGTAGCAAACTTTTGAGTGGACAAATTTCACGTACCGCATTGATGGACAGTTGCAAGCCAAGGAGTATAGCAAGGTAACATGACATACAACATTATTACACGGAAACACACCGAATGAAAATGTTGTAACTTACAACGTTGTTCCAGCTGATGCTTCAATTGTATTCACGTACTCTGTGAATATGTACTTAAAACAAGAGAGATGCACTATAGCTGCAATTAAATTTAAAATTTATTTATTTATTTTGTGTGAACAAAACACGACATTTTTCAGGAGACACAATAAGCATAATCATTTATTACATCCACTGTCTCATTATATATGCTATGGTACATGTCATATTTACAAATTAATAATATACAGGCTAATACATAAGAGTACATAGTAACTGTAATTAAACACAACACAAATACATATGCAAATACATAAAACTTGGAAAACTGTGGCAGAGCCAACTTCAGCTATAAGCCCCATTTGTTAGAGATCTGCACGGGCCATAATTCTTAGGCCCAGCCCGTCTCGGTTTGATCTGAACCAGACCCGAACCCAAACCAGAAACCTTAGATTAGCTTATAATTATCACCTGACTCGAACTAATCCTGAAGACTAGCAGATAAAGCAGAGGCCAGAGACCGCAGGGATCAAGAACAGCTGCAAGAGATTATCACTCCATTAGAAGGATGAGAAGAAGTAATCTCCCAGTCATCCAGGTCAAACAAATCTGGTCAACAAAATTAAACATATTTTTTGTTAAAACATAAAGATTATTGTAGCATTTACTTTCTGCCACTAATTGAAAATGTCCTTGTAGATGGACCACCCATTAAAGAGGAGGAAAAAGTAATGTAAAAACTCCAAATGTTACTTTTGATATTCCAAACCCCATCTCTTTCCAAACATGAGGGGACATAACTTACTTTTATTTCAAATCATTCTTTGTTATAATGTTAGCATCCAACTTTCAACTAATGTATTTTTTAAAGAAATCACTGTACTGAAGTTCATGCATTTCTAACATCTCAAGTATAATTAAGTCAACATTAAACTTACAGTTCACAGATGGAGAAAGATTTTTCAATGTGGCTAATGCATTCCTCAGAGGCTTGCTTTTTCTTTCTTTCTTTCTTTTTTTTTTTAAGCATCCTTGGGATGTAACTCGATCAGCTATTATCCCATTATCAGCTGAAATATTTAAGAGAGGGATATATGCTTATATTCAGACCTTTCTGGGTTTAGCCTACACTACCTACACTGAATAAACCAGTAATTTCACTTAAAACTTACTTTCATTACACTGTGTAGACACCCGTACAGTGGAAGACCTTCATCTGCTGCACCAGCTGACTCTGTAATATTTTAAGAGTGGAATTAATTCTTAAGATATTTAATTCTGGAGAAAGATTATGTTTTATCATAAATGTGTGGACACTTCAAAGTCAGTAGCTGTAACAGTATTGTATTTTCTAACGTGCTATTAATCCAAATTCATTTTTAACAACAAGAAAGTGAAGCTGCAATAAAAAAGAGAGAGAAAAAACCAAGCAAATAGTTCTATTGTAAATAGAGTGTAGTCAGTTTCTGTTTTACCTTATTAAAAGATATTTTTCAGTTTTTCTGTACACAAGAAATCATTCACAAATTTCAAAGTGAGTATCCTCACGGTAAAATTTAAATACAACTTAACATAATGTGGCCTAATCTGATTACAAACCCATTACAGAGAAATCTCAAAATAAATTCTTCAGTTTAGTGTACTCTCTATTTTTAGGCCTACATTTATAAATTTCAAATTCCCACTCAAATCCCACATAATATTATAATACAATGATGTTTAGTTTTTATGACATCCATTTCTTGTGACCATTTCATCATTATGTACAATTTATATTTTAACATTTTTTGTTTAACTTTTGCATCTAATTTATCTACTGCTTGCTGCAGATTTCATATAGTATGTGTGTTAGTTTTATTTTCAACATGTTGGCTGAATATATGTTTACATGTTACAGCTATTTCAGATTGGAAAAGTAAGCATCATGCGTAGAATGTGAAAGAACTTTTGTAGTATTAATCAAATTACCCGGAGATATTGTTGGGATGTCCAGTTTCACTTCAAAAACTAAAGAATTGCACTGTGAACCTGAATAGTACTGTAAATAAAAAAGAAATAATAGTATTATAATGTAATACCGACATTAAATTAAATTTGTATAACAATTTTCAAGAATCTAATATTTTTTTTATCTCTAAAGCTCATCATCTCTTCTTCTGGCTCTTAATTCCTTACACACTAACCTCATTCGTGTTATTAGCTGCACTGGTATCAGTGGAACTTGGTTTAGTTACTACTTCGGCTGTAACAAAAGTAAGTAAATAAATAAATGAGTGAATGAATGAATAAATAAATAAATAAAAAGAATTCAAACTTGTGTTATAAAATTTCCTCTGCTTATTATTTAATAATTGTATAACTTAACATATAAGTGAACTTATGCATTGAATATGAATCAAAATCACTGAGAAATCACTCAATTGATAGGAGAATTAAATCACTTACCTTGGCTAAGTTTGGATTTGGTTTTGCTTCAGTTGGAGGGGCTCCAATTGTTTGTAGCCTGCATTGTCTCTCTGCAGCAGCAATTTTCTTTGTGTTCTTTTCCAAGAATTCAAATTTGCTTCTCAGCTGTTTTCAGGTCCTTGTATTTGTGCTGATGTTACTATATTCTTCCCATGCTTCATTCTATATTACTAAAAAGGAAGTAAAACTAGGTTAATTCCATATGCAACCTACAACATTAGAAAATATACTGTATTTCTCTTTTTCCCTTATCTAAGTTTCTATACCTAAATAAGCAAAAGCTTTTAATGGCCGATTGTCAGTACAATATCAAACATATGACTATACTGTACATAGAAACTTTGGAAAAAACTTAATATCTGCTGTTTCTGTGTTATTTTACGAGGTGTTGAATGTGCATTACAGTGAGTGATTATAGTCTAACTGGTAGCAGCAACAGATATTGCATTTTAGTGGAAACGTCTCTCCACCTCATGCTGTTCTTTTAAAAAATGTCAGGCCCTATCTGTGATCGAATGGTATTATAGGCCTACTACAAAATATCCGCCCATTTACTAACAGTAAAATACGTAGGCCTAACATACTGAAATATTGGTAATTTGCTAGGAACAGTGTACCTTGCTGTACTAATGTTGGTTAGAAATCCCAGGCCAAAGACATCATTCATTATTATCAGTATCAGTGAACTTTTCTTTTTAAACGAGTTATTGTGCCTTCGACCCATGATTTGAAGCCGTGAAGTACACTATTTCTAAAAGATTACCGAAATAGGCCCTATTCACTAATAATGTAGGCTATACAACAAACTGAAAGCACACCTAATATTAATTACAATACAAAATTAATTGCCACCTACATTTCTTGTGCAGTTACACATGAATAAAACAATGATTATGGAGAAAAACGCACTTTTGCTGGAACCCGCACCTGTTCTCTTTAGGCCTACTAATTAAAACCAAAATACTATCATATGGTAGGAATTATTACTATTCGAAAAGAAACATAACCTTTAAAATCTTACCTTTTGCTTCCATGTAAAGTTTCTTCATACAGTATGTGTAATTTTCTGTTCTTCACTCTGTTATTTTCTTGGCTGTAGCTTCAGTATTATAATAAATAATAACAATAATGCTTACAATAAAACCTCAAAATAAATAGTACCATATAAACACGGAACATAAACATGAAATACGCGGGGAAAGGTATACCAACGCAATAAATTTCACTACATTTTCAGTAACTTCATTGCCAACGTAATAAAAATGTTACTATATCTTCCGGATAACAATCCTGCAGTTAAAATCCGCTGGTAGTACAGAACAAAATATTCAACTTCCAGATTGCTAAACTGGAGTATACGAATCTGGAGCTTTAACAGGCGATCGTAGTACAGGCCCTGAGTGATGCGTTCGTTAGCGTTAAGATATTTTAATTTCTACACCTATATTTCTCCCGAGGAAAAACATTTCATTTATTTGAATTTTTTTATATTTCTTTGTCATTGCCGAGCTTCTATATTTATTTATTTATTTATTTATTTATTTATTTATTTATTTATTTATTTAATTATTTATTTATTTTGCTAATAATTGTAACATAAAATATAAATAAACAGAAAAACTTTAGCTTGCCCCTGAAAGATTAGAATTCGTGCTCAGTGGCGGATTCCTGAATTGAAATTAAGAAGTATAATGATGAAATCGTTTTTGATGAATGTGCAGTTTTTACCACATTCAGTAAAAATATTTCTAAACTCTGTTTCTCCCCTTTATTGAAACCTGATCAGAAGGTCACGATTATGAATCAATATCTCTGGCCCACTCTTACTTATTCCTTACAGTGTGCTCCACTCTACCAAATCACAACCAAATTTCTTAATGACTTAGATAAAGTTACCAGAAGAGCATGCAAAGAGCTTATTGGCCTTCCTCATGACTGCCCTGACGGAATGCTCTACTCCCATAAAAAATGTCGCGGTCTTTCGTTAATGAAAGCATCTTGGGAAGCTTATGTACAACACACAAATATCTGTAATACTCTTCTTCGTGTTGATGACTGCCATCTCCACAATGTTAGGGACCTTGTAAGCGAAAAAGTTTCTGCTCTGTCAAAATTGAATATCACAACTATTGCTGCTATCAACTGGTCAGGTCGTAAAATTCGTAAACACTTAAGAAATGACTCATTCCAAACTCGGACAAACCATAACTTGAGTGGTAAAGGGGTTATTGTTTATAGTGATCTCACCAAGGCTAACTCATGGGTAAGCAATCGAAAGGGCCTATCTTCCTCAGAATGGACCAATGCTTTAAAAATGTCAAGCAATATTTCGGCGGTTCGCGCAATACCGGGCAGAACTCTAAGCACAACCCGCTGCCGTCATCCAGACTGTAGCGAGCTTGAAACACTTGGACACGTGCTTGGACAATGCCCCAAAGGCGAGCTGCTGATCAATGCTAGACATCATCGTGTACGACATGCTTTGGCGACATCGTTAAAAACTTTAAATTGGGAGATTCATGAGGAAGTACATTGTGTATCATCAGATGGTTTTTTTCAGACGGGCATACATTATTGCTATTAACGGACACTTAAAACGGACTCTTGTTCTTGACCCTACTATCCGTTTCGAAAGAAACCTAAATCAGGCCACCGAAGTTGATATTGAGAAGAAGTCCATATATGAACCTTGTCTGCCTTATCTTTCTCAAAAGTACAACGTCCCTCTTAAGCAATGGTATGTCATTGGTTTGCTGTTTGGCAGTAGAGGTTCTATTTCCAAATTCGCATGGAATTATCTTAAGGAACTTCACATTCCTTTTGATTATATAATGTCTGTCCTTATAAATATTATCAAGGATTCTCTTCAAATATTACATCATCTCTATTTCAATTAATCCACTTATATTTGCCTTAAACAATTAACTTTCTTTTTTCTTTAATTATCATATCACATTATATCGTACATGTTTATTGTATTCAGGACCCTTGTGGTCACTCAATTTCTTTGAGCTGATGTCTATAATTTAGAAAAAAAAATATACACACACACACAATTTGTCTTATGTCTACTACGCAATAAAAATATATCAATTTAAATTTATAATTTTTCAATTTTTATGAAATCCATACAAAACTTTTTAAATATAATGCTAGAACTATTAGAATTGACAAGATTAGGATATTTAAATAAAAGTGTTGGCGGGCCTACTGCCATTTTCTTATAAATATTTTTTATAAGCTAATTACATGTGATGTAACTGTGTATTTTGGAGCCCGCCACCACTGCTATCTAGCAATCTTAGGACAAAACTGAGAAAGCCCCCAATAACTTTTGCTTTGTCCACCACAAATAGGTACAGTACCTCCATCGTCGGGATTTGAAACCAGCGCTATGCCAACAGTTCATTATAATAGCTTTGTGAGTTACACGTGTGATTACAGATGTTATCGACAGCAGTCTTAGCAGCTTTATCAGAATTGTCGGTTTATTTCTCCTTCCTATCTCTGCAGGCGTCTAATCTAGAGAAATCGAGAAATGAGAACCCGGAACACCTTTCAGGCGCTGAAATCACGTTCTTTGATACGTTCGACATGGGTGCTATCGCCGAGAAGCACTGAGGCCTGTGAGGTAATCGATTTTGTTGGGGCTCTTCATCAACACTCTCTCTGCCTCGCACACAAAAGACGTACCACCACATCATAGAAGGCGATATCTAGGCAGACAAAGTCAAAAAGGAACACGACCTAATCCAGAGATATTTGAACCATCTTTGCCAAAGACATACACATTATGTTTTCGATTTTCTTTATAAAGGACATCATTATCGTGCTTATTCCTGCTCCTGAATGGAGCATATTTCATCTATTCTGGCGTGGGTTTGACACTCACTTGTAATGCTTATCTGGTTGAATTTTTTTCTATAATTCTCAACAATATGGCGGGCTGTCTCCTTGGTCTGGTGGTCAGCATGTTGGCTTCCAGATATGGTGGTCCCGGGTTTGTTTCTGCGGCTCAATTCTCTGGGGAAAGTTCCTTGAAGAAGAGCAGTTTCCTGAGGGTGTAAAGCAGCATGCCAGAAATCAGACTCTAAAAGTGCAGTTATGTGCGCGGATCGCCGGTCTGTGCGGACTGCATCATTCAAGCGTTGCTCTTACCAGTTCTTAGCTGGAGGGGTGTACAGTAATCTATTCTGCGCTTCTAGAGTTGGATTAAATAGGCTTTTGGACATTATAAACACACTTAGCAGAAGGAAAAAAAAAACACGGTTATTATCAGTGTCTATATTTGACAATTGTAATACAAGAAACTTTAGGTTTACTCACTTATACTTGACAAAGTATAGTGGTTTGTAAAGCATAATTTATTAATATGATTTTTATATAGTATTTGAAGAAAAAGAATATTGCAGTAATTTCAAAAGAACAAAAAAAAAAAAAAAACAAGTATTTCATTTTACGTAGTAGGTACTAATTATTTTAAAGTAATAGGCTAGACTCTACTCTTTCTTTGTTCGTCAAGCATTATTATTTATTGGGTGCATTGGTACACAAATGTTGAAGAAAATATACTCCCAATTAATTACATCCAGTAGGACATTGTGAAGTTTTTACACTAAAATAATTTCCTTGCTGTATGTCAACGTAAATTAACATTAATATCAACAAATAATATAAATTAAACTTAGAATTTAAATTCACATATAGTTTATTTGGAAAACGTTGAGAGCAAGTATCGACAAGTTGGGAGCGTTAGTGAAAAAAAATTAAAAGTGTAGTGAAGGGACGATATTCTATTTGTGTCAGGTTTAAAAATTTATTTATGTAAGTGACGTGAGATGGAAAATTTGCCATTATATATTTTTCCAGAAAATTTTTCCGCCTTGCAAATAGTTACTTCCTTCGCTCCTTACAACCTCATGAGCCTTACATGTAGGCCTATTCTTTACTATATTCTCATCACTTACCAACTTATGAAATGAAAGTCGTAAGTCGTCTAATCTTTGATGGCTGTTAGTACAGACTCCAAAATAACGTCACTGTTAAATTCGTTTTACCGTGAGAGTACTGATTAACTTTACTAGTGTGATCTAAACTATCACAACACTATTACCTCGACATGAGCTGTTGAAAGCCTTTCATTTTAAAATAATTATTGTTGGCTGAGGAAAACATTATAATAATTAAGTTATATGATTCGTAGTTTCTCTTCTTCGTTATCTGTGAACTCCTCGCTTTATTTATCATAACTTATTCACAGACACAGCCAAATCAGTACCCGTACTGAAACTGCGTTACTGAAACAAAAGCTGATATGCTGTTGCAGGTCTGTATAGCCCTGTCGCGTTCCAAGGCGATTCACTTCCTCCAGATAGGGGAATAGAAAGTGTGCATCGCACAGAGACTACTGCACAATGTGCGCAACTGCACAATGTGCAGGGCATGCCTCGTATAAAGTCTTAAAATTTGTATGAATGCGAGTGTGCTGGGTTAGGAATAAAATTAAGTAATCTTCAAATAAAGAACAATATAGGCCTATTAGGACTATCACTGGGCAGAACTTTGAACACACGTTTTAACGTTGCATTTTTTATAAGTGACGCCACGTATAGCCTCGACCAGAAAGCAGTAAGAGATTCTAGAGAGTTAGTAATGAATTACAAATAAATAAATATATAAGGCGAATTTCAGGTAATCACATGGGCTAATCTTCGGCTTTATCCCTCCAAATACCATTTCATAAATTTAATTGACGTTAAATGACCTAATAGTAAACTAATATTACAAAAAATAAAGTGATAGGAGATGTATGAAATCCCTTGTACTGCATGAAACATTTTATTCATGTTATGTAATTTGTAGCTTATTAATTAATTATTGAGCGTTATTAATTAGTTTCTTCGGTTATCTTAAAACTTTGTATGTGTAAATAAATAAATGAATAAATACAGTAAATAATAAAATTTTTATTATTATTATTATTATTATTATTATTATTATTATTATTATTATTATTATTATTATTATTATTACTTACTGGCTTTTAAGGAACCGGAGGTTCATTGCCGCCCTCACATAAATCCGCCATTGGTCCCTATTCTGAGCAAGATTAATCCAGTCTCTACCATCATATCCCACCTCCCTCAAATCCATTTTAATATTATCTTCCCATCTACGTGTCGGCCTCCCCAAAGGTCTTTTTCCCTCCTGCCTCCCAACTAACACTCTATATGCAATTCTGGATTCGCCCATACGTGCTACAAGCCCTGCCCATCATATTATTATTATTATTATTATTATTATTATTATTATTATTATTACGTAAATTCATTACAATTTATTTACTGCTCATGATTATAATTCAGACATTTATAACATAAAAGAATAATGTTGTAATATGTGAACAAAGGAATATTGAAAATTAAAGAGTATGTGGACTAAATTAATTAACAGCGGTACATCAATATGATCCTATACATTGATGTCAAGTTCAAGTGCCACCACAAACCACTTCGTATAAAGTAAACATATCGGAATAGATAACGTAATACATAGTATAGTAGATAAAAATTGATTTGAATAGAAGATGAGCTGATAGTGAACATCAATCACTTTGACGTGGAGAGCTATTTACAGCGTATACTCGTATTGTATGTGGTGGAAATACAGTATTTAAACGAAAACTTTAATTGCAATATATTACTGGTGTGGACTAGGTTAACAAACTACAGTTCATGCTTCGAGTCTGCATTCGGGTGCTAGTTCCAATAATTGCGCTAAGTTTTTCTCTGTGTTTTTCTTCAACTCTAATGCGAATGCGGGTACACTGCTCCGTCGATATAGGAGAAAGCGAATCTTTGTCTACTTAGATATAACAAGTCTCCTCTACAATCAGCAAGCATCATGTTTCGGTAGAGCATGAAAGTCGAGGAATATTATGGACAGTAATAATAGATCATATGGGAATGGGTATTTAAGAATTTTTAAATCATTATAAAAGTCTAATTTTCTAATTTTTTTTCCGTAGGTTTGCTACACTCAGGGCGCAGTCTCATTTCGCAAATATCGCTACTCACAAAATAAAATATAATTTTAACAGTGGTATCGTAATTATTTTTATAATGAATTACTGTTTTCACACTAATAAGGAAAATATTAATGTGTTCATATCGAATTTTTTCTTCCTTAGATTTTGTCTAAATGCTATGGAGACCTGCGTGCGCAGTTTGAGAGCAGCTGTCGACATTAGCTCATGAACAGTTTCCTTGTAATCATATTATATACAGAGTAGCCAAAAAATGTATAGACTGTTTGTTCACTTTGAAACAAATTGAGATAAAATTCTCGTTTTAGGAGAAATTGTAGCTTAATGTAGGTATTCGAAGTGGCCACCATTTGCATTCAAACACTGTTGATGTCTCCGAACTGCTCCACGAACTATGTTCTGTAACTTGTCCAGTGTGATAGCTGCACATGACGTTAAATTTAGATTTGTTCTCATAGCTGGCGATCATTTAGAGTCCCTAATAGGCAGAAATTGATGTTAGGTCTGGAGACCGTGCTGGTTATTCCACAACACCTCTTCGACCTATCCATCGTTCGGATAGAGTTTCATCCAGATACGCTCTGACATCTCGATGGTAGTGGGCTGGGGTCCATCTTGTTGCAGATAAAATCTCTCGTCTCCATACAGCTCTCGGATGGGAGGTACAATATTGTTGTCTGAAGCATCTCGAGATATACCACACGGGTAACTGTGGCTTCAAAGAAGAAAGGCCCAATCAAACCCTGTGGACAAACCACACCACACATTGATTCCCGGTAAATAGACGGCCCGGTAAATTATCCTGATGGACGTGCGGATTTTCGGGGGTCCAGTGCACGCAATTATGGCGGTTTAAAGCTGTACCATTTAGTTTGAATTGTGCCTCTTCAGACCAGATAACGTTCTATACAAACTCCCCATGTTTTCAAACCACTCACAGTACTCAATTCGTCGATCAGGGTCGTCCTCATTCATTGCAAGCAGCAGTCTAGCAATATACACCTTCCACTTTGCAGTCTTCAAAATTCGCTATAAGTTACAGTTGATAGACTGACTCCGGTTTCACGTGAAAACTGTTTCACAGACTTCTGTGGTGCGATGGTTGCTGCAGTTGTTGCTGTTACAGATCGTCCGGAATGTCCTTTATGCACCTCATCAACAATACCACTGGCTCCGAATTGTGCCAAATACGCGCAGTTGTTAGACGTGTCGGCGGTAATATTTGAAACTCTTTCCGCCATTGTCGCCGTACCCCGCTAATGTTTTCAAACTCAAAATATCACTTTTACAAATCGCTTTCCGTTGTTCGAACGACAACCTCGTATCCGCTATTTTGTTTTCACACTGCACCTACCCGCTCATCTGGTCACTGCCAACTAACAACATTAAGCTATAGTTTCCCCGAAAATGAGAATTTTATCTCGATTTGTTCCAAAGTTATTGGTGAACAAACAGTGTATACATTTTTTGTGCTGCTCTGTAGTTGTAACAAAATTTTGTACAAGGACACGCTATTATGTTATTACTGAAATGTTTAAATAAATCAGCATTTTCTATGAAATTGAAATGCACACGTTTTGACATCTTACTTAGCTATTACACTATTAACTGTGGACGTACTGAACTGCAGCTCGGGGCACTAAATTAATAAAAGAAACACTAAATTTTAATTTTAGGGCAATTTTTGTACGTAGAGCAGACCCTTTAAGAGGGAAGACAGGTAATAACAAGTAACTTTTTTCAAAGTACACTGCCCCTGGCTGGACTTTACCACGCAGATCATTGATAGTAGCCTAGATCATATATGTAACAGATAACTCATCGCTATGTTAAAACCGGCAGCATTTTGAAGAGAACAACCGCCAGGATCGCCACCCGTCCGCCACAAATGAACACGAGATGGCAGTACAGTCGCTAATGCAATTCAAATGGGAATTATGACGTGACTCCTTATGTAACAACTAGATGGCAGCGTAGTAAACCTGACAAAATTTGTTAACCTCAAAGCCTGTAAGGCCGACCTATCTGGGTATATATGATCTAGGATAGGCCTAGTAGTCATTATTAAAACCAATCGCATTATTTTATACATGCAATTTATTTAGTTGTTTATTTAACGACGATGTATCCAGCTAGGTTATTTAGCGTCGATAGAATTGGAGATAGCGAGATTGTATTTGACGAGATAAGGTCAAGAATTCGTCATGCATTACCTGACATTCGACCTTATAGTTGGGAAAAACCTCGGAAATAACCTAACAAGATAGTTAGCCCAAACTGAATTGAAAGCCCGAGCGTTATTAATGTGATTTTATTAATGAATAATCGTGTAGAAAACAATCAGATTAGAAGTCAATAAACTGCGGGATTCGCATAGATACTAGTCTGACTCATTTTTTGTTTATTATATGAGTTATTGATATAATAGAAATGTGGAAATAAATCGACAAGGTCTGGCAACTTGAGTAATAATATCATTTTAAACATATATATGTTTGCAAATGTATTATTGGCGAATTCTGAAGATGGACTTCATTTAATTTTCAGCCTTTCAATTGGAACTTATTTCTTGGGAATATTGGATGGAAATTCCAGTTCATAAGACTAAGATAATGTATTTCATAGCAAAAAAAAAATCTTCATAATAAAGTATGTATTTACAATAAACCGTTAGAACAAATTTCGTGTTTTAAAAATCTGGATTTTCATTTGAGCTATGAACTGCCAAAGGGTGTGTCAGCAAGACTGAATACTTTAATTATGAATTAATTCTATTAATAACATTTTCAAACACTATCTCGTTCAAAATCATATTAGATTTGCAGGCTAGAAATTATTGGCGAAATCAATTGTCATGAACCTATATTAGGGAAATTGGGCCATACGTAGTAAATGTGATGGATAGCTTACCGAATCATTACTAATGAAATGAAGTGTTTAAGTAGAAGTGCTGGCGACACTGAATTATACAAAAATATTTACTTTTTATATGATCTAAAACTACCTAATTTTAGCAAATAGTCTTATTAAGAATTATGGAACCAAACGGAGATCTTATGAACCTAGAATAACTTCCTTTGCCAAATGCTGACTATAAGTTATCTTCTACGAGTGAAATCTTTTGATCGTTCGCTAAAACGGTGGAATGGGATCGTAACAGGTCATTAAGCCTAATGCATAGAGAAAATGAATAAAGGCTATAATTTAGGAAAAAAACATGTTTTGCACAACTGATTTAAAACCATGTGAAAAATACTTCGTATGTTTGAAGATTATCAAGCAAAATTACAAAAGCGAGCAATGCTTTGAAAGGTTTCAGACAAACAGAATTTGCTTTTAATGAGTACCACATTGTTCAAAACACTTGATGAAGAGTTCACTGAACAACTGTTTGATCACAGCAGAAATCTGTGTTCACCAAGAGGCATTGTGGAATCAATAGCAGACTAAGTGATTATTATTGTAAGTGGTGTTTTTGCGCTGCGCCAATATTATGCCACACACTTGTAGCTTTTTATTACGGTTTGTATTTATTAAAGGTTAAAAATAAAACATCACATTTTACTCCGTTCTGTTGATGAAATGCACCACATAGTAGAACTGTTCCACAAGCAGAGTTTTCCTTCCTTCTTGTACCTGATGAAACATTGTACGTCTGGTGTCGGATCGAGACGAGCAGAAATATGCACGTCAGCAGACTTCGATAGGATGTATAAATTACCAAGATGGATGGATGAATGTATCGATCAATGGAAGAATGGAAGTGAAGACAAGATTGTAGAGGGGGGGATTGAAAAGTGGAGGAAATAGAGGTTTGGGCGGGCATCGAATGTACAGTAATGGTGATATGAAACACATTGTGTAATGGTACATACATGTATTATTCTCGTATTCTCATATTCAATCATAAAACAATACCACACTAAAACACTAATTAATGAACATAGATACAATATACAACATAGTCTATACAATTCATATCTTGTTAATCAAAATTATAAACGAGGTTTCACTCACACTAATAAAATCAATAACTTATACAAATTTTGCATGATCAATCACAAACACAAGTTAAAATAAGTGTAAAAATGTAAGCGAAAACTCGTAGCATATATTTTAAACGTTTTAATTGGTATCTTTTAACTTTTAACCTTTGTTATTTATATTAGATGTACATACACTATGCTTATGCACATTGAAAATGAGATTAATATATTGGACAATGTAAAAGTGTATCTGATGATGTCACAGGCGCGATGAAAACGTTAATACAAACAGAAAAATATGTAATATAAAGGAACTACTCCCTAATTATAGACTGAAAATAATAAAACCATTTAATTAAATGCATGTTATTTTACCAGAATGTGATTTTTAGTTTAGTACTCCTTTAAACATAGAAGTGTAATTTAATTGTGGTCTTTGTGAACAGTTTTAAGAAAAATGCCATTTTTAGTTCAGTTTTGGAGTGCATATTTTAGAAAATGAGAGAAGTTAGAGAGGTAACGTTGGGGGATTTTATAGAGAAAATACCAACAAATTTGATCTTCATTGGTTTGGCTGTAATTACATTGGAGATTTGGAATAAAAAGTTTGTGACAGTAAGACGGGGCATAACGTGCATTCAGTGAGCGGGAAGGACGAAATGCACAGCCACCAATGTCCCTCTGTGACGGGTTAGGTTGCTGAACCTTTCGCACAGTTACGTAGACTATTTCGTTTATATGACGTCATTCCATTTTCGACTAATGAGGTGTAATGAAATTTTGAATTCCAACCAATCACAGTCACACTTTACGATAATTTTTGCAGCTAGATTTATCGCTATCAATTTATCGTATGGTTGTTCTTTTGTTTAGTCGTTGTCGCCAACTGTTTCCCCGTAAATTGATGATCATGAATACATTGAGATGCAACTACACGGTTAAACTTTTCTTTCAACTTTAAAGCAATGAATGCAAGATTGATATTTAATATTAATTAATATATTTACGCAGTGAAGACGACTTTCAAAACGGTGCACTATGTAGACACAACATCTTCATGCATCTTAATTGAACGTACCTTTTGAACTTGGTTCTTTCAATATTCTTCCCAGATTGCACGCATACGCGAATGGAATACTGAACTGTGTAGATGCAGCTTTAGTTCCGTTACACAATACAGCGAGAATGCGTTTGTCGAGCTATAAAAATGCTTTCGTGTAGCACTCATTGTGAGTAACGGTCGAAATAAGACACAGCTGACATTGGTCCTCCTCCCACAGGTAAGATAACCTATAGTTGTAGCCTATAAAATTTGTATTTTGTGAATGAAATTAAACAATTCAGTCAGGTGTTCAAATTTATGTAACATCATTGCATATCAAACCCTAAGACCTTGCATAGTAATAATAAGGTCTTTGATCAAACTGCCTTCCGTATGGCGTAATAAAATTCGTGTTTTAATTAGGCCTATCTACACAGAGATGCTTCACTGTTAAATTAAATTATGATTTCAGCAGATAATGAAAATGTATTTATGTTATAATAATAAGAGAAAAGTGCAGTACATGTAATTAACATTGTTAAACCTGTATTTCGCTTTTCGCAAATGGCATTGCTGAATAATAACATCGAATTTCTTTATTGCGGTAATTGATATTCATCTACGAGTATTTCAACTTCACAATGTCTGAATAGGTTAAGTATTCGTTAATATACAATTATTAACATTTTGTGATCGAATTTTAGGGATATATTATTTACATTTTTATTTTATTCACGAAATAGTCCTAATAAATGTCACTCGAGGTCTGAGATTTCCCAGATCTCTGTTGACATTACTACAGATAAATTCGCGACTCAACCGCTACTGTTACGCGGACACGTATTGCAATGTTACAGTCGGTTTGCCTTTATTCTTAGGTGTCAAATAAATTATTGTACTGTAATGTTACGAAAGTAAAAAAAAAAAAAACATAGTATAACAACTAAACCTTTTCAAGAAAATGATCTATTCCAATGAAAAAACAAGCGATAAGAGAAAGTAATTTCTAGCCACAAAAGCTATCTTCAATACGGATTCATCTTGTTTAAATGTGCTTTCTTTTCTTAAAAAAAAAACAACTCAAACATAATACAGAACATTTTAAATTAAAAATGAAGTAATGCGTATTCAACATCCGTCGCTATTCAATGTGACAAGGCTGTCTCTAATGAATCTTACTTTTTCAATAGTACTAAATGCTAGAACGAAGAAAAACTTCTTTCACGTCACTTTCAGCGTTGTGCTCTACAAATGACAGAAGGGTTAAATGTATGGCGATATTTGTGTTTATTTTTAACAACTATAGAGTAGACAGACTCAAGATATGAGCGTCCCGTGATCATTACGAAAGCGAAGTTGGAAAGAGACTAGTTTTTTTCTTCTTGTGTGCAGTAGAGCTTTGACAGCGCTGCATCATTCTGTTAAAATATATTAACCAACTTTCTGAGCTGTATGGGTTGACGGGTATGTAAGTGTAGATGGAGGACTGATTACTGTTTGCGTACTAAAATGTGTTCATAGGTAAATGAGTAGATAGTTACTTTAGATCATAGATAAAACCTCAAATCTAATGATATTTAGAATAACGGTGTTTGATTTAAGTTGTCAGGGATTCATAGGTCGGTAGGTGTGTAAGTAAATTTGATACAGATATAATAATAATAATAATAATAATAATAATAATAATAATAATAATAATAATAATAATAATAATAATAATAATAATGGTTTATTTTAACCGGCAGAGTTAAGGCCATTCGGCCTTCTCTTCCACTCAACCAGTATGATAGAAAATTACTACAATGCTATGAATATAACATAATTAATATAATACAATTCAAAGAAATACAATACTGCAATACAAGACAAAATAGTACATAATTAATATAATACAATGACAATTCTTTTCATCTTCACAACACCAATAAAATAATTATGTAATAATAATAATAATAATAATAATAATAATAATAATAATAATAATAATAATAATAATAATAATAATAATAATAACAGTAATAGTAATGATTTAAATTAAATTAAATTATTAAACTCGTTCACAATTATAACTTCAATTTGATTGCGCCCGTAAGAAATCGTTTAGCCTTTTCTTGAAAGTGGTTATTGTCTGGCATCCCCTTATCTTCTGAGGTAGAGAATTCCATTCACGGGGAATTGAGACAGTAAAAGAGGATGAATAGTGGGATGTTCTATGGGCAGGAATTGCTAGGATTTGGCTCTCCTGTGACCTGGTGTTTAGATTGTGATTGGAGGATAAGTAGTTAAACCGGGAACGAAGATAATTTGGAGTAGAAGTGTGGAGAACTCGAAACAGAAAAGAGAGCGAATGAAGTGTTCTACGGTTACTAAGTTGCAGCCAGGATAAAGATTTGAACGAGGATATATGCAGGTGGATAAATATGTGAATAGTTAAGTTTAAGGGGTCCGTAAAGATATTCAGTCCATGATTTCATTGACCGAAGTCAGATAACTGTAATATGTTAATAAGATATGCAGAATGAAGCCTAAATAATGTCATTAGTTTGAAGAAGATATTCTTTGAGATATTTCAAACAAAAAAGTCTAATATAATTTTGCTTGTTTTTGTTTCCTTTTTGGGAAAAAGATTATTTTATATGAAATATTTCATAGCATATTTGGGAAAACTACTGAATTAATTCTCAATATGTTTAGTTTTGTCTTTAAATGTGAAAAATATTTGATCTGAACAAATGTAACTTTTCTTCTGAAAAGGAATTTTAAAATAATATATTTGTTCGAATCAAATTTATGTACATTTAAAGGACAAAATTGAAGTTCTTTCAATCATTTATTAGCATAAATACCTTGCTCTTTTAAATTGACTGATCATATTGGAAATTAAATCAATGGCTTTTCCAAAATACGCTACGGTATGAAAATATTCCATATTAACAATTTTTACCTCGAAAAGAAAGCAGAAACGAGGAAAATTTTATTCAACTTTTATTTTTATATTTCAAAGAATAACACTCTGAAATAAATGACATTACTTACTGTTCATCGTGTATACGAGGTTTTGAGCATAAGTTGTGGTAAATATTTTTCCTGTGAGAATGCGGACACGGTTTGAAATTTTGAAATATGCAAATGAAAGGGCAGGATATCTGAAGGGTTCAGAGCCATAGTGAGCCAAGCGTCATTTATTAAAAACGTAGAAAGTAAGGGTTAATATTAAGTGAATAGCATAGTTTAATTAAGATTGACATATCATTTAGTTTGAATGTGTATACTTTATATTACTTGCTATATGTTTCCATTGAATTATGGTAATAACTTCATTTTAACCCTTGTTTTCTACGGTTTTAGTAAATGGCGCTTGGCCAACTATGGTTCTGAACCCTTCATGTGTAGGTCTACTGGTAGGGTAGGGTAGGGAAATAACATCCTTAAACGACACACCATCAAGCTACTTGATAGGACAGGATATGTGGAAGTGCTACTTGAAAGGACAGTATAATATCATGTACTAATTGATAGGATAGAGTAGAGTAGTGATCACACATTCATAAACAATACAGTGTCATGCTCTTCATGTTTCGGAAGAGCATTACAGCACACATACCCATCCTAAAACCCGTCGGTCACATCCAATCTGCACGGCCGTCAACTCAAAACTGCATTAAGCATTATACGTAACTACGCATAACATCACTGTCTGTGCGATAACCATATCACACTGCAGTCCCAGTAGTGATGCGACCACATACTCATAATTGTGATAAAATTGTAGACCATCCTTCCTAATGTACATTTCATACTTTTGAAATAGATTCGTATAGCCACACTCTATCGATAGAATTGAACTCTGGGTACATGGTTAATTTATTAACTACCATTGTCTTGTAAGGATTAATTTTAACAAGTCGCTGTCCAAGCTGATGTCTTGCTTACATGATAAGAGTGATAACATTTTGGAATGGGTGTGGTGGACTACCAATAGGATGGTCTGCACATTCACCACACGATTTTTTCTTTGGGGTACCGTGAAGGACGCAGTTAACAGCACACAAGTTGACGATGAAGAAACATTAGTACAGCGCATTATGGCTGCAGTGGAATCATTCAGACCACTCCTGGAATCTTCGAGAGACGGTGTCAGTCCCCTTGTTGTGCCGCTGTCACACTTGTCATAATGTTAATGTAACTCGTTTTGAACATGTATTAAGGCATGTTGCACATTAAATCTATGCAGTATGTAACAGTAAGTTTTCTTGAAATTTGGCTTTAGGATGTTAATGCATGTAGTGTCGTAATGAAACATCTGGGACACCTAGTTACTGTTCTGAAAATTCTTCGTTAGGTATCCTCTTTGTACTCTGAAAGTTTCTGTATATACGGTAGTTTTATAGCAACCTGTAGATAAAGGAATATACACATTTCTTTAAAATTGTAACTGTTATGGCCAATCAAATACAAGATGGGCCAGTCAAACGGAAAGATTTCAAGACGTAGAGAAAGAATGAAAAGGTACTATTATATCAATTTAATCAGTAGAAATGACAAGTACATGAATAACCATTAGGTATGCAACAAGCAAAAAAATTAATTCTTAAAAATTACGTCAGCCAAGTGGCTTCATTGAAACGCATACATTCTTCGAGTCTGGCCACGAACTGTTGCATAACCCCTCTCAGCATATTGACAGGTATCGTAGCGACCTCTTCTTGTATAGGCCTATGTTGTTTTAGGGCTGGAATTGTTATGGGTAGATTGCCCCCAAACACCTTCATTTTGAGGTGTCTCTATAGGAAGAAATCACATACCATTAAATCAGGTGACCTAGGCGGCCAAACGATATCTCCTTTCCGAAAATGACGCGGCCCGGGAACAAAGCATTCACAGCATCCATCGAAATTCTTGCGGTGTGGCTTGTTGCTCCTTCCTGTTGAAACAGTGTGTTTTAATTTACTGGAAACTGGGCGAGTTGTGGTGTAAAAAAGTTTTGTATCATTTGAACATATCGCACTGAATTTACAGTCACTGCATTTCCGATCTCATTCTCAAAAAAGAATGGGCCGATTATTCCAGTTAATGACACCGTGCACCATATCGTTACCTTTTGGGAACGGAGAGGTTTCTCATGAAGTGAAATCAATTAATTGCAGTTTGCAGTAACGATGAGCACCTTTAACAAAACATTGTAGAGACAAACATCTTGGTTACTAGGGAACGCGGAGATAGTGACGTCACCGCCTAAGAAGTCATAAATTGTAAAGTAAGTAGGTAGAGAAGAGACGGTTATACCACAGTCTACTATATACAGTCACGAAGCTTGAGTTTTGAGGGTGCTAGAAACAATAGACTGTGACGGTACTATTTTGCATTGCCTGTAATGAGGCGATATTAGCGATCCTAGTGGTGAGCAACTATCTAATGTTTGCATATTTACTACGTATTGAGCTTCGCGACTGTATATACTAGACTGTGGTTATATTCAATCTCATCCTCTCTTTATGAACAGTACACTCCCATAAAATCTTTCGCGTTTGAACGGCCCATCTTGTATATAATTCAGCCGAAGAATATGTGCTTCGGATGATTGATATGCAAACTGTACACGAAATGCCTAGAAGAAAGAGGTAGTTACGGCGATGCATAATGTTGTGAGAGCTCTGAAAGACAAATTCTTGCAGAAATAATTGCGGAGAGAAAGTGAATTTCAATATTAAGAATTTGACTGCTTTTAACTTAATAAACTGGGATAAAACTAATAGCCGGCACACAAAATAGTGTTGTGCTTTATTCTTCTCGCCATATATAGCCTACATAGATAATACCGTATAATGAGGTCATACTTTCACGTTGAGTTCCCGCTTCCTAATATGTTTTTAATGATCCACTCAGTTTTCATGACATATGGCTGCTCACGAGCTGTCGTTAAGATTGACCTCTGTTTCCAGCCGCGTAACGATGCTAGCACCGGTTACAGTAGGTCAGCAGAATATCATACCAAGCAAATTAACGGAGTAATAACTATCTAAAATTCATTAGGAAGTTCCCTACCTCCATTCCGGGAGGCAAAATCAATAGAGACGCGACATCCTTGATGTCCCATCGTACAAGCCAAGGCTTCTCTCCTCAATGTATCCATAATAAATGTACAAATTTTTAATTACAAAGAATTTTTTATTTCATTCTTATTAGTCGAGTAGTTAATTTCAAGTAGTGGCGTCATCCTTATAATAAAATTATTATAAGAGAAAGGATGGCGATTAAATTTTGAGGAATTTAATTTACTAAGGTCCACGTTAACATACAAATACAAGGTGGATTGTAACTTCTGCACCAAAATGAAACTGGCAATAGATCATGAGGAGAGATTTGAAAAATCTAAATAAGTTTTTTTCTGTAACATTCACCGTTTTAGAGGAAATCCTTACTTTTCTATGGAACATTAGAGAACATCACGACTGCTGCAATAACTCTAAGCAAGCGCGGCCTGCACTCCTTACCTTCCCTTCCCCCTCTGCTGCACTAAGTCAGTAATACGCGACGTGTGCTGTGTTACAAGATATATTTAAACGATTTTCGCTGTTACTTAGTTTAAATTCATAGCTAAACGGTTTAATTTGTAAGGAAATATTCAAGACATTAACTGTTCAGATAATTGTTGGGTATTTGCTGGTGTAGCAATCAGTCATTTCTTTCGGGCCATTACCGCAATAGAGCGCTGCAAATGTTGGGAAAAGACTTTTTTTCCTGCTTAGCGGTGCTTCATCAAAGGAAAAGTGTAATAAAAGTTTTATTATATTTAACATGTAGAATTACTTCTTAAATTTCGGTGCAGAGGTTACCATCCACTCTGTATAGCATCAGAATATCTTTATTTAAACGCTGAAAGAGCATGTGAATAATACAATAATATGATTTATAGAAATATAAGATAATAGTGGATGTACATCCAGAAACAAGTTTCGCTTAATACTGTGCCGATAGAAATGTGATACGGGCAAGTAACAGCCCGCTTAGCGGTCATTCAGCGAATTAGCTTTCGGCAATAGAATCTCGCATCAGTCCGCGTCACCGTTTTTGGCGTGTGAAATAAGTAACGGGAACAGTCAGTCTGATAACTGTGTTTGGCAAATGTCTGATGTGACTTGAATGGGAAGTTGTACCATTCTCAGCTGCACTAGCAACATGTTCACAAACTGAGAACTGTATATCTAGGACAAACGCCAAAAACGCTGGCGCCAGCTGTACAGGCCTACGCGACGTTACTGGAGCAAATCTGTAATATGATACAGTATTTCTTGCTATTGTCTGTTGAACAACTTTGTGAATCTAATAGTGTATCTCGTATATGGCACATAATATTTAACCCATAATTGTTTTCAAGAAATTTTTTTCATTTCCATTGTAATGGCAGCTAGGAAGTTCGTATCGTAATTCTGATGTTGAATTAATATGAACTGTAACGCAACCAAATGCACAGTAGAAGAGCGGCACGAGACGTCAACAAACCAGAAAAAAAAGTATTGACGGCTGGTAAATAAATTTAACGAAAATTAATTCGGGAAACGAGTAAACCTGTTACACACTCCTGTTTGCATAATTATTTAATAACAAATGAGTTTACTTTCTTGAAATCATAATATTAAGCTTAATATGACGTAAATAATATAATAGCCTAATAACAACAACAACAACAGGCTATCTCATTTTGTTCAGAAACTAAAATATTAATATAAATTAACAGTATTCTTCAAACTATTCAAGCTCCACAGAAAGATACGAATACTATGCTTTGTGTATGTGAACTGCGTATCGTGTATAGCGGACGGGAGCAGGGCGAGGCGCAGGTGACATCATTCTATACTCAACTGAAATCTGCTGTTTTGGTACGAACTTCCTACCTATGGTAAAAACCAGGGACGACACTTTGTCCCAGCGTGGACAGATTTTAGGTTGGTTGTTGCTTGCCTGTATTGACGTTACAGAGGCCATGGGTTCGAAGGTACTGCAGTGTGACAGGAAAAGGCAACCAGTGTGTGCTGCACCGGAGAACAAACGTACTTACGTTTGATTTGTTTAGGATTCGAACCTTATGCTGCTCTCTGCCGCTGCCTGCTTGTTTTTCATTGCAGTGGCTTACCTATAGTTCCTACAGTACTACTGGAGCCGTTGTCACTTAATGGCAAGGTGGTTGTGATCATGACTCTGTGTGCAGTAGTCTAAACATAATACAATGCAGTCAGACAAGAGCTCTAAACTGAATGCAATTGCAACTGCGTTTAGAAGTGAGTATTTTAGTGCGGAGGGCGACAACATACGCTGGACTAAAGGTAAAAGTTCTTAAAGATTTGCAAAAGCAGTGTGAAACGAAAAAGCATAATGAACGTTTGCCGTAATTTCTCTCATCTGCTCGGTTTACAAACTTTGAGTTTTATAATGATTTGTGCGAGATGATGATAACGGCGAATAGTCCAGTACACAAACTCAGTAATCCACATATTCAGCGGTTTATGGAAAAATACACTGCCTAGTATAACATCAATGCGTACAACCCATTTATCGTCTGTGTACGAAAAAACTCTGAATCCATTCGAACAGCTATAGTTAGTAACAAAACATTTGTATCTATAGATGAGACATCGGATGCTGTGGGACGATAAGTAAGAGTAATGTCCTCCAATGAACCAGGAAATAAATTTTTGTTGACAATGGAAATAGCTGCTAGAAAAAGTAAACAGTGCAACTATTGTTAATCTTTTTGAGATGCACCTATGTATAACATCGTACGATGTTGAGCGAACTTTCTCGCAGTACAAGCAAATTTTTAGTGAAAACAGAAAGAATTTCTCTTTTTCACACTTAAAAATGCACATTGTTATATATTGTAACGGACTACAGTTTGTATCAGAATAATGTAAGAAACTCGATTGCAAATACTTGTGTGTAATTTGACTAACTCGTCGTTGTTGTAAATATGTGTAAGTAATATTGTGAAGATGTAACTAATTAAGCCATATGCGATGGCAGTGGTAACCTGTAGAAACGTTGCATTTTTGTTCCGCCGATCTAAATTTAATACTAATTGTAATGTTATTTGTAATTGTAATTATAAATTTAATACTAATTGTAATTTTATTGTTCATATTGTAGTTGGAATCTCCTGGTAGAGGGGTAGAGAAGGCCTGACGGCCTTATCTCTGCCAGGTTAAATAAATAAATACTGCTAAATACTACTACTATACCAGCAAACAGTCGCGTACTATAGCTGGACTGATCGTATCAACTAGTAAACACAGGTACTCTATACACCAGTACCAGTAAACCTCGTGGCGAACTGGGACAAAGTGTCGTCCCTAGTAATAACATTGGAATCATCGACATTACGGATTCCTAAGCCACTTTGCCTCTTTCAGTTTGAGTTGACTGTCAATAATTTGACTCCTATTGTTTTACGTTATAATTTATTGTGAACTACATTTACAGAATAATAACTAAAACCCTTATATTATATTTAAATATTAAGTAATTACTATAAAGTATATCTTCACAACATAAGTTAATTCTTTCACTGTAGTTCTTGTCTTCTTCTTCTTCTTCTTCTTCTTCTTCTTCTTCTTCCTCTTCTTCAGACTCACGTAAAACTATTTCATGGTCAACTACCTTTTAAGTAATATTAGTGAATTCTTGAACGAAATAAATATTAGGTCCCGGTCGGGACAAGTTACCTGGTTGAGGATTTTTCCGTGGTTTTCCATCAACCCAATATGAGCAAATGCTGGGTAACTTTCGGTGTTGGACCCCGGACTCATTTCACCGGCATTATCACCTTCATCTCATTCAGACGCTAAATAACTTAAGCTCTTGATAAAGTGTCGTAAATAACATACTAAAATAAAAAATAAATATTAGGTACCGTGTAGATGGAACCATTTCTCGTATTTACCACCTTTAAAATCGAAAGAAGTTTGGTATACGAATTTTGTGATGCATGGATAATGTCTAATCGAAATTCAATTTCCTGCCATGTCCGCGCCAGTAAATACCTGTCAAAAGCTGCGATGATATCGGAGTCTCTCGATTTCGTGTCTGCGATCTTATCACACTATTTCTGTACGTAATGCGAGATAAATCTACACCGAAACCAGATACTGGTTGCAAATCACAGTTTTACGTATGTATAAGAGTTTCTACCTCCAATGGACCGTTTTCATAAAGCTCAACAAACGCCATTTTTTTTTCGAATTGTGGGTTTTGACTGATTCAGGTCAATTGTAATGAGAGGACTATGATGCAGTGCTCACAAAACTTAACACTTTCCTTTGAAAAGAGTGCCTCAATGTAAAGAGTTTTCACAAAATTCAACATCTCCTTAATATTTTCTATAGTTATTATTTAATTATTTTTGGCCACATTTGATTATATGGACAGATAAATTAACATAGTCTCATTTAGTGGATAAATATATAAATTAGGTATCCATATAAAAGAAAATACTATCGTCCTCGTAGCATACTATGATTAGCCCATGATTTCCCATTCCATATCCAGCTTCATTTTTAACATCTGTAACATTATTTCGTTCATTGTTAAATTAAATAATGATGGGCTTAAGGAGTATCCTTGACGGACTTCCTTTTTGACATGTAGACTATATTTTCTGACAACTTCCCAATCACCTTTAGCCTATATATAAATTATTTGTGTAAATATCCTTAATTCTTAAATTATACCGTTCTGTTTTTCTGAATTCGATAAAAATCTTCAAGCTTCAATCTATCACATGCCTTCTAGAAGTCAACAAAACATAAATAAGTCGGCTCGTTAAATTCTAGAGGCTTTTTCTACTATTTAGATGATTGTAAATATTGCATCGGCATAAGATTTGCCTACATGGAAGTCCTATTTTTCTTCCTGGAAGAAAATTATTTGAAGAAGTTTTTGTTGTACCAATCTTATTGTTACCGTCAGTTCATATTTATCTCTGATTGAGGTTCTGGCTGCTATATAGGGGAAACTCGGAAAATTTGGCAATATGGGAAATTTGGGAATATTCTTGTATTTGTTCTATTGCCAAATTTCCTCCAGAGTTTTAAGAAGTTCAATGACACCTTCATGAAGTGCAACATCTGACTTTTAGTTTTCGTTTCATTCGAATCCGCGCATTTTAGTGGCAGATATTGTTACTAATAGAAAGAAGTGTTGAATACTTCCTTTTGACGTGTTGGTTGTGTGGACGTGTGTATACAAAGACGGAAGAAAAGTGTTGTTCATTACCTACGTTTGTTTGTGCATTATATATCAAAAGCTGAGATTCATATTATAAGGTAAGCCATTTATATAATTAATATTTTCTGTTAATAATTCATCAGGCCTTAGCTCGTTTTATGTTCTTCTTAGCAAAAAATGTCTTCTACAGGGTAGTGTGAATTAGCCATTTTCCTTTATAGTGATATATTGCTGCTCTCTTTGAACAAGAATGTGTACTCGATGGTAAAATTTAAGAGTAGGGACGTATGAGGAATTTTTAGTCTTCAATGCAGCACTGTGTGTGGTGTGTTGCAGATATGCCAAGGGAACGAGGACATTATTCTGAAAAATATTCCAAAGATGATTTGCGGGCTGCGGTTGGAAGTGTTTTGAAAGTTAGATGGTCGACTTATAGGACTTCTAAGAAGTACAATGTGCCCTTTAACAACTTAAGGAGGTTTCTGTATGCATCCTCAGGACCCGATGACGTTGACTTTCCCAAGAAAGAAATACCCCTAGCTCTAACCGTTGAGGAAGAGCAAAAACTGGTGACATATGTAATCAAAATGCAAGAACGTGGGTTTGGGCTATCGACAACAGAAATTAGGAGACAAGCCTTCACTATAATTAATAAGAGTGGTCGGAAAAATCCATTCAATTTTTTTCTTACTTTTGTTTTGTGTTTATGGTATTTAGTGATTTCTTGTCCCAGTAAATTAAGTCTTATAAACCTTGTATCACTGTTTTATTTTTTTAAATTTATTTTTTAATCGTATTGCCAAATTACCCCTGTACTATTGCCAAATTATCCTGATGAAGTACCAAATCTGGAAACATGTAACTTGTTATTTATTAGTGTGTTATGTGTAAAGTAATTTAGATTTGTAAAATTTTCTTTCAGAGGTTTATTGGGATTTAATGTTTAAACACATTCCATAATAGAGGAATATTTAATTTCAGAATATGTAACTACAAACTGTATCAGAATACAAAGTATTGTCAAATTAGAAGAGTCTCCCCTACATCTATTACCAGGCAGTACATCTCACTTGACGATATGTGTCAGAGGAAGAATAATTGTTTGTATGCATCTGAAGTCTGATTAGAGTAATATATAGCTAATCGGTGAAGAAACCAATGCACGGGGAAAGGAACTGGCCACCCTACCCTATTATCTGCTGGCCTAATTGCCTCATAAGTGGTGACATATTGGTATCACTTGTGAGGTTCAAACCTGTCTTCGGACAGTTGACTAAACAACAGTACATATTAAAAATATTTGAATCTGCACTTAAGCTGTTATCGAAATTCCGCTTTCAATGTACTAGCACCACCTTCGCTTTTGCTATAACCACTCTCACTATTATTATTACTATCACAAATGGGTAGGATATGATGGTAGAGACTGGATTAATCTTGCTCAGGATAGGGATCAATGGCGGGCTTATGTGAGGGCGGCAATGAACCTCCGGGTTCCTTAAAAGCCAGTAAGTAAGTGAGTATCACAAATTCTACTAATTATCCATAGCGTCACTCTCACTGTCATCACTTTTACTTTCACTGTCACTATCAAACTTGAAATTTCACTATCACTACCTCTTCTTTACTATTACCACTTTTACTCACAGTAGTGAGTAGTGTAGTGATTATTGTGATAAGTCAGAAGTCGAAGGACGCATGATCAACTGACGTTGGTAGGTATCATCGATTTTATAATTGGGTTAATCTTTCTGACAGCACAATGATCCTGGGGTCGACTCATCCTCTAACAGAAATGAGTACCAGCTGGTTTTCATTGGGGTAAACGACGCAATCACGTAGAGCTGACATCGCTATTGCTACTAATATTGATTGTCTGCAGAGGCGGGAGTCTTAACCTCCCGCTACTCTGTGGACCACCATACACTGGAAAAGCGAAAACTTCGCTAAATTTACTTCCACTCTCACTGCCACTATTACTATTTCCACTCTCATTTTCACTTTTACCACCTCTACTTTCACCGTCATTTTCACCAACTCCACTTTCAATGTCACTACCACCATATTCACTTTTACTGTCACTCTGCTACAGCTCCACATCCACTACCCCAACGGAGACTTTCACTATCAACATTACTACCATCTGGAAGCTTCGCTACTCCTAATTCAACATTGAAGTTCCTTCTTTATTTGTTAAGAACTGTTTCACAATATTAACAGAGTTTTAATTAAAAACGAAAGATAAAAATGCGAAGAAAGTGAAAAATTATTGTCGTGGTAAAGTTTTAAAAAATATGTAACGGTACATAAAGAAATAGAATCAAATACACATAGAGGAGGATTAAACGATGTAATGAAATATTATTACATTTTATCCAATATTCTTTTGAGAAGATTAACTCCCTATGTAAACGAAATTATTCTGGATCATCAGTGTGGTTTTCGGCGTAATAGATCGACTATAGATAAGACTTTTTTATTCGACAGATATTGGAGAAAAAATGGGAGTATAAGGGTACAGTGCATCAGTTATTCATAATTTAAGAAAGGCATATGGCTCAGTTAAGAGAGAAGTATTATATAATTCTTATTGGATTTGGTATTTCCAAGAAGCTAGTTCGTTTAATTAAAATGTGTCTCAGTGAAACGTACAGCAGAGTCCGTATAGGCCAGTTTCTATCTGAAGCTAAAGCAAGAAGATGTATTATCACCTTTACTTTTTAACTTTGCTGTAGAACAGTGGTCGTCAACACTCGCTGATAACGTAATATGCTCCGTCGTGCAGAAGGGAGAGGAGAAAGCATACACGCCAGCAGCCACGAATGTATGCTAGTGCAATGTCTTATCCGCGGGTAAGACGCTAGCCCGAGGGTGCACTGTGCTGTAGAATATGCCATTAGAAAAGTCCAGGTTAACAAAGAAGTTTTGGAATTGAACGAGTTACGTCAGCTGTTTGTCTATGCGGATGACATGAATATAAATTTCTACCTAATGACATTAATCACTTAGTATACTCGTAGACTCTGGCATTGAAACTGCTAAAATGACAATATGGTACAATAGCAATATCAGGTTATTTAACTACGCTGTATCGGCTACTAGGTTATTTAGCGTCGATGGAATTGGTGATAGCGAGATGGTATTTGACAAGATGAGGCCGAGGATTCGCCATAAATTACCTGACATACGTCTTATGATTTGTAAAAACCTCGGGAAACACGAACAAGGTAATCAGTCCAAGCTGGAATCGAACCCAATCCCGAACGCAACTCTGGATCAGCAGGCAAACGCGCTACCGCCTGAACTACGCCGGTAGCTAGCACGAATATTACTTTCTTAATATAGTTAAAGGATATTTCTGTTGTTGTTTAGTCAATTGTTTGAAGACAGGTCTGAAACTCACAAGTGATACCAACAAGGCACCACGTATGAGGCAATAGTTCCTTTCCCCCCCTCCTTCATTGCCTACATCGCCGATTAGCTACATATTACACAAGGAATATTTCTATAGTTACGTTTTTATTAGCTTATCTCTGATTGAGGTTGATACATCTATTATCAGGCAGTACATCTCGCTTGATGATATGTGTCAGAAAAAGAATAGTAATTATTGCATACGTCTTAAGTTTGATTAGTGAAATATATTACTAGTCGGCGATGTATGCAATGGAGGAGGAAAAGAACTGGCCACCCTACCCCTTTATCCCCTGGATTAGTTGTCTAATGAGTGCATTATTGGTGTCACTTCTGAGGTTCCAACTAATCTTCGGATAGTTTACTAAACATACACAATGGATACCAAATTCTTAGATTTTAAAATTCTTATGTGATTATATCCAAGTTTTAATTTTGCATAATGGTATTTTATATTAAACTTTTATGTTACCTAAATTTATGTAAATTTAGATCTGTGATGCAATTTGTCGCGCGTACGTGCCGAACCGCACGTGTAGTTCACACGCGGAGCACGTCTCTTGTGGAGAACGAGGAAAGAAAGAATTGAACGTTCGCATGACATACAGTTATGACGGAGGCAAGGGAGAAGTTGTAGAGTAAGTTTCAGTCTGATTGGTTTGTTGGGTTCTTATGTACAGAACATGATGACGATGTTTTGTGCTTAATATATAAATACGAGGTGGTTATTTATTAAACTTTCCTTTCTTAACCAACCCTAGACAGGAAAGTATTTATACAACGGGTACCAAACTCTGTAGGAATTATGTCCAGATTATGGGCCACGGGATTTGCATTTTTATACCATACTTTGACCACCAGGTGCCATTTGTAGTTAACAGGTGCTGATAGGCCTCATGAACCAGCATCAGTGCAGTCGTTAAAGAGCCAAAATGGTCTTGGATATGAAGAGCAGAGCGTTATTAGTGAAGCTCTTTTATCAGAAGAACAACAACGCTGCGGCTGCACTTCGAGAATGTCGCCGGATGAAAGAGGCTCTCTTTCCAGACCAGCTTTGTCCCCCTCTCCCCCGTACTTCACATCACAGCACAACCTTCCGTTTAGTTTACGTTCCAATGTTTGTATTACGATGCGAACAACTCCAAAGCTTGATTCAGAGTACGACATTTGAAGTTTTACGAATAACTTTCAAACTAACGATAATCGGACCCATGTTTATATGACATTTTATACTCAAAATGGTTTATGGAACTGATTCCTAAAGCGCGGATCATTAGTCGTGAATGACCCTGTATAGCTTTAGAGAAGTCTCTCATGATCATATATCTGTGAATTGAAATACTCGTAGGCAATGCTGTCATGGAGGCCATACGGAGCCATATATCATATGGGAACCTACAATTTTTTAAATTAATCGTATGGGGAAAAGAAAATGTTGTCTGTATGGAGCAATACGGCATATGGGTGCCTAAGTTTTGTACGCGAAGATCTGTACAGATCTTAGATCATCTCTTGCTGTTCCTAATATATTTTGTTTGATGTTCATAAACAAAAATTGTCCACCTCTGCAGCACTGGAATCCACAATTATATAAAATAATGGTTGAAAAACAAGAAGTGCTGCAAATACACACTCCAATATTCATCGAGACAAGTGTGCAAAACAATTTCTTTACGTCTTCTTTAATACCAAAAAAATTAAAGAGAGAGGAGAGTAAAATATATTTCAAGGGAGAAAACTAGGGGTGGGGCGTATGGCCAAGAAAAGAATTACCTTGACAGCACTGCTGATAGGCTATATGTTGTGCCTCCAGGATGTAACCACTATTTTATGGAGAAATAACTCATCGTTAGTTATTTATAAAGCCTGTAGATTTTCCTATTATGCAGAGTACAGAGTGATTCTATGACTTTTTTTATAAACAATTAGGGATGATAGAGGAGATCAGTATGCACAATTTTCTTATAGGAAGTCATGTTCGGAAACGTTTCGATTGGTAGTTACAGAACGTGATGAGTGTGCTAAACAGTCTTGAGTACCTGTGAAGGGCCATGGTAAAATAAATAATTTTTAATTCTTTAATACACTCTTTTAACACTTGTAAATCACTGTACAATAGGTACAGTAAATAATATTGTTTTCTTCAATGTTTGCCATGTTATTGCTCTGTTGATTCTTGTAAACATTATAAAGTTGATGTGAACAGGTACAATACTTTTTCAGGGTACATTAAAATAGCCATCTGACATCGAACTCATGGTCCCAGCAAAGCACCGAAATCTCACCTCAGTTTATATGCAGCTGTCCTTGTATTATGTTAGGTTTTGTGTTAGGGATAACGCACAACATTAATTTTGATTTCTTTAGTTTTTTGTTACCACTGGAAGATTCACATATTCACATTAAGAGAACATCCTCATATGCATTTTATTTATGCAAGGGCAAATAGAATAAAATCCGCAAGCCTTTAACAGTCAAAAAATATTTTACGATGCCAAGTAACCCATACCATGTTTGTAAGAATTCACCAACCTTTGCTGCAATAGAATGTCTACAATCAAACATAAAAAAGGAGGCCTTGAGTTTCGATGCTAGCTGACTACACTTACTACAAATATCAAGGCTTGTAAATTTGTATAATACGTACATATATGTTTTGTACATCTACATTGTTGATTCCGGGTATAATTGATAATAATTTACTTGTAAAATAATGGTCTAAGCATTATTCTCTCAGCAGAGATAAGAAATGATGAGAAAGTAGTCGGAAGTAACAAACAGCCTATTTTCACCTGAGATTTAGAGGAAATTCGCTATTCTTGACTATCGACGATAATATTGACTATTACTTTAACGACAATGATATTACGATGATTTTCACTACGGTGATATTGACATTGATTCTAAGAAAACGTGACGACAGTGATATAACGACGATGATTTTTATTAAGATGATACTGACGAAGATGATATTAACAAAGATTATATTATTGACGATGATATTGACGACAGCGATTTTGACTAAAGTGGTAATTGACTACGGCGATATTGAAGACTGTGATAATGACGATGATTTTGACTATAGTAATATAACGACGGTGATATTTACTGCGGTGATACTGACTACCCAGATATTGACTGCGGTAATATTGACGATGATTTTGACTACAGGGATATGACGACGGCAATATTAACGTCGATGATTTTGCTTAAGGCGATTTTGACTGTTTGTAAGATTATAGTGACGACTATGGTTTTAACTAAGATTAATTGACTACGATGATATTGACGATCTTAATATTGAAGACAGTGATAAATAGACGATTTTTAGAACAGTGATACGACAATTGTGACATTGGCAACTATGATAACGACGGTTGTATAACTGCAATGATAAAATGTTATTGATGACGATGATTTTGACTGCAGTGATATAAGACTGTGATATTGAGAATTATTTTCATTACGGTGATATTGAGAACCACGATATTGAGAATTGTGATATTGGACACTATGATTTTGATTTTGATTGGTTATGATGATTTTGACCACAGTGATATTAGCAACGGTGATGATACGGTGATTTTGATCACGCTGATATTGCCGATAGTGATATTTAAGACGATGATTTTGACTACGGTGATATTGGCAACGGTGATTACTACGGTGATTTTGACGATGATTTTGAGGATCATGTTATTGATGACTTTGATATTGGCGATGATGATTTTGACTACGGTGATATTGACGATGGTGATACTGACTACGGTGATTTTGACGATGGTAATTGAGGAGCATATTTTCAAAACCTGACATGTCCACTTTCAGAAAATATACTTCATATGCCAAAAACTTAAATCTCTGCAATGAACTAAATATTTTCTGTGGTGAAATAGAGAAGATTATTTATTTTACTATTGATTCATATAACATTTTACCGTAGAAAAATGTTCGTTGATTACAGAAGATATCAGATGATGACGATATTAAAAATCTGGATCATATGAAGAAACAAAGAGGAAGGCAGAAAATAGGAATGATTGCAGAAAGACCTGCCCTTGGGCAGAACACTAAATGAATTAATGAGTGAATGAATTAATTAATGTACAGACACATATAGTTGTAACATTTTCTGAAAATGGACATGTCAGGTTATGAAAGTTTGCTCCTAAATTTTGACTGCGATAATTTTGATGACGATAATGTTGACGATGGTGATATTGAGGACGATGACTTAGAAGATTCAGATTTTGAGAACGGTGGTGCTGAAGTTAATGATGTCAATAATTATTATATGTTACAGGCGGTGTCGGTGTTCGTGAGCGCTTACACACTGGTGGCCATTAGCGTGGACCGGTACATGGCCATCATGTGGCCGCTGAAGCCCCGCATGAGCAAGCGCCATGCAAAGCTGATAATCGGCGTGGTGTGGCTGGTGGCGCTGGGGACGGCGCTGCCCATCCTGCTGCTGTCCAAGCTGGGCCAGCCCTCGGCCTGGTACCGCGAGTGCGGCCACTACGTATGCCAGGAAGACTGGACCGACCCCAATCTCCGCAATTGCTACACGTGAGTACAACCCTTCTGTTCTTCAAGTTAAACCACAACAACGCCAAGTCGTGGTTCTGTTTCATTGCCACAGTCATCGTCATATTCATGTAGTACTCTCAATAGCCTGTTCCGACTTCAGTCAACAAATGGAACAGTTACCGTACTTACAAATAGTGAAGGAATCGAAAGGTATATGGAGAATGAAGAGAGAAAAGTTAAAAGAGACCTTATTAGTATAATCAATAGGACTAGGATTTTGATGAAATTGCATCTATTTTCTAGTAAGCCAGAAACATAACCGCTTTAGTATTTATATGGTATGTGATAAACTGAGTGTTTTAAGACATATTTGTTAGGGCATTTTTTGCATTTTTTGCCTGTTTCAACTGATAAGAGCATCTTTTGTGTTATTTGGACATTTTCGAGGCATTTTCATTTAATTTTGTCCACAAATCCCCATTATTAATATAAAATAATGTTTATTTCCTTTGATATTTTGTCTACATATTTTTTCCATTAATACCCTTTATTTTTTACTCGGTTATTTAACGACGCTGTACCAACTACGAGAGTATTTAGCGTCGATGGAGTTGGTGATAGTGATATGATATTTGGCGAGATGAGGCCGAGGATTCGCCATAGATTACCTAACATTTGCCTTACGGTTGGGAAAAACCTCGGAAAAAACCCAACCAGATAATCAGCCCAAGCGGGAATCGAACCCGCTCCGGAGCGCAACTCCGGATCGGCAGGCAAGCGCCTTAACCGACCGAGCTATGCCGGTGGCTAATACCCATTATTTTGTATAATATTTTAATCGTTTTTCTACACAAATATTGCTCTTTTAACATAGTACACCCCATGTAATGGATCAGTACAACCATCACTTCAATATAGACTCCTCTATACTTGCTAATTCCTTATAAGAGTGGCCTTGTGATGGGCTACATGGAAACTACGTCAGGTAAAATAATTAATTAAAGTGTACCACTTAGAAAAAATTATGTAAAATTAAATAAACTTAAATGTTGATACTAGAATTTAATTCAATTACTAGTCTAAATATTAAGTAGCACAAAACTCCTTTTCCTACTAAGCCAATTTTAGAATGTAATATCAACTTTTTGGGCATTTTTAAGGGCATTTTTGAACGATTTTTAGATCATGAATGCATTGTTTTTAGGACATTTTTTTATGATTTATAGGTCATCAAAATCCTAGCCCTAATAATCAACAATGCCAAATTAGGCCGTCGAAGATCTGATTTTGTCTCAAACGCTTGACTGTGGAATAGGTTATTTCCTTTTCCATCTCGTCACAGTTAAGATCGTCACTGGTATGACTCGTCACCAGGTTTGCCAGATGTCCGATTTGGCAGGACATGTCCCGATTTTCATATAAAATCCCGAGTCCCGCTTCGGTGCCAGGCGGGACGCAAACAGTCCTTCCATTAGAAAATTAGCATCAGTTGTATAATTTTATCGTTGCCTAGTAACTATTTTATATTCAGCCTAAATAATAATTACATTAAATTTAAATTAATTTTTTTAACAATGTAGGTTTGCACATTGGAAAAAAAAACTAATATTTTGGCAAGTGTAAGATTTGTGACAACGAATTCAGTTGTGAATATGATATTTCTGAACATTTGAAAAGAGACGTTCATCAGAAATGCATGGCACAGAGAACGGAAGAAAAATTTGTTAAAAAATGCTCAAGTACAGTAATAAATATGTATATAAGCTCTAAAAATGTATACTGTATGTTAAATGATGGGTTTCGAGCGGTAATATGTTAAGTCATAAAATAAATACGAATTTAGCTATCAATAAATTTTATGTCACTGTAATCAATGAAAAACATTGAAATTTAAATATTTTGTAATGCTATCTCATAGAATTTGTGCTTTACAAATAAACAGCTGGGGAAATCTATGAGACAGAGCTATTATTAAATCATTGAGTTAATAATAATTTGGCATTACATATTATTGTTACAAGTCCTTCAGAAAGACGCCAGATAAATGTGGTGTAACTTACAGCCAGATAAATATTGTTTTGCGCTTGTAAACCTGTACCTACAATATTCTTTTTTATTAAAATTGTAATTTTGATATTCATATTATTAGTTTCTTTAATTGCATACAAAGGGATAATTTTTAATAAATTTTTGCGGTCACGAAAATGTCAACTCTGCCCACATTCATATCACTCTTCCTTTAAGACAAAACGTAAGTACTGTGTGTGATGGAAGAAGGATGTCCCTCCTTGGTAGATCTAAAATCTGGCAATCCTGTTCGTCACTGATAATTCGTCACATTTTGTAACTAGTCACTCGGTATATTTTGTCACAGGTTATAACTGATCGCACGCTTTTATTTGTCAAATATACTTGTCATTCATCATTACTAGAGCCCGGACAAATATCCGTTGTTTTCAATATGTCCGCGTTGCGACTATAGCTTGTCTGATAAAAGTGGAACTTGTAACTGTAAATAATAGGGACGGGGTGTGTAAGTAGCTAATTACAGTACAGCACAAGTATTAATCAATGATGTGAAACAAATTTATAATATATGCCTGCAGTAAATGAATTTAGTTTACATTGTAATTAACATTAGTTCTGTTTGACTGAAAACATAATAAATTACTACTTATTATGGATATATCTACGAGTACGTGCAATACAAAATATACTAGACATAAATTTATTATCGCCATCTTCTATTTGCTCGTCAAACACGTTGGAATAAGAAATTTTTAAAACTCTAAAGAGAGAAAGAATTTGGTTGGGTCACTGGCTGAGGAGAAACTGCGATTTGAAGGATGCACTGGAAGGAAATTTCGTGGCCGAAGAAGAATCAGATGATAGAAGGCATTAAGATGTATTGATCTGTGCGGAGAGGAGGGCAGAAAATAGAAAAGACTGGAGAATGCTGAATTTTCAGTGAAAGACCTGCCCTTGGGCAGAATAATATGAATGAATGAATGAATGAATGAATGAATGAATGAATGAATGAATGAATGAATGAATGAACTAGTGCACAACAGGAAGCATCTCCAAACATCCCTATCTGTTTGACTTTAACACTCCCCACTCTTCTCTATATTTTCTCTTAGGCTATTGCATCTGGCCGCGAAACCAGGTGGCCCGGGTTCGAATCCCGGTCGGGGCAATTTACCTGGTTGAGGTTTTTTCCGGGGTTTTCCCTCAACCCAATACGAGCAAATGCTGGGTAAATTTCGGTGCTGGACCCCGGACTCATTTCACCGGCATTATCACCTTCATTTCATTCAGACGCTAAATAACCTAGATGTTGATACAGCGTCGTAAAATAACCCAATAAAATTAAAAATCTTAGGCTATTCTCAGTCATCGCGCCAGAAATCCAATTATCCAGTGAGTGATTTTTTTGTATTTTATGAGCGGTTTGTGTGAATGTCTTCGCTTGTGATGCCTCCTGCAAAATTATTACAAGTAGTAAAATTTCAACCAGAACACATTTCCCGCGCACAAGTGTCCACTGGTGAGGTTGTCAAGATAAAACTGGTGCTTTCAAAAACCATGGTTACAGAGTAAAAATGCATTGTGCAGAAAAAAAAAGTATGGCTTGCTTGAACCTGGATCTTATAAACTCACAATTTGTACACTAAAATTTTGTCCAGTAAGCTCATTTGATATTGAACGGACATTTAAAATATTAAAAAATATCCTTGTAGATAACCAAGTATGATAACAGAGAACCTAGAAAATTTGTTAGTCGTGTTTGGAATCAGAAAAAGTGTACCCAATATATTAAATGTAAATGTCAAATGATACTAAAAATAATTGTACCTACCTGATATGTGATATTCACATTTTGTGTTTAGGTAGATAGAAGATAGCTAAAAAAATTGTATGTTGCATGGTCTGCATATTTATTGTTTTATTATGCATATATCAGATTTCCTTTGTGCATATAAATTCTGTGCATATTGTTTATGCATATAAATTCTGTGCATATTGTTTGTGCATATAAATTCTGTGAATATTGTTTATGCATATAAATTCTGTACATATTGTTTATGCATATAAATTCTGTGCATATTGTTTGTGCGTATAAATTCTGTGCATATTGTTTGTGCATATAAATTCTGTGTATATTGTTTATGCATATAAATTCTGTGCATATTGTTTATGCATATAAATTCTGTGCATATTGTTTATGCATATAAATTCTGTGAATATTGTTTATGCATATAAATTCTGTGAATATTGTTTATGCATATAAATTCTGTGCATATTGTTTATGCATATAAATTCTGTGCATATTGTTTGTGCGTATAAATTCTGTGCATATTGTTTATGCATATAAATTCTGTGCATATTGTTTGTGCGTATAAATTCTGTGCATATTGTTTGTGCATATAAATTCTGTGTATATTGTTTATGCATATAAATTCTGTGCATATTGTTTGTGCATATAAATTCTGTGCATATTGTTTGTGCATATAAATTCTGTGTATATTGTTTATGCATATAAATTCTGTGCATATTGTTTGTGCATATAAATTCTGTGAATATTGTTTATGCATATAAATTCTGGGCATATTGTTTGTGCGTATAAATTCTGTGCATATTGTTTATGGATATAAATTCTGTGCATATTGTTTATGCATATAAATTCTGTGCATATTGTTTATGCATATAAATTTGTGCATATTGTTTATGCATATAAATTCTGTGCATATTGTTTGTGCGTATAAATTCTGTGCATATTGTTTATGCATATAAATTCTGTGCATATTGTTTGTGCGTATAAATTCTGTGCATATTGTTTGTGCATATAAATTCTGTGCATATTGTTTGTGCATATAAATTCTGTGTATATTGTTTATGGATATAAATTCTGTGCATATTGTTCGTGCATATAAATTCTGTGCATATTGTTTATGCATATAAATTCTGTGCATATTGTTTATGCATATAAATTCTGTGCATATTGTTTATGCATATAAATTCTGTGCATATTGTTTGTGCATATAAATTCTGTGCATATTGTTTATGCATATAAATTCTGTGCATATTGTTTACGCATATAAATTCTGAGCATGCTTTCTCTTATTCAGAAATTTCTCTTGGAAGCGGATACAATGTAATTTCATTCAGTTAATTAAGAGGAGGAATGTAAATAAGAAACCAAATTATGTTGAGGTAGTAGTGTTGTGATATCACGGCATGAACTCTGGGTATCACTTCGAGATATCAAGAGTTGAACTGAAGTTAGTAATAACAATGAAAATAGAACTGAAATGACCGTCTTACATGGAATAATAGTAAATGTTTTCTCTCCAGAGATACATGAGATCTGGTACGTTACGAGTATTAACCTGAATAAGTGAGGTTATGTATTTGAGTGATTTATTTGACGACGCTGTATCACTGCTAGGTCATTTAATGTTGATAGAGTTGGTGACACTGGGGTAGTATTTCGCGATATCAGACCGACAGTTCGCCATGGGCTTACCTGAAATTCGTCTTATAATTGCGGAAGACCTGAAGAAAAATCCAAGCAGGCAATCAGCCCAAGCTGGAATCGAACCAACGCCGAAGACGTTACGTTGATTGCATCTATTTAAAAACTATTTTCTTTTCAGTTTAGCTTAACTTACGTTATTTCCTCTCAATATATGTAACACAATTTAAGAAATGTTACTATTTTGTTGAGTGAGATACATTTTTGCAGGAAATTGAAATGTATAATATTTATCTTATTATTTTATTAAATTCTGTAGTGCAATAAATTATAAAACTATGTTACTTTAATCAAGAATTTTATACCGTATTTTACCAGAAGATACAGATTTTTTGAAGTGAATAAATAGCCAACGAACTTAGATTTCAAACTAGTACTGTTTCATGTTAACCATGATGTTAAATGCCTGAATGCAAGTCACTCTACAATACGAGTACACAAACAGGCTTTCTAGAGTTCCGCCTGGACTGGGCTAATAAAACCAGGGCTGAATGGGCCAGTCCTAAATTTTAATTTGCTCTCTAACTGCGCCGGAACCCGAGCCTGACGGCAGGCAGTTACGGGCATGAGTATTGTCTGCTTTGCCGGCTTCTGTCAGCCACCTCTGGGAACCTTAAAATTAATATGGGTAGCTCAGTTTCTATAGTTGTCTATCTGCTGTAGAAATCTGTATTTACATTTTGAATGAAGGTTTCGAAAATAGTCCATTATCAGTATAATCTCTCGCGTGTCCTAATGTCCCGTAGTACTGACGTGCTCTCAGCATAAATGGAATGACGAATTGAATCGGTCATAGTCATATTTTTCTGTATTTTGATATTCGAAGAAAAGTCTTCTACTAGCGTAATAATTTTAAAGTTATGCTTCTGTTTTGTTTACGTATCACTCACTATGATAATTCTAAGCTACAAAGTATAATTGGTTTGTTTCATCCTCTTTAGAAAAAAATAAGAAATCTATCAACATGTCCGTTTCGTTAAGAACTGACTTCGTGCCGACATCTTAATGTTCCTACAAATCTGCCTCCAATTTACTGCAACAAGTCTGTAATAAATTATCGTCGACACATTGGAAAAATTTGTGACGTTACGAAAATTTATCGTTCAATAAATCAAATGGATACAGCAATAAATTTAATAACGAGTTTCTTCAAGAACTGAGTTTTAAACTTCCTTCTTGTAATCTGAAATGTACTGCGTTTGCTATAATTAACTGAATATTTAGGGAAAGTAGGGATGACGGAAAACCGAATTACAAATTGGCGTGTTTAATGTCTGATACTTTGACATGGTCAAATATGCGGAGACGTAGTCTCAAAGGCTGCTGTTACACTATCAAAGTTCTTTGACAAAGATCTTTTATAAAATATATATTATGAAATATATGACAATGTAATGGACCTTCTTTGCAAAAGTTTCTTTGATAAAAGATTTCTGTACCTTGAAACAAGTATGGCGGAACACAAATTTAACTGGACTGTTGCTACCACAAAAATTCTGATATTGGAGTGTGAAGGAAAATGGAATCTTTTAAATAAATAATAATAATAATGATAATAATAATAATAATGTTATTATTATTATTATTATTATTATTATTATTATTATTATTATTATTATTATTATTACTTACTTACAAATGGCTTTTAAGGAACCCGAAGGTTCATTGCCGCCCTCACATAAGCCCGCCAGCGGTCCCTATCCTGTGCAAGATTAATCCAGTCTCTATCATCGTACCCCACCTCCCTCAAATCCATTTTAATATTATCCTCCCATCTACGTCTCGGCCTCCCTAAAGGTCTTTTTCGCTCCGGTCTCCCAACTAACACTCTATATGCATTTCTGGATTCGCCCTTACGTGCTACATGCCCTGCCCATCTCATTATTATTATTATTATTATTATTATTATTATTATTATTATTATTATTATTTTATAAACTTTGTAGAAATTTTCAAGTCCTTGCTTTGTAACTCTTTCAATAAGTTCTGATGTACCTCTCTTATCACATCTTGCAATCCATGGTTTCTGTTTTTTTTTTCAGTAAGATGCATATTATAATAATTGAACTAATTGTAGCTAAACAAGCATAATACTGTTCTTCATTCATGGTGTTATAAAATTAACGCGTAAATATTAGTATAGGTCTCGCAAACAGGGAATACCGACGGAAGGAATGCGAATGAAACAATGCGATAAGGAAGAGCTGGCGACAGGAAAGGTCACGAGATAGCTTGAATGATATTCAAGAGTACAGTCGGAAGAGAAATGACATCGATAGAATCAGTCTTGCGTTGTGATAGTTACATTACGACTTTAGTTTGTTCCATTGCATGTGAATACGTGTCTTGTATCGCACGGTATTATTATTTCATTCGTAAACATATGTTGCTCGTTTAATTAGCTTCGAATTTTTCTCTTGCTACGTTCTTTATTTCCACAGCGATGTCCTCTTCTTGAAAGAGACAGTATTTCTATCGGCCCGTATCTCTCGCTTCCTCGGCGTGCTACATACACACGTCAAAACAGACAGCAACGCCACCATTGCTTTTCGGTAATCGTTCCTTGCGCGAGCTATATCAGCAAATCGTAAACTTGACGCGTAAATATTAGTATCAACAAATTATAAACTTAACGCGTAAATATTAGTATCAACAAATCCTCGGAACATGTGTTCACTTTTGTGGAACAAGTGTTACGAGAGCTTTTGTTCATAATTTTAGGTTACCTTTTGTCTTTTTCTTTTATAAAAGATTTTATGTAGTGTAATATACCCTAAATTCTATTTTTTATCAGAGATCTTTGATAAAATATTATATCATATTCTTTGTCAAAGAATTTTGATAGTATAATAGCAGCCAAAGACAGGCAAGATGTCATTGATAGGCCGCGGAAAGTGATATAGACACTTTGACAGCCCTCGACTCGTGTTTGCTTTCCCTGAGTGATGGCTCTATCTTTGCTTTGGAATGTGTCTCATTCAGCCACTGTAATTCGTAAGACACGCCTTTTAATCTCACAATACAACTTTCCCTGTTACCTGCACGTAATGCAAATTTTACTGTCTCATATTTTCGAGTTTGTAATTGTAAAAAATGTATTTTATTGATCCAAGTGTTGCCGATTGTTATTTTATAAGACCAGATTAAATAAGTTCAGACCCAGAAATAAAAGGTCAAATTATATCTGTAAGTACTGAGCATGCGCAGAATGTTGTAAGTGGAACTTGGAAAATTCAGGTGGCACAAATTTTGTTTCTGATTCTGTACAGAAATGCTATGTTCTTAGAGGACTTAAAGAAGAGACTGAGATTTCCACGCTCGTTTTTCTTGGGAGAAAATTTTCGATTTCCAGTTGCCTTTTGGGATTTAATATTTTTTTATATTTTTGGACTACAGTTTTAGGTCTACCTCTGAGATTCTGGCTGATATGTACAGTACATCTATCATCAAGCAGTAAATCTCACTTGACGATACATGTCGGAGGAAAACAATTGAAGAGTGTGATCTAAAACGCGTTAACTCCATTTTTATGGAAGGACTGGCCTAGTTTTTGTATCCACTCGTCTACGGACTGGGCGAGTTTTCAAGTGATATGAACAATAATACAAACTTCTAAACAAGGACTGGCGTTGTTTCGGAAGAAAACAAGCTGAAAATAATATAATGATAGAGGTCTCAAACATAATTATATATACGTAAAAATCATTAAAAAAAAAAGAAAGGCAAAATGAACTGAGCGAGTTTTGGAATCACAGTTTTCAATTGTTTGTATATATCTAAAGTCCGATTAGGATAATATTTTACTAGTCAGAGATGTATGCAATGGAGGGGAAAAGGAACTGGCCACCCTACCTATTATCTCCGGGTTTAGTTACCTCATGAGTGATGATGTCACGAGGTTCAAACCTATTTTCAGACAGTTGACTAAACTACAGTTTTAGGTCTTGAAAATTATAAGATAGGCTTACCAAATCTTAACACACATGCAAACTCAATTCTGATTCTGAATAGTAATAGAGCCCGGATGTTTGTCAAAATGCCTTTTTACTAGATGGAAGTAAATCATTATTTTCATAGATATAAATGTAATTTGGGGTAAATCAAAGTGATGGAGCCAATTTTTATTTTACCTAGTTTGCCTTTTTAAGGTGTTTCTTACAAATTCAATACTACATTCCTTTTCTTTTTTGTCATTTTAAAGCAGTATTTCTTGTTTATTTACAATTTTCTAATTAATTGTAATGTAATGTGTATGAAATTTAAATATATTGTGGCGCCATATTGGAAGACCTAGTCGCGTCGAGGAAGTTGCGCTCGCATCTAGTGCGAGGGAAGGTGTGGCGTGACGCGGAGCAGAAGGAACAGGGGGGAACATCTGAAGGTTTCGCAAAGCCACGCAAGCCGAAGATTCAAGAACGTGTGATTTAATAAATAAAGCGCGAGCAGCCTTCAAGTGTGTCAGTTTTTAGTCAGTTTTTCAGCTGTGAGAGAGCTAGTTAGCGGAGACCTATCCAGTGGATCTGAGTTCGAGGTGCAGTGACCTTGAGTAACTGTGGCAGCGTCCAGGCGAAGGCAACGCGTTCGGAAATCTTGGGTTCGAAGTGCAGGAAACCACATCTGGAAGCCTTGGGTTCGATGTGCAGGAAACCGCATCTGGAAGTCTTGGGTTCGAAGTGCAGTGAACTGTATCTGGAAGGCCTGGGGTTCAGTGTAGCGTGAACTTGACTGAATGAGCTAGAAGAACTAGCCAAGGCGAACTGAGAGTTTTATTTTGTACATAGTGCTTTGTGAACATTAGTTGAGATTAGGAGTACATTGTTGTTCTTCTCAATAATCCACGTGAATAGTCATTGTCGTTTCTGTGCAGTGCAATAACGACTACTGTGTTGCAGTGTTGAGTGGAATACCCATTGTTTAAGGGTGTGTGGTTGTTGTTGAAATAATAGTCACATTATTGTTGAAAATAAAAGTTACAATATGAAACAATGGCTCGCTTTATTAAGAGTAGTAAATAAAAATAATTTATTTCGGTGCTTAATCTGCTAATAATCATGCTTTAACACTATTGGTGTAATATGAATAATTATCGACAGTCCACAGTTACAAATATAATGTCATGTCTATGATATCAACAAACAGCTTTATAATTTTAAATTTTAAGCCCGTTCTCATAGAATTGTCACGTAGCATTTTCAATTGTTTGCTTCCACATTTTCAAATCTTACTGCTACAATTTTGTGCTACACGTACAGTATTTATTGTTGTATTTGTAGGAGAAAGAAATTTGAGTGAGCAAACAGTCAGTTATTTTCGGGTGACAGAAAGTGCTCGGTTAGCTAGAATGCCTAAATTCAATACAAAGGAAAACACGAAAAAGAAGTTACTTTGTATTTATATGTATAATATTTATTTACACTGCAAGTGAGCAGTGGCAGTGGTGACTTAATTATATACAATAATTATAATGAATAATTAAACTTCATGCTTACGTTAGTGAATTTTGTGCCCATGTGCTTTCAATCGACGGGGCAGTTTTGTTATGTAAGGTTTGTGAAAAGAGAGTTAATCGGGAAAATAAAGTATTTTATAAGTCAACATGTGTCAACTACGAAGCATGTATCTGCACTTGCCTCAGTTTACATTGTACTCCGCTCGCCAGTGAGACAGGGATGTCCAACTGCCTTGCGTTATCGTCTGGCCACAGAAGGATTCCAGCTTCGATTTCGGGGTCTTGCAGTGAAAACAGGCAGCTAATATTTTGCACATGGTCTTCTCGTAGCACATCGTTTATGTCACCAAAGTCTCGAGGCAAGTTTAGGCATGCAGGGTGTGATACTTCCCTTGTAAGTACGATAGCTGTAATAGTTACATTGACTTTCGGTTGGGTGAGACACATGACGGGAGAAAAAGCATGGTATTCTTTATTTCTCGATTGTTCTTATTAGACCTACCGAAAGTTCCTTAAAATGGTGTTTAAGCTTTTCTCTAAAGAAAATGGGACATTTGACCCTTACATCAGATATGGTACACGAAACTTCCAGTATCTCGAAATGAAGAGACTGTTCGTAAAATTCATGACGATTATCGGTAGGCCAAATTCTGGAATTTAGTCTGTACCTACATATCGACACACATAGAATAATATTTGATACGAAAACCACGTGATGTCGAGCATTCAAAGCACACCACTTTCTGAAGCCACAGGCAATATCGAACCCTCTTGTCCTTATCTGGTTCCGCCAGCTGGTGTACTGATGCCACTCGGTATACAATGGCTGGAGCTTTGCTTAACCGTCTGGCAAGTTGAGTAAGAATATCCTGTCTTCTCTGAAAGCCGCCGCAAAAATATTTTAAGCGAGTGCTTCGATGTAATACAAATATCCCTTACATTAAGATGTTACTTAGCCTACACCTTTCAAACTAAAAAAAATGATTTTTCATTTTTATGTAGTAATTAAATATGAACTTTAGGGTTTATCTCATATGAAATAAATTTTAATATATCTATAAAATTAACCCAAGTTTTTGCATTAATATGTCCTGCAATAGAAACAAAACACCAGTCAGCAATCTGTAAGTTTATCTCTCATTTTCTCAAAACTGTAGCTTATTATTAAAAAATGTTTAAATCACATCATCCGCATTTTTTTAGATAAAGGAAAGACATTTTGCATGGCTTTTTTCTTAGTAATATCACAGTCTAGTATATACTGTACAGTCACGAAGCTTGAGTTGTTTAGGGTACTAGGAACAATAGACTGTGCCGATACTATTTCGCATTCTCTGTGATGAGGCGATAGTAGCGATCCTAGTGATTAGCAACTATCTATGACGCATATTCCCTACGTATTGAGCTTCGTGACTGTATATACTAGACTGTGGTAATTTCAAAAAATTGTAGCTCAATCTTTATCCTATCCATAACAGAAATTTAGAAACTAAAAGACATTAATGATTTTCTTTTCATTTAAATATTTGAAGAAACATATTTTTTGCCTCTCACAGTGCAGATATTCTAATAATTGATCTAAAGCTTCTTAATATAGGCTATATGTTATCTTTAAGGCAAAAAATAATTAATGAAATTATTAAAGATTTTGGGGATAATTTTTAAAGAACAATTTGTTACAGATCTCAAACTAAAAATTTTGAAAATTCAAAATTGCAGAACTTTTATGTAGAACTACGTAATTTTCTTCTTTTAGATTAAAGAGCAATTTTATGGGAATAGGACTCAAATATATAGAGGAATAATATTTATAAAACATAGATTTTTATGGCTGAATTGGACCGGCGATCGAGGTCTCGGGAGATGCGGTCAACTTCCATTTTCCAACTGAGTGTCATGACGTTGCAAGATGAATGGCGACGCATTCCAGTGGATATTCTACACAAACTAGTGGAGAGCATGCCTGAAAGGGTGGCTGCTCTTATAGCAACAAGAGATGGTACCACGTGGTTCTAGAGGGGCAAAAACAGTGCCCAATTACTTTTTGGTAGATAGTTTATTATAATGCAATAGTGTCATCTGACAATATTGGTCAGATCGTGATCTGAACCATTTTTAATGACTGCCGTGTGTAGGCAACTCAAGTTTTTGAAATGTTGTGAGTTTTTGTATTATTCTCCAGAAATAAAAAGAGTTCAGTATACAATCATTCTGAAGAATGTCAAGGTAAATCAGTAAATAATTATATGATTTTTATAGTGTCATCTAGTTGAGTGTACATTACTCTGAATGTTATGTTTCTTTCCTAAAAAGTGTACAATAATTTAAGACATTTTTCTGTATAAGGATATTGTAGATCTTATTTGGTGGGATTGATATAGAAGTTGCCTTGTAAATATCAAACTTTTCAGTTTTTCAAAGGACAGTAATAGTGCAATAAACATATTCAACAGAGAGGAACAGGTTTGATTAAAATCTATTGAGTAAACATATATAACAGATTTGAAGCTGTTAACTGTTAACAGAGTCTGTTAAGCTTAACGCCTTACCAAGAAATGAAGCAGAACAGAACACGTCAATTCCAGTGTAACGCACAATCACCGTCTGGTTCCGCATTAGGTACTATGAAGCTGCAGAAATTACTGCTTACAAGCTGTGTCCTTGTTTAAGTCTCTTCAAAGCCACGTGACACAGTTCTATTGACGTTGCCATCCGGAGATATTAACTCTTGAAAACAGAGACCTACTGTAGTTGTTGGTTCATTATGCTTGGGGAATCTGAGTTCCCGAAGTTAGGTAAAACCGCCATTTCCATCAAACAGTTGTTCCACCAGACAAATATCGCATTATGGTTATTCTCGTCGTCATCATGAGTATTATAACACTGGATTTTTGAGATAATTTAAAATTTATAGTAATGGTAAATATGGCGTGTTTTGTGGTTTTGCTATAGCTATGTTCGTTTAAAGTTAGTGTATTCAAATCCAGATGAGGGTGATGGAATTTATATGGTGACAAAATACAGGCTGTAACAAAATCTCAACGATGAACTTTGAGGAATGATAGGTCACAGAGAGAGGATCATTTTTGTTAAAGAAGATATCTTCGATGACAAGTCTTTAAGGAGTTATACATCCGAAAAGAAGGTCTGTTTTTTTATATAAAATTTAATTTTCCATGCATGTTCTAACAATTTACAACATCTCCTAAAGTTACATACCCTGTACAGTACTTCATTACATTTGTTATACCTTCGCAGCATTCATCATGTAATTCAGTCAAGCACGGCAGGATGTCATATGTCGTAGTTTTTATTTTTTTTATTTTATTGGGTTATTTTACGACGCTGTATCAACATCTAGGTTATTTAGCGTCTGAATGAAATGGTGATAATGACGGTGAAATGAGTCCGGAGTCCAGCACCGAAAGTTACCCAGCATTTGCCCGTATTGGGTTGCGGGAAAACCGCGGAAAAAACCTCAACCAGGTAACTTGTCCCGACCGGGATTCGAACCCGGGCCACCTGGTTTCGCGGCCAGACGCTCTGACCGTTACTCCACAGATGTGGACTATGTCGTAGTTATACTTACAAATTGCTTCTAAGGAACCCTCAGGTTCATTACCGCCCTCACATAAACCCGCCATCGGTCCCTATCCTGTGCAAGATTAATCCAGTCTCTATCATCATATCCTACCTCCTTCAAATCCATTTTAATATTATCCTCCCATCTACGTCTCGCCCTCCCCAGAGGTCTTTTCCCCTCCGGTCTCTCTTTATGGAAGATAAAGAACTCTGACTCTGAAATGAAATGAGACTCAGGTAAAATTCGCCGCCCTTTTCTCGGTACGTTGAATTTTAATGCTAAATTACTTCTGAAATTGAAAAAGTAATTAATTAAAACAGTACTTCATGATAAGCGTAACGAATCCTCGGCTGTGGCTGAGAGGTTAGCCTCTCTGCTTTCCATCGTAACGATCCCTGTTCGATTTCCGTCTGGATAACGAATTTTTGATGGAAAAAGCGGACGCGTGGGGTTTTCTCGGGGTTCTCCTGTTTCCCCTCACCAATGCAATCATCATTCCACTAATACTCCGCGATCACCGTCACTCTGCGAGGTCCCGAGTCAGGCTTTCAGAACAAATAAAAAGTGCCTAAAAGTTGTACACATTTTTTTAAATAAAGACTATTAATAGTAAGCGCAATTCAAACCAAATTCTCTTATCTAGATCTGACATCATATAGAACGCTGGGTTCATATGCAAAGCAATTGAATTATAATGTGAAAGAACGCTAAAATTATTGTCGACAGTAACAAATTTAACGAGTGCAGAATTTAGAGACCTTCATACAGTATCATCGCAATAAAATTTTCTGATTTAAGAAAATCATAGGTCTACTTTAGTCATCCATAATGTTTCAGTATTTCATTTTTGTGTAGTAGTAGATAGTAAACACTGAAGACTAACATTTTCCATGAGTAAACTAAAAATGAAATTTTATTGTAGTTATTGTTACAAGACTAATGTACATTATCCGTACAGAGTAATTCAGGATGAATAGTAAATAATTAAAGGGGTGGTAGTATGAGCTATTCTAAGTAAAAACATAATTTAAACATGTGTCCAATTTCCAATAGATATGCAGATACAGCTTTTTGTATGTTACGTATAACAAACCTTGATTGATTGATTGATTGATTGATTTCACTACGGCTGGATCCGGGATGGATCCTTGCACTTACTATCGTTAGGCACATTGTACACTCTATATGCGATGATATAGAGCCATCCTTCCTGGACCCTGCAGATAAGATTGCATCGGCTACTGACGATCCCCAACCCAGAGTCCGAAGTCCCAACTCCATAGAACCTAGAACAGCATCGGAAATCCGTACTACCCCAGACATCATCCCAGTTTATTTTTACTATCACAGATGATAGATGAAATGGGAGAGAAGTGATAAATGAGCAGTTCAGAGCAGAAGTGGTGTAAATCAAAAATGGGTAATGAGGGTTAAAGTAAACATTTTGTAAAATACAGCGCAAAGTAGCAATTAATGTTCAACTTATTTAAACTATTAGTAGTCAGTGGATAGCAAGAAGGCCATATTAATTGCTACTTTGAGCTATATTTTACAGAATTTTTACTTTAAATATCATTACCTAATTTTGACTTACACCACTTTTGCTCTGAACGGCTTAAATGTTGATGAAATGAAAGAGGGAAACGGGAGTACCCCAAGAAAAACACTCTGCAACGTTTGTTTTGTCCATCACAAGTTCCACTCTCAAGCCTTACAAATGACACGAAGGAACGATAGATTTGGCCTACTGTGTTATCGAATCGACTTAAAGGGCGCAGTTACTTCACCTTTCTGCAAAACGAGTTTTCAATATTGTTGTAGGCGGTTCACTTGGCTACCAGGATGGGCATGTTCTCCCAGCATGACGGAGCCCCTGTAAATTTAGCCGTCAGGTGACGTATATCTAAATCTCATATTTTCCCGAATGATGTATCGGCCTATTGATCGCGTGCATTGCCACCAAGGTCCCTGCATCTTAGTCGTGTCGATTTTTGTCTGTAGATGTGGATGCAAGGCGAAGTGTACAAAAAAGAAGTAAACACAAGGGACGAATTGGTCACTTGGATTATGAAAGCTCTTCCGTCATAAAAAAAGACAACCCCAGAACAACAACAATGACTCTTGCCAATACTACGCAAAAGTGAATTGAAATCTGTGGTTGAATTTTTGAACATTTACTTTGATCCATTTCGTAGAAATGTATTGATGCCATGTATATAAGCTGCTACTGCTACTGCTATTGCTACTACTACTACTACTACTACTACTACTACTACTACTACTACTACTACTACTACTACTACTAGCCTAGTAATATAATGTTATGTAGTAGAAATATAATTTGTTGCGGAGTCTAGTAAGGATTGGTTATCTACACCAACATTAGTATATACCAAATCGTTTCCATAACTGCCAAAAAAAAAAAAAAAAAAAAAAAACGAGCATATTGCCTTTGTAATAACAATAACATACTGGACTCGTATTGAAGAGATTCTGGAATCAAATACCGGGGTCGGACAATCTGGTCAGGGTTTTCAGTGGTTTACTGAAAAAAAAAATAGATATGATTTCGGTATTTAAAAGGAACATATTGAATTGGTTCGTAGTTTCACTACAAAGATACACATACTGTTTTGCAAGATCTGATAGTGCACATGTTTCATATATGGTCATTAGGTGGCAACCAGAGTGCTGCAGAACAGCGCTTACAACAGGTTTATATTCGATCGGTTGCAGATCAACCGGCGAGGTTGGATTTCGTTCGAATATCCGGCCTTGAAGCGGTTGCGCCTGGCTAGAAGAACCACAGATATAGAGGAGAGAATACCAAGCGCATTTCACCACACGGGAACTCTGATAACATTTTGTAACTACACAAATGGAGTAATTGAAAGAAATTTACTTTTCCTAATTAAAAAAAAAAGAGTTAGCTTGAAATTCTTAGGAAAATATTTGGGGCTAAGAGGGATGAAGTTACAGGAGAATGGAGAAAGTTACACGCATTGTGTTCTTCACCTGACATAATTAGGAACATTAAATCGAGACATTTGAGGTGGGCAGGACAAGTAGCACGTATATGCGAATCTAGAAATGCATATAGAGTGTTAGGTGGGAGGCCGGAAGGAAGAAGACCTTTGAGGAGACCGAGACGTATATGGGAGAATAATATTAAAATGGATTTGAGGGAAGTGTGGTATGATGATAGAGACTGGATTAATATTGCACAGGATAGGGACCGATGGCGGGTTTATGTGAAGGTGACAATGAACTCGCGGGTTCCTTAAAAGCTGTAAATAAGTTATCTTGAAATAGGGTTTATAATTGATTGAAAACTTTGATACATTCATCTTCATAACTAATATATGAATCAACTAATGGACACCGGTAACCACAAAGGAAATAAGCGTAATGCATAGATGAAATCTGACGTGTAAACAAATAAAAGAATAAAGTAAATTACAATTACTTACAAAATAGAAGAGCAAATATGTACACACTTACCATTGTAACGTTCATACTCTGAACTCAAAATACATAGGCTACCTCTGAAAGAGTAGTTATTAATATAGCCTATGTATTTTAATTATTCTAACAGTAAGTGAAAGTGTTATTATTTCTCTAATAAATCGTTTTTAGGGAGATAAGTTATTAACAAAAATAAAAGCACTCTCAAGTCTAATGATTGTAGTTTCATGACACGTGCTTCAATTAATGAAGAGAGAGGAGGAAATATCATTTGAAAAGTACATGATGATAATCACGTCCTTGCAACGATTCTTGGAACTCCTGGATGGCTCAATATTATCTGTCTTTCATGATCCAGAGCCGTCCAACCGAGTGAGACTTGGACATTTGTTAAACCGAATATTGGACTACTCCGCGAGACGGAAGGGCTTCGCATACTGTCTATAGCGCCAGGCGTTCTGTAGCAAATTTGTCTTTTCTATCTTTCGTAACCGGTTATGCAGGACTCTTAGTGGCAACACAACATGAAAATCCAACGTATAATTTCCAGACAGTACCTACTCAAATTATCTCTCAAATACTACTTATTTTTTCCTAACAACTAAGTGTTTGCTTATTTGCCAGAATGTTCACATATATTGTAGATTCGGTGCTTGATTTAGTGCTGCAATCATGGTTCTCTCAACAGAGGTACAATCTTTATTGTTGAGTATTATTTCCGTCCATACGGACTTGAGCATGCAAATGGCTCAAGTCTGAACACGCTTCAGATAGCCTTTATGAAATATTTCACAAGCCGTAAAGGAGGCGTTCTCACCAGCCACACGGCCATAAACACACTCCGATTTGCTCCAGACCACTTTGGGGAACGCATAATATTTCCCGTAGAACACATTTTCCTTATCCATTGCATCAACCTGACCTTACACTACAGTTACTACGCGATACCTACGTATGGAGTATGTAAAAGAGTCCATCTTTATGGAGAATCCACCGACAACAATAATTGTGGAACTATAGGAAAAGATAATTGCTTTCTTCCACAAACCGCAACAACCTCTAATTCAGAGAATCTACATGAACATTTTGAATGTAATATAGAAAATTAAATATCTGTCTGGAAGAACGCTGTATGTTGTAGAGATGGGTAAAAATAGCTGGAACAGTTTATTTGAAACTTGTTGTCAGCAAAGGCCACATGTAGCGCTTATCATTGCCCTCCAATCGAAAGTAGATATAATATTATCCATGTTCCACATGGCCTTCGTGCAACAGTAGCCTATGTAGGATGGCGCAATTTAATTGTACGAATCAAATTTCCTAATAAATCTCCTAATTATTAGCTGTCCATTGATGGAGAATATTGTTGATGGTGCCCTGACATAGTGTTAATTATTATTAATATACCGCGAAAAATATCATCGGCTGATGTCATCGTTATTAAATTCTCCTAGGTTATATGCGTTATCTTTACTAAAATCGATTCATTTTTATTGTAGTTATTTACTGTACCCTTAACAGTAACCTACGAAAAATGGCTTTCGTTGTCATAGTACACTGAACAGCTGATTTAAAGACGATTCAAGGGCCAATTTCCCGAAGCAGATGTGAGGTTGAAACAGTTGAACACTTAGAACAGTTGGCACTGATGTTGTAAACATATTCTTTGAAACTGTTATTTTGGAATAGTTTCGTTCATGAAACAGTTACAGTCGAAACTATTTCTTAAACAGTTTATCCCATCTCTAGTATGTAGTAATTTACATACTTTTCATGAAACAAAAAGACGTTTCACAATTGACAAATACGTTGCTTTTGTTAGTCCATTGTGACAAAATGAAAGCCTAAAATTACTATAAAGCAATGAGCCATAAACGTCAAGAGTCTGAACAATCGGAGTTGTGTGCTTTGGAATTGCTAACATTTCCACTGTTTTAGCTTCAGGAGTTATTCTTTCTGTAGCCTGCCTACCTCGGTAACTGGTCCACGAGTCTAGTAAAAGAATGCTATGATCACTAACAGTTGAAAAATATACCTCTTGAAACAACTTGAAAGGGTGAGTTTTCAAAAGCTTCCTCGATTTTGATAAACATTTAGGACCTTCAACATTTTCTTCTTCTTCACGATTGGCAATGAAATATGAGACATATAAGTTTCAAGCGATTATTTTGAAAATATCATAGGCTAAACCATTTCCAGATGTAGAAATTTATACACAGATTTCTTATTTCAAATGGAACATATAGGGGAAAAATTTTAGTGAAAATTCAGTATCACTTGGTGAGCCTTCCTTATTAGAAGAATTTTAGTTGATGAGCTTAGACGAGTGAGTGACAACATATTCTCGCGATACAACGCCTGTATATGAGCGGAAGTTCAACACTTTGAACATATACTCTAAGGTAGGATACATAATTTATTTCTGCTTCCGCCGTTGTAGGCAGCATTTTACCAGCTGATGCTCGAACTGTCGCCCGGGAGCCATATGCCGTGCTACGGCAGCCATATATATTAAGGAACTCATACATGACCTCATAGTAACGTCGTTAAATTAAGATTTAAAACCAAAACGATGGACTCTGTAAAGTTGAAGACGAAGACTGGAGAAAGAGGGAAAAGAAGGAATATGGTGGTAGTGGTGGTGAAGAAGAGAAGATGAGAAGAAGAAGAAGAAGAAGAAGAAGGCGAAGAAGAAACTCTTATCCTTGCAAGCCACAAATACTTTTATATAACTGAGAACAGCCTCAAAGTAGGGCATGTTGTCAAGGGTAGATCATTTGTTAGCTCCGAACTGTTTCTAAGAAACGGAGAAAAATAAAATATTCTACGTGCCTGGTGTCTATTGTTTGTAGTAAGTAACGAAGTCAGGGTTGTTAATAACGTTCATTGTTTCCAGGGACATGTACGTGCTTGTGGGAACGTCGTGGGGTGAAAACAATCAGTTTTAAGGTGGTGAAACATCCTGGACGCCTGGTTTGTTTTGAAGACAGTGGCATGTTTTGGATCACATGGCAGGGGAGAGGTTTTATGAATTATGCATGCGGGCGCTAGTCTCTTGAATAATAGCAGCACGCCCTTCCTGTTTTGCCTGTCGCCACACAGATGTCGACCAACCTGCAAACTTTGCTTTTCCTTTCTGTGTCGTCGCTATATGTGACCCCTATTCTGAAGAGGAACTTGGCAAAACAAATTCTATCCAAGGTAGGATTGAATACTTGAAACGACAGCAAAAATAAGATGAAAACATGATGTATTATGTAAAATGTAACTCAACTGTCGGTATATTTTGTGACACACGGAGGATTTATTGAGAATATTTTCTTCCTGTGATTTTTTTTTTTTACTCTTGTCATATTGTTCAACCATCTGCCAGTCTCGTAACACTGTTTCTAACACTACTCACGCGACTTGGTTCATACGTCTCCTCTTCTTCTTAGTACAATTTTTGTTTGGGCGCATGTAATATATAAATTACAACTAACAGCGACTGAGTCTTAACATTACAAGTAGGCAACGTTGCTTAAGCGCGAATGGCTCTTGTTCTAAGCGGCTATAAAGCCGTGCCCTCCATGAAGTAAGTCGCATGAATAGAGGTATAAGTCTCCTTGTAACTCTGTCAGTTGACAGATTTTTATGACAGTGCTTGCTCAATCACAATAAATTCGACTTAAAATTTGATTTCAAAAGTTTCAGCAGTGAACATAACCGAATAATTTAGTTTAATTTACAATTCATCATTATGTCAATGTTCTAGGTATAACCGTGGAGTTGTCTTTAGCAATACCTAGCTATTGTGCTAGAGCATGGGTTCGAATCTTACTTGGGTTGATTATTATATACTTCAGTTCTTCTAGAGGTATTTTCCAACTTATTTACTTACTTATGGCTTTTAAGAAACCCACCCTCACATCAGCCTGCCATCGGTCCCTATTCTGTGCAAGATTAATCCAGTCTCTATCATCATATCTCACCTCCCTCAACCCCATTTTAATATTTTCCTCCCATCCGGCCTCCCAACTAACACTCTATATGCATTTCTGGATTCGCCCATACGTGCTAGATGCCCTGCCCATCTCATACGTCTGGATTTAGTGTTCCTAATTATATCAGGTGAAGAATACAATGCATGCAGTTCTGCGTTGTGTAATTTTCTCCATTCTCCTGTAACTTCATCCCTCTTAGCCACAAATATTTTCCTAAGAACTTTATTCTTATATACCCTTAATCTCTGTTCCTCTCTCAAAGTTAGAGTCCAAGTTTCACAACCATACAGAAGAACCGGTAATATAACTGGTTTATATATTCTGACTTTCATATTTTTTGACAAAAGGTTCTCAACCGACTGATAAATATTTCACATATTTATTCCCAACTGTAAAGCGAATATCAAGTAATCTCCCATTGTGAATTCCACGACTCATCTGGTCAAATACTATCTCCCTATAGCCTATCCAAAATTAAAATCGTCCCTAATGAAAACACTGGCCGAAATACTCAGGGCGCAAAGAAAGAAAGAATTCTTTAATTCACATTTTTTTCTTGGGTGCTTACACGAATTGCTATTTCACAATTTATAGTTAAAGATGTGGGATATGCTTAATTTGTCTTAAAATAATAGAGGAAAATGCCTTAATTAATGTGAAATATTGTCCATCAAAGCAATATTCTGCACACCTCAACACCAAATTACCTTTCGTCTCGTTTCTCTTATCTATATTCTAACCACGACGTAAATACCAGATCACTTATTTGTGGCACGCTAAATATACCTCTTCATAGAACATCTTGTTATTCCTCATCTTTTACAATATCCACCTCGCGTCATTGGAATTCCTTGTCACAAAGTATTAGGGGCTGCAAGACAACAAACACCTTTAAGAACAGCTTAAAAGATAACCTTATTAGCATTTCACTCCAATCATACTGATTTAAAATATTACTGACTACACTGTTGCTTTTTTCTTTAGACATCATCCTGATTGTGCTGCATTTTCAAAATTGTCTCATAATAATCTCTTTCTATTATCTAATATCATTTGAAATATATTAACATTCTATGTATTTTAGTTTAATTCTGCTACACAGTTTATTTCAGTGTTTAATTAATAGTTCATAGTATTTTGTTGTTTAATTCGTAAATAACTCTTGTATACATGTAACTCTCATCTAAATCAAATTGTTGAATTCTTTGTAAGTTCATGCATATGTATATACACTTTCTGCTGGTTGAGTGGAAGAGAAGGCCTTACGGCCTTAACTCTGCTAGCTAAAATAAATCATTATTATTATTATTATTATTATTATTATTATTATTATTTATATTTTTGACAAACGAAAGTTTGTTATGGCAACGCAAATTAAGTATGTTGCCGAATAATATTTTGTTTACCGAGCAAATTGGCAATTTTAAAAATGTTTAAATAGCTGAATAAGTCGTCAATTTTTATTTGGACTGTATTTGTCTGCAATACGAACAGGTTATAAATACGAAAAATACATTTGAAATAAATTAGCTGCAACATAGCAACTGGTTGGAGTAAGCTAGTCGAACACGTGCGCGGAGTAATATGTAAGACAGGGTCATACATTTTATGGACTATTTCACGAATTCCACCGACAACATAGCTGATGCAGGTTCGTTAAAAAATTAACTTAAAGAACATGAGAAAAATGTATTTCCAGAAACGCTTCTTTCGAGAGAATTCTCATTTGTATTCATGGTAGGGATTGTCAGATTTATACATGCATATATTTCCTTTGTAGATTTTTCCTGTAAATCAGATTCTACTGTCGCTTTAGTTTCCATGTAACTCTTGTACCGTGGTATAAAGTCTGTGATATAGAAATTGCAGTAGGGAAAGATACGGTTGGATGTACTTCTCTCGACCGTCGGAGAAACGAATATATTTTATAAGAATTCCATATGGAGGAGCCACTGGAAGACAGATAAAGATGGCTCCAACATGCCTATCCAAAATGTCGCCAAACAGGGTACCAGAAGTACTCTTACAGTATCACCTGGATACCAAGACGTCCATAGAAAAGACTTTTGGACCCTTTTCAGCTCAGACCGGAATGGATCAAAATAGCCTAATTTTGTGCATGATGTATGATGATGATGATGATGATGATGATGATGATGATGATGATGAAAGTTGCGGTCTATCGCTGTGGAGTAACGGTTAGCATGTCTGACCGTGAAACGAGTGGACCCAGGTTCAAATCCTGGTTGAAAGTTTACCAAAGTTTTCCCTCAACCAATTGAAGAAGAATCGCTGGATAACATTCGGCATTTGATCTCGGACTCATTTCCCCATAACTACGCTTTTCTCCTAACATCATCATAATCATTATCACCACCACCATCATCTTCATCATCATCTCCATCTTCGTTTTTTCGCATATTTATATCTTTTTACCGAACTTGGACTCTGTGGTATGTTTTCCATGGGCTCTTGATAGTTAAGGAACCGCGGTGATGTCTACGTGGAAATGTAATGGAATTCTGTAGGGCGTAGGCTGCAGGGGAGTTCAAAGGCGACTCGGAGAGGAATTTAGCGCTGGGGCCTTAGTTAATACATACCATTCTATTCCGGGTAATACAATGGGTCCATTCAAGCGGCCTACATGCGAGAACAGTTTTCAGCCCGTGTCCCTCCCCTCAAGGAAACATAATAGACACACAGACAAATAGTGCAAGTTACGGTCGAATATTTCTGTTATTCCACAAGGAAAAAAATTGTATGCAGTTAAAAGTTTTGTTAGTGGTTATTTTATTGTTTTTGGGTGAAATCTTAATATTTAATATTTAGTTTATATTTAAATTATATTCGTTACAAGTTTTGAGAACAAAAATACAAGTTCTTAATAATGATTCTTCCCGGTAATTTCCTACATTTGATTTCCCCAGCTTCATTACTGTATAGCGGGAGGGATCTGTGTCCGGTTAGAAACGGAAACAAGTTAGTCGCGACGCGACGCGAGCATACGACGCGAGCAGTAGAACACAATCCATGCATACGACGCGAGCAGTAGAACACAATCCATGCATACGACGCGAGCAGTAGAACACAATCCATTAATACGACGCGAGTAGTATAACACAATCCATGCATACGACGCGAGCAGTAGCAACACAATCCATGCATACGACGCGAGCAGTAGAACACAATCCATACATACGACGCGAGCAGTAGCAACACAATCCATGCATACGACGCGAGCAGTAGAACACAATCCATGCATACGACGCGAGCAGTAGAACACAATCCATGCATACGACGCGAGCAGTAGCAACACAATCCATGCATACGACGCGAGCAGTAGAACACAATCCATGCATACGACGCGAGCAGTAGAACACAATCCATGCATACGACGCGAGCAGTAGAACACAATCCATTAATACGACGCGAGTAGTATAACACAATCCATGCATACGACGCGAGCAGTAGCAACACAATCCATGCATACGACGCGAGCAGTAGAACACAATCCATACATACGACGCGAGCAGTAGCAACACAATCCATGCATACGACGCGAGCAGTAGAACACAATCCATGCATACGACGCGAGCAGTAGAACACAATCCATGCATACGACGCGAGCAGTAGCAACACAATCCATGCATACGACGCGAGCAGTAGAACACAATCCATACATACGACGCGAGCAGTAGCAACACAATCCATGCATACGACGCGAGCAGTAGAACACAATCCAAGCATACGACGCGAGTAGTAGCAACACAATCCATGCATACGACGCGAGCAGTAGAACACAATCCATGCATACGACGCTAGATGCTACAGTAGCAGCAACACAGTCCAGCCATACTACCTTTCACACAGATCCTCCCGCTAGTAATCTAATAACACTATATCACGATCTTTAATAAACGAATATGGTCGGAATGAGTAAAGTTAACCTATTTTTTCAGATAGAGAGCTACAAATCTGTTCTAAAACTTGATAATTTAAAATAATTTATCTAATACTATAATGTTCTATACCAGGCCTGGACAAGGTTTGCGCTCTCCGAGCCGGCTCACAGCTCATGAGCGGAATGCAGATATTAACTGCGCTCTGTATAAGGGTGGACTGGAAGAAGGGGTGATCTCGTACAAAATGTACATGAAATGAATTCCCATTCATTGTTTACAAAACTATTTTGGACTGTTATTAATTAATAAATAACTCTTTATTTTACAGAAATAATAGAAATTCTATAGCTACTTAAACGTACAATATCATTTTGTTACATTTTTATTTATCAGTACATCAAAACGAGGTTTTATGCTGTTGGCAGCTGAAAGGAACAGTAGCCTACTGATCGTAATGACACATCAGTTACAGATGTTCGATATCTGCCTTTATTAAAGTTGATTATAGAAAACAGTTGCTCACAAATATAAATGTTGAGCCAAACATAGCAATCATTTTCACAGCCAGCCTGTGTAGTCGTCGATATTATTGCTAATGTTTAGTCTTGTAAAACTCAACCAGGCTAGTAGTATTATTCAAACGATCTTTAGCCCTTAGGTCACATTGAAGATCAATAGGTACGTTCGAGCAGTAAATCGTTAAATGTTATGTTCTGTCTTTTAGATTCCTCCATACTGTGCTGTAGCAGTAGATAAGCAACGTGAAACAGTTACTGAGAATAAGCCTACACACTGCACTCCACTAGATAACTGAGTGGTCGTTTCCCTCTCCTCTACCTATAGCAAGTCTATGTCATTCTGACGTATCTTCCTCTCCGTTTCGGCGAGCGGTAAACGCGGCTCTCCCGCTCCGAATGAGAGCGCGCGCGCTCGTTGAGCTCTGTTTGTGCAGGTATGTTCTATACGCTGTAATTGTGTTAGAAATGTAATTATTTCAGCGGTATATACACAGATTAATTTAGGTTTAAGAGACATTTAAATTATAAGGAGAATGAATGTTTTAAGAAAAATTAAGGATATGACGCAGGTGTGATAATATCACAAAAATTACACGAGATTTGTTTGAAGGACGGGGAGAAGAATGAAGCAGTCATTGAAAAACATCCTTTGATTTGTGCGAGACAACATTCCTAAAAGAAGAGGAGCTCTGAAAAATATAAAGAAATATTTCGTCTTGTCAAACACATGAAACAAATTCATTCTTTTCAACTCCGAGACTTTTATGATTTTCATTTTTATTTTAAACATCAATGTTTGTATACAATAAACGCCTGTGAAATAGCTTCTTGTATTTCAATAGCACAGTTAAAGCTTTATATATGTCAAATATCAGTTTTTATTGCAGTAAACTGGAAAGTGTATTTAACTTTTACAATGGTGTTGCACGAGTCAATAATATGTTGCTCGTGGAGAATTTGCAAGAGGGATTTCTCTTTGAACATCCGTGTGGTATCTTCATTATTTTCTGTGGATGAATTGTCTTGCCGTACTTTCGAAGATTTCATTTTCCGTTATGGAAATGTCGTATGAAATTGTTCCGACTTGAGCATTATCAAGTTTTAATATTCAATTCAGATGTTGGAAAACACTTACATAATACACAGACGTTGTAATATACATTACTGCAATGAAAGAGTGTTATAATATTTCACATGAAAGAAAATTACATTTGAAGGATATGTTTCACTTCACACTGTATGGCATGTTTAGCGATAGAAATAGATATTTCTTATTGCTTCATTCTTGAATACACTCTTTTAAGACTTTAATCATTAATGAATATTGTTAACCTATTTGAATAAGTAATAACTACTTCATTATGTTAGCATTATAAATTTTGGTGTTATGTTAACTGATTGGCTAGTTTCGACGTTGTTTGCGTCATCCTCTGAATCCATGTCAGGATTTCTTATCTTTGAGGCTTGACAGTATTTGGGATGTCCCCTAAATGGATTACCGGTACGACTCAAGCGGCAGGGTTGCTACCTTACAGCTTTTTGGACTTGTCTTTAGGCTCGGAATTTTCTCCAAGTCAGTTGTAGCGGTTATATCGCAGTGACTAGGTACCCATAGCCTCAACAGCTAGAACAGGGTGTGCCATGGGCAGATGAAGGGATTTGAGTAGACGAGGCTACAAGACACTTCTCTGAACTTCCTCACATCAACAAAGGAGTAGACATAATTCAAGGTTGCTCTTTTACCAACAACTTTCAATATATATATTTGAATGAAATAATAGGCTAATAATAATAATAATAATAACAATAATAATAATAATACTAATAATAATAATAATAATAATAATAATAACAATAATAATAATAATAATATTGAGAAATAGGAACAGAAATTCACTGGAATTTAACTAAACCGAAATCATGACATATAACATTTGCAGACAATTATGTAGTTAATACGCGTCCCACGTTACATGATCGCTGAGCGTTGATGCCGCCACTGTCGTTGTATACAGAGAGAATGATTGAAATGCATCGTTTATGTTCTTATTTTTGATGAGGATTTGCTCTTCTCTTAATTTTTCTAGGTAATTTTTTCAGTGGATTTATATCATACAGTATTAATGTGCTCTATCTTAGTTCATCTTTTACTTACAAAATATGTATTCTGGTCACTAACGTGTCTGGGTCTTCTACCGGTGTCTCATAAACGAGGTTCATTTTATGGCCCCAAAAGAAGTAATCGAGAGGTGTCAAATCAGGGGAGCGGGTTGGATTTGCAATCAGGTCTCCTCTTCCGATCTAACGCCCGAGCCAGTGACCAGCACATTTGCAGCATCTGATGTGATTCGGGAGATTTCTGGTATATATAGGAGAGTGCGCCATAATTTTCTTAGGAGATACAATACGTGTGTTGAAATTTGTGGTCGCCATTTAAAAAAATTTTTTGTTATAATGTACTGTACTATTGAACACGAATTTTTACTTTCATATGTAATTTGTAATGCCTACTTCGTTCAATACAGTATTGTTACTTCATCAGGGTTACTTCCCAGACCATGGGTTCCTATTCGATAAATGTTGTAGACCTATATGCTCCGTAAATTTTGGCATAACTTTTTATTCACTCTGTGTATTAATATTACGCTATACCTAGTAATTTATCACCGAGATAAAGGATCCAACTATCCGTCTAGCTTTCCTTTCACTGCTTTCACGTCTATTGATCCCTATCGATATCATCTTCCTCTTGCAGTTCCTTGGCAAGAAACTTCTCAATTCATGTTTTACGTCTCAGTTGGTCTACCTCTATTTCTTTCGCGTCACTTCCCAGATAACGCCTTCAGCAATCGCCCATTCTGAATTCTTGTTCTATGGATTTCCCATAGCAACTTTCTGTTCATATGTCAACTTTTTCTTGTCTTTGACATATCGACGTTTTATATTCTCTTTGCAGTGTGCGGAAAGACGCTTACTTTCATAACTCCCGGAAAGTGTAAGTCGTCATTAATAAAAAAAAATACTGCAGCTACTCGTACATCATTTGCGGCCACCGGCGTAGCTCGCCTACTAATCCCAAGCTACAATGGGACTTAGGTTCGACTCATTCTTGGGTTTATTAACTGGTCGGATTTTATTTTTCTAAAAATTATCCCCTACTGTAAGACGAGTTTCAGGTAAACTCAGCAAACCCAAAATACAACTTCGATATCAACATTTCGCCCGGCCCTGGATGACATTAAATTTGATACAGCGCCGTTAGATAAGGGATTAAAATGCCTCATTCGCTTGAATTAAATTTCGATGATGATGCATTCAAATTATACGGAAAGGAAATTTTCTCAAATTTGAGTTAATTCAAGATCCTGTAACTTAATTACAAATTGTTTTACTTTTAGTATTAGTGCTTTAAGTACCATTACTTTGAGTGAATTGATATTGATTTATATTGATATTTCAGTGAATTATTATTGTTATTTATATTCGATAGGTCTTCTCAATGATGGATGTAAAAATGTATAAAAATTATAGCCAAAAAGTTAGAAGCTCACTATGAAAATTTACTTTGCGAAGAACAAAATTCTTTCCGGAAGCGCAGATCTTGTTCTGATGAATGTTTCACATTAAAGTTTGTAATTGAAAATTATGAAGAATGTAATGTAGAAACTCGCATGACATTTTTTGATCATGCAAAAGCATTTGATCGTGTTGTTAGAAATATTTTACTAGAAATTTTAGCAGATGATGAAGCTCCAAATCAGATAATACATACAAGCTTGAAATTATACAAATAAAAATTAATAGCAGTAAAAGTGGGAAGAGAATTTGCATTTTTTTACAAGTTTCTCTAATGGCCATAATATTTGCAGGATCCATACATCAGTGAATATTCTCAGTGATCTGGAACAAATTACATTACACTACTCGCATTCAGTAATCTTTATATGAAACGAGTCAAAGTTAGGACAGAAGAATATAATTATGTCAGAAAGAAGTGAAATTGGTAGAGGAGTACGTCAAGGATGCCCTTTATCACCTACTCTGTTCAACATCTATTTGGAGGATTTAATAAAAAAAACTGTTTTCAGAACATGGGAGTAGTGATAGTAGGAGGAAGGAGAATAAGCTGCATAAGATTTCCTCATGATATGGCGTTGTTAGCAGAAGAGGAGATGATACTAAGGGATGTGCTAATGGAGCTAAATGACAGCTGTGAGCAATATGGGATAAAGATTAATGAAAATAAGACGAAGACCATAGCCGTAGGGAGAAAAGTAAAGAACGTAAACGTGCGAATTCGAAATGAGACAGTAGAGCAAGTGGACAGTGTACTATAAGCAGTAACATGAGCTGCTGCCAAGAAGTCAAAAGGAGAATAGCAATGACCAAGGAAGCTTTTAATAGAAAAAGGAGTATCTTCTGCGGACCTCTGAAAAATATCTAAGGTAGAGACTAGTGTAGTGCTTTGTATGGAGTGTGACATTGTATGAAGCAGAAACATGGGCATTACGACGAAGTGAAGAGAAGCGACTAGAAACATTTAAAATTTGGATATGGAAAAGAATGAAACGTGTGAATTGGTCAGACAGAATATAAAATGAATCTGTGTTGAAAAGAGTGGGTGAAGAAAGAATGATGCTGAAATTGATCAGGAAGAGTAATTGGTTGGGCCACTGGCTAAGAAGAAACTGCCTATTGAAGGATGAACTGGAAGGAATGGTGAACGGGAGAAGAGTTCGGAGCAGAAGAAGATATCAGATGATAGACGACATTAAGTTGTATGGATCATATGCGGAGACAAAGAGGAAGGCAGAAAATAGGAAATATTGGAGATAACTGGATTTGCAGTGACAGACTTGCCCTTGGGCAGAACACAGAATGAATGGATTAATTCGCATTTGTAAAGAGCGAATATTTTCTGGCAATGGATTTGCAAAAACACACATTAAATCACCCGAGAATATCTTGAAGTGCAGTTAATTTTTTCAGTTACCATCGCAAGAACACTAAAAGAATTGAAACAAAAGTTCCTATGGAAATACATGTATATCAATTCTTTTTTGAACAGAACTGTAGTTTTATTATTATTATTATTATTATTATTATTATTATTATTATTATTATTATTATTATCATCATTATTATTATTATCATTATTATCATTACCATTATTATTATTATTATTATTATTATTATTATTATTATTATTATTATTATTTGTTAAGTTTATTTAAACTACACGCATTAACATCCATGGTCATATGGCGTGTATAGGATCTGTGGGTACACCAGAAAGCCGCCATTACAATTATTGTTCTGCTCCCGTCTCCATTGTGAGTCGTAGATGGCCCGCGTTCATGCAACTGATCTTAGATTTTGATTAATGGTATGGTACAGGTGATTCAGGCGGTGATGGATCATGGCATTTAAATTTCCAATCCGGCACTTGCCCTTGTGGCTGAGGGAAATCATGAAAAACCCTAGTCAGATTGACCGGCCACGGGGTTGCAACCCGGGACCTTTCAAATGCGAGTCTCAAACACTACCGTCTGAGCCAGCTCGCTCGGTAACTGTATTAATATTTTTCCATAAACTTAGTCTACTTTTTAATAATTTTTTTTACGGGACTGTTAATTTTTTTCGTGACTTTTGAATGAAAATATAGATTTATATTTGAATGCTTATTAAGTAATATTTTTCGCTCTGCTGTCAGTTCTTATTATCAGCAGTAATCTCACTAAAGGTTTTGATTTATCTAGAGAAAATCAAAACTCGAGTGGGATTTAATTGATTATTAGGCCTACACGATTAGAAGAAAGTACCTATACAAAGATTAGAAGAAATATAATACTCTAATACAATAAAATATTAATTTACTTACTTACTGAAATTCTATTACACTAATGTTAGCTTACCAAAAAGTTTGAACGGAGCCACCATTTTCAGTTGACTTTCTATGCTGTACACAAATGACGATCGCAAAGCATGTTTTATAGTACCGTAAAGAATTTGCAGTTTGAAATGTTGCCAAACAAACAAAAAAAAATGGTAGGAAGGTGATAAAATCAGGAGAAAGTATATAAAGATTGGAAGAAATGAAGTACTTTAATACAATAAAATAGATATTAATTGACTTACTAAAATTCTATTTCACTAATGTTATATAACTTCACCAAAATCTTTGAACGGAGCCGCCATTTTCAGTCGACTATCTATGCGGAAAACAAATTACGGTCGTAAAGCATGCTTTATAGTACCGTAAAGATTTTGCAGTTTGAAATGTTGGCAAACAAAGAAACAAATGCTAGGGTAGTGATAAAAACAAACAATTGCTAGGGAAGCGATAAAATTGAACAAATGCTAAGGATGCGATAAAATTGTGCGATAAGCAGCCATAATTGGTTGAAAGACGTCCTTTCGTACCCTTTTATTGGTCAAAAGTAGTATGACGTAAATAAAATAAATGGAATAAAGTGATAATTATTTTATCAATATGACCTACTTTTAAATCTCAGCTTTATTTACGTATATGATTTTTTTTAAATGACAGTTCGCCAATTTTCTATTAACAGCTTGTCTTTCTCTATTATTTTATTCTTCTCTCCGTTATTGATATGTATTGTTATCCTGTCCGTTTAGTGGTTAATCTGCAGCAGTAAAATTAACTGCGTAGTTTCACAAGTGAACTTGTTAGAATTATGAGTTCCAACAACGAAATGCGTGTGATATAACGTATGAGATCCACTGAACAACGAATAAATACTATGATTTAGATATGAATATAATTATCGCAAAAATGTGTGATACAGTATATCCACAGAGAATGGGAAGCCATGTAGTTGTGCATTTCTTTTCATGTCGAAATGAAAAAATTGCCGGATAGAATGTCAGACAATTTAATAGACAGGCAACAAAGAGAAGATGAAATTCATTAAATGACGTCTATAATATTGTGATTCATTTCTTCTTTCTCTGTTAATGTTGACCTTCGACTTCTAATTAAAAAAAGAATACCTTATTTGTTTCTCTCAGTTTGTATATAGACTAACTAAATGTCTGTCTGACGAATTAGATGCACTAAAATGCTCGTAACTACAAAACCTCCTATTATTAACGCGATCTTACAATTGGATATCAAATATGAATTCGAGACGTTAAAATATTTCTTGATTGAAAATGTAACTCGTGTATTAAGTGTATAGCGTATGTTGATAGAAGACGCAAAAATTTGTTATATTTTCTTTGTTTAACAAATATAGGCTACTGGCAATTAATTTCCTACAAACAATAACATTTACACAGCACATGAGTTCCGGAATATTTATATAGATGTCTGCTATAGTATGTTGATATTATTTTTGAGGAGGCAAGGTACGCAGTATTAAAATACAAACAGCACAAATTTGATCCTATAAGCTGAACTTTAATATTCTGTCTACTAGAAGAGTGTCAAAATAGTGTATTCTGAAAGCGGGCTATATTTTTTTCGCTGGAATTTCTATTAGACAAGGAGCTTACAGAATTAAGGCGTATCATATCAGTACATAAATTTTCATTTTGAAATTCGTGGGTTATTATATTTTATGTCTCAATTGTTAACAACATTATTTAAAGTATGAACAAAATTGGGATATTTTTGTGGTCTAATGCAGTAAATAAAATAATCTGCGCCTATTGTTGGTAAATTATTATATTATGCTTATCGTTCTGTAGCTTTAAGCTGAGTAAAAAATAAAGATGACCCTCGTAAATATTTTATATAGGTAATGTACGGTGAGAATAACATAACTATTTTTATCGTAGTTCCATGTGTGTGCCATCATCAACGTCAATCTTTGATCTTAACAGATAGTTCAGTCTCCAAGAAATATGATCAAAATTGTTTCATATACTGTTAGTATTCTGTGTTGAATTTCAGTAGGTGTACGGCCTTCTGTAGTAAAAAAATAAACTACAGCATACTGTACACTTAGATGTGGAAGTTTCCATCTTTCACAAATCGCTTTTATTTTCATTTCATTGCAGTAACAGTGACAGGTATCCCACCATATCTGTTAATAAGTCTATAACTATGGTTGCCAATACCAGTAGTCTCGATTATCCGGATAAGCAAAAATCCAGATAATACGGAGAGTGAGAGCGCTATGTGGTTTTTGATCCTGTAATCTTAAAGGAATAAAGAACGGACACAGTAACGTAGAAAGACGTTGCTCACATGTATACAGATTGTCCCATTTATCTTGTGCACCTCTTATAACTTTTTTGTTTGGAGATGTATTGGAATTTTTGTTTTTGGGCGTTATGTTAGAACGAGGGGCTAACATGAGTGTGGAGATTTGGTGCATGTAACTACATTATGGTACAAGATACACGTGACGTCATAAATTTTTCAAATAGCACTACATACTTTAATCATGTTACATTGATTAGGCCTACACACATTAAGACGAGATCAAAAATGTATCACAATGCCACCTTACTAATCAATAATAACAACAACAAAACGAAACAAGAACGTACTTCTAATGTGATAATGTTACGCTTTGAGAGTCACAGAAGATGTTCCAAATGGTGACCATTCACATAAATGCACATTCGAAGGCGTTCCCCGAAAGACCGTATGACTGCCCGGCATGTTGCTGGCTGAATGGACACACAAGCCTGTCGAATGAGTTGCTGCATGTCGTCTGGTGTTATCAGAATGTTCTGGTACACACTGTCCTTTACAGTTCCCCACAGAAAGAAGTCGAGTGGTGACAGGTACGGAGAACTTTTAGGCCACTGTACGTGGATTGTGGCGTCAACAGTTGTGGTTTGTTTACATGTTAAGACAGCAATCACACAACACACGACGTGTACGGACGTCAGTCATCTTTCGTTTTGTGTAAGTTAATGCACAAGATGAATGGGGCACCACAACAAACGGAACATTCCGATGGCATTCGTTTTGCATTTTGCTGTTGTTATTGATTGGGAAGGTGACATTGTGATGCATTTTTTAATTCGCTTTAATGTGTATTAATGAATGTAAGATGATTAAAGTATGTAGTGCTATTTGAAAAATTGATGACATCACGTGTATCTTGTACCATAATGTAGTTACATGTACCAAACCTCTACACTCATGTTAGCCCCTCGTTCAACATGCTCTCAAAAGCAAAAATTCTAATACCTATCCAAACAAAATAGTTATAATAGGTGCACAAGATAAATGGGACACCTGCATAGTAAACGAGTTTTATTCATAATACAGTACAGTATGTAATTGACTTTAAAATATTTATTGTTCAGTATTGTACATATTTACACTACTGTAATTAAAAAAAATACAATCCGAATAACACGGAAGGCGGATAATCGAAGTCCGGATAATCGGGACTCTACTGCACTTACAGCGAACCCCGGCCGATACTTCTGTTCTACATACTAAGCCTCTGCCGATTTTCATTTGAGCTAACTGTTCCATTTCACTTTGAAATGGCCTAAGAAAACACTCGCAGTATTTCGAGAAGCATCGTTCAGAGGATTATCAATTGTACGTGTCTGTTTAGTTATAAATACGCGAGGTATATTTGACGAACTTTAACATTATGTACCCTATTATTTCCTTAAAGTGATGAATAGCAGTTTGGAAAATCTGTAGATGTTTATTAATATGAAGATTCGTTTGTTCACCGTTTCTCGAATTAAAATCAAATGTCAGTCTGGGTAGCGCAGTCGGTATAGCGCTGGCTTTCTATGCTTGAGATTGCGGTTTCGATCCCGGCTCAGGTCGACGGGATTTAAGTATGCTTAAATGCGACAGGTTCATGTCAGTAGATTTACTGGCATGTAAAAGTACTCCTGCGGGACAAAATTCCGGCATACCGGCGACGCTGATTTAACCTCGGCAGTTGCGAACGTCGTTAAATAAACCAGAATTATATATATATATATATATATATATATATATATATATATATATAAATGCAAACATTTGCGGTAGGCTATATACCGAATTTTATATAATGTTATATGTATGCATTAATTTTGATCATTACACTTATCTTGTTAAAATCGTTTACAGCAAATAAATGGAATGTGTTTCAGTGTTTATTGGAAGTAGTGTTTCTACGTGACATTTGATAAGTCTTTGTATTCCTTCCGTGACTCAGCGCTAGCATTGAGGATTCGAACTGTGTCCTGGTCGTGATGAAATTTATGGTGGACGGAACAGATATTATTGAGGGATTTTCTCTGTGTACTCTTTCGTTCCACCAACGCTCACCATCTCATCCTAATTTCATTATCATTTGCAAACGACAACTACTAGAACGACAAACTAATTCTTGGAGGTAGTAAAGGTCTCCGATTCTGTTACGTAATTTAAGAGCTTGGACTCCAGATCCTAGAGGTTCATAAAAAATCAGGTACTCGTCGGGAATGGGGCTTTGCCCTATCACGGCTGAGACAGAATGACTTACCTGTCAGCATCGGATTCACTAATATCAACCAGGATACCTGTCGGAATGAAAAAAATATCGCATATACATAGTGGATGATAACCTCTGCATCAAAACGTAAGAGATGATTCTTCATGTTAAATGTAACAAAACTTTTATTACACTTTTCCATCGATGAAGCACCGTTAATCAGGGAAAAAAATAGTATTTGCCCAATGTTTGCAACACTCTATTTGCGGTAATGGCCCGAGAGAAATAGCTGATTGCTGTACGAGTAGGTAAATAGAAATAATTAATCTGAACAGTTAATGCATTTAATCTTATTTTGCAAATTAAATCGTTTAATCGTGAATTTAAACAGAATAAAAACAAAAATATTCGAAATAAATCTTGCAACGCAGCGCACGTCACGTATTACTGAGTGCAGCGGAGGGGAGGGGAATGTAGGGAGTACAGGCCGTGCTTGCTTAGAGTTATTGCAGCAGCCATGATATTGCCAAATGCTTCATATAAATATAAGGATTTCCTCTAAAACGGTGAATGTTAGAGAGAAAACTTATTTAGATTTTTCAAATCACTCTCATGTTCTATTACCAGTTTCATTTTATTGCAGAGGTTACCAACCACATTTATATATTGGGTCACAGTGGGATAACATACACCTAAGTGCGTGGATCCGTTTCGGGCCGAAGCCTTGGAAAGGCAGGAGCTTTCCTTCATAATATTTACTTCATTATGGTAGTCTAGAGCAGTGGTGGCGAAAATTTAATCGTACGCCGAGCCACTGTGTAACCTGTAACGTGCATAGCACCTATGGAGAGAGGCGGACACCCGAAGGGGAAGTGAAGCAACTGTCCGACTTATTAACGGATTTTCATTTTCCTTACGTCAAGCACTTAAATGTAATTTTGTACAGTACAAGGCTACAAACTAATGTTTAGTACGTGTAACGAAGAAAGAAATGAACACTAAGTGAACAATATCACAACCTAAAATTAACTGTCTTCAGAATGTCTCTGCGACAAAGTTTCAAAATCAGGAATTATGTCACTTACTGTCAGTCATAGTTGATCACGAAGTTATTTGTCTGTCAGTCGTGATCTAAGTTTGGTTTTTACTATTTTAATTGTTGAAAATAATTTTTCACAAACGTAAGTTGTAGCGAACATGGTTTCAACAGAGCAAGCGAAAGAACGAAACTTCGGATATTTATTTTTTGGCAAAGATTTGAAAGTTCAACATTTGTCAAGTCCTTATATCTAGCTTTCATTTGACATCACATAGTAAATCTGTGAGTTCAATTTGAAGAGCTAACCGCATTATTCGTACATCTGCTGAAAAAGGGTCGACGTACAGAGATGATGATGATGATGATGATGATGATGATGATGATGATGATGACAATAACACTTAACCTTTTAATGTTTCATCAGTAACATGTAGTATAATGCCGTCTTATGTTATACAACCGTTTTCCTCGTAATACTTGAAAACAAATCATACATTTAATATTCTCATCATATTGACAGCAAAAAAAAAAAAAAAAAAAAAAAAAAAATGCGTCCTCCCATCCTACTTGGAACTTTCGTACATGGTTTCGAGAGAGACATATGCCACTCGCAGGTCAGAGACAAATACAAATGGCACGGAGTTTGACTCCAGTGAGTGAGAGGGTGGGGGTTGGCGGAGATAAGAAGCAAACGAAATGCACAGCTATCACTGCGAGCCACAATGTCTCGCGAGTCACGTTCTCGCCACGGCTGGTCTAGAGTATTTGAGTATATGTTAAAAGCAATATGTCCTGTGACACTTGTCTCCTTTTAATTTCAAGATCTGTTGTCTGTTTCTTAACATCTCGTTTTTGGTTAAAGAAATTTGCGATTAACTTACAAATCTGTGTTATGTAAAAAAGGACCTTTCAGAGAAGATCCATTTCGATCTGTCAACAGTGCTGGCGTGTAATTGATTTAAATAGTGACTCAACGGACTCTGTTCGTGTTTTAGTTCTGTATTTACAAGACGCACACGAAGATTCACTTCAGTCTTCAGAAGGGAAACATGACAACGCAGCGTTTTTTACATGGAACCTGCTCGGAGTCGCATGCCTACTTGCTCCCTGCGGTAAGTGTGTCCAATCGCACGTTCCAAGTGGCTCTCATTTGAACGGACATACTTGGCCTTAGGGGAAGCATTCCAGAAACAAAGATCAGTTTGTAATGATCCCCACAGTAGATATTCACCTGACAACGAAGAGAGATCCACTCTTCGAACGTTGTGCTACAAGTTTGAAAATTTGCAATTGAATAAGTCAAAAACAGCTCAATCATTGAACAATTAATGTTGCTCTCCTCCCTTCATTCAGATCAAAGAAAGACTTCATATGCGGGATTCAAATGCAAAAATATAACAAAAAAAAAAAAGAAGTTATAACTTTTCTACAAAAAGTAAAAACGTTGTGGGGGAGAAGATTTGTTTGGAATTGAACGCTAATTTTGAAAATGCTAAAATAAATCATTTGTATTATTTATTATAAATTTATTTATTTGTAGATCTGCAAAAGGTATGTCTTTCATTCAAAAAGATGTTAGATAATTGTGCTAACTGAGGAAAAATAGCAAATTCCACAGAAAAAGACATGCTGTTGGCTGAATCATACGATATAAAACCACACAAATCAACTGCAAAAAATTATAAACAATGAAAGTGAAATAAATAGTCAGTAAAAATTTCTCGTTAAAAAATTTCAAGGTTAATACTAAACAAATCAGTGTAACTACTTGCCTGAGGAAAGGAAGTTTCTCAGAATCTCAGGGCAATAACTACTTTCATAAAGGAAAAAGTTTGGTATTTTTTGGTCACAATCTTTGTTATTCATTCATTCATTCATTCATTCATTCATTCATTCATTCATAGTGTTATACCCAAGGACAGGTATTTCACTGCGAACCCAGCTTTCTTCAATCTTCCCTATTTTCTGTCTGCCTCTTTGTCTCCGCATATGATTCATAGGTGAATGTAGAGTATCCAACGCCCACTGAACGAATATTTCACTTTTATTACTGCCAATGTTGCGCTATAATCGTATAGGCCTATGCAAGGTAGGCTATAACAAAAACTAACCAAACCTAACCTGTCAAAGAAGCAACAAGTTATACTAAATATGTGTAAAATTCGCCTATGTTTCTATAGTGGGCGGGACATAAGTAACATTGACCGATTCATATATCTTAATGTCGTCTATTATCTGATATCTTCTTCTGCATGGAACTCTTTCCGTTTACCATTCCTTCCAGTGCATCCTTGAGTAGGCAGTTCCTTCTGAGCTAATGGTCCAGAAAATTCCTTTTCCTTCTCTTGATCAGTTTCAGCATCATTCTTTCTTCACCCACTCTTTCCAACACACACTTTACATTCTTCTCCATACTCACATTTCAAATGCTTCTAATCGCTTCTCTTCACTTCGTCGTAATGTCCATGTTTCTGCCCCACACAATGCCACACTCCACACAAAGGTATTAATGACACTGAAACGTTCACAACAGTTGAAACGATATTATTGAATTGCTGCTCATCACATAATTTACTTCTAAAGGATTCGTCATATTCTTAATAGGACTATATTGTTTTCGTTTGCTCAGAATAGGGCCTATACCTAAAATAAAATTCAATATATTCTACGAAGTCGTTGTTGTTATTATTATTATTACATACACACACATACATACATACATACATACATACATGCATACATGCATACATACATACATACATACATACATACATACATACATACATACATACATACATACATACATACATACATACATACATGCATAATGTTCTGCCTAAAGTCATTCTCCAATATTTCCTGTTTTCCGCCTTCCTCTTAACCTACAAATATGATCCACTTATCTTAATGTCGTCTATCATTTGATATCTTCTTCTGCCCTGAACTCTTCTCCCGTTCACCATTCCTTCCAGTGCATCCTTCAGTAGGCAGTTTCTCCTCAGCCAGCGACCTAGCCAATTTCCTTTTCTCTTCCTGATCAGTTTCAGCATCATTCTGTCTTTCCAATATAGCTTAGTTTCTTATTCTGTCTGTCCATTTCACACGTTCCATTTTTTTCCATATCCACATTTCAGACGGTTCTGTTCGCTTCTCTTCACGTCGTCTTAATATCCATGTTTCTGCCCCCATATAATGCCATATTCCACACAAAGTAATTCGCTAGTCTCCTCCTTTCTTCTTTTTCCATAAGTTCGCAGAAGATATTGATGGTGATGATGATGATGATGATGATGATTATTATTATTATTATTATTATTATTATTATTATTATTATTATTATTCGTTTTATGTGATACTCTTATTGAATTTGGTATTCCCAAGAAACTACTTCGATTAATTAAAATGTGTCTCAGTGAAACGTACAGAAGAGTCCGTATAGGTCAGTTTCTGTCAGATGCGTTTCCAATTCACTGTGGGCTAAAGCAAGGAGATGCACTATCACCTTTACTTTTTAACTTTGCTCTAGACTAGAGTATGCCATTAGGAAAGTCCAGGATAACAGAGAGGGTTTGGAATTGAATGGGTTACATCAGCTTCTTGTCTATGCGGATGACGTGAATATGTTAGGAGAAAATCCACAAACGATTAGGGAAAATACGGGAATCTTACTTGAAGCAAGTAAAGAGGTAGGTTTGGAAGTAAATCCCGAAAAGACAAAGTATATGATTATGTCTCGTGACGAGAATATTGTACGAAATGGGAATATAAAAATTGGAAATTTATCCTTTGAAGAGGTGGAAAAATTCAAATACCTGGCAGCAACAATAACAAATATAAATGATACTCGGGAGGAAATTAAACACAGAATAAACATGGGAAATGCCTGTTATTATTTGGTTGAGAAGATTTTATCATCTAGTCTGCTGTCAAGAAATCTGAAAATTAGAAATTATAAAACAGTTATATTACCGGTTCTGTATGGTAGTGAAACTTGGACTCTCACTTTGAGAGAGGTTAAGGGTGTTTGAGAATAAGGTGCTTAGGAAAATATTTGGGGCTAAGAGAGCTGAAGTTACAGGAGAATGGAGAAAGTTACACAACACAGAACTGCACGCATTGTATTCTTCACCTGACTTAATTAGGAAAAATGAAATCCAACGGTTGAGATGGGCAGGGCATGTATGGGCGAATCCAGAAATGCATATAGAGTGTTAGTTGGGAGGCCGGAGGAAAGAAGACCTTTGGGGAGGCCGAGACGTAGATGGAAAGATAATATTAAAATGGATTTGAGGGAGGTGGGATATGATGGTAGAGACTGGATTGGTCTTGCTCAGAATAGGGACAAATGGCGGACTTGTGTGAGGGCGGCAATGAATATCCGAGTTTCTTAAAAGCCAGTAAGTATTATTAAGTATTATTATTATTATTATTATTATTATTATTATTATTATTATTATTATTATTATTTTTATTATTATTATTATTATTGTTGTTGTTTTCCATTACTATTTTCTGACGAACAACTTATCTGGGCAGAAATACTAATAACACTTAAGTGGACATCCTAGCTCACTTATTGGAAATGTGTGTTCACTTATTTGATGACTCATTTATAAATGAAGGGCAACAATGAATATGAAATGAGTTCGAGTGCTGATATAATATCACTAATTTATAAGTTTACACTATGAATTGAGCCCTAAGTAAGCAAATAAATATGTAAATAACTAAGCAAGTAAATAAGTAAATGAATAAATAACTGAATAAGTAGCTATGTAAGTAGGCCTAAATAAAAAAAAAACGTGGTAATTATTTTAATAGTGGTACGGGAAATACTACGCGAAATTCGCTCCATTTGTGTTTGTGATTTTAACGGGGAATCCGTTGTAGCAAGTAGTCCTATATATACCTACAGTACATTGGAATAGCGGTGAACCAACAAAGTTCAGTGTGGCTTGTTGATATCATAAACAATGTGGTAGAAATGCGTACCATGAAAACTCTCAACATGACCGCAAATTCACTTACTAATTGGGTATGCCTGCTATGCAGCATAATGACATGGTATAATATTAATTTTAAATTTTGGTGTAGTCGTTATTTTGGACCTCCGGACAATATCAACACAAGAGGTAATATTGTTTTGAATTGCATGGCACATAATATCATAACATTTCATGCGTTTTTAAATAATTGACTAGATTTTGTTGAATATTTCTACAGTTCCTGAAATGTTTTAACGAATGAAAAGTATAATACGTTAAATACTACATAAGGTACACTATGGTATTACACTTTACAAACTAATTTAAATAAGATTAATGTTGAAATGGGTGTCTAGGGAAATCACGTAAAGCATATTATTATACGTACAAGTTTGCATGTGTGAATGCAGAGAGTGTAATTCGCCTAAAAAATGGGGTTAATTATAAGAATATTTATTTTCTCATTAGAGAAAGGTTTAGGGATTTTCGCTGTAATACACGTTCCCACTACCCCTTATACTAAAAATTAGGTTGAGGGCTTCCTCTCTGTCCGTCTATCTGTGCATGAACTGCGATTTCTTCTAAGCCTAATTTTCAGTGGCGAAACCAATATTAAAAGTTGGGAAGCAGAACATATGACATTACTCTGTTATTAATAGAGATAATTCTATTCCTGTCACTAAGGGACTTTAATAAGTAGTTAAGTTATATTTAAACAATATAGGTTAGGGAAGTTTAACTAATTTTGTCGCTGAAAAATTGTTGAAAGTACTTAGATTTACGTACGCTACATTGACAACACCGTCTTCAAGTGCGCAAAAGTCTGAATATTTCTTGTAGGTTGCTCTAGTGCAGCGGTCATCAGCATACTGCACTCTCGGGCTAGCGTCTCTTACCCGCAGCTCTCTTACAGCACCAGCGTGCAACCATGGCTGCTGGCGGGTATGCTGTCTCCCTATCCCTTCTGCACGACGGAGCATATTTTGTTGCACTCCTTGAACTCTACTCATTTCAGCGAGTGCTGACGACCACTACTGTAGTTGGTCGTGAGACATGCCTTCTAGCGACTGAAGAGGGTTGCTAGAAATTCCTCCTGCCATCAAAGCACCTCACGCTGTTTTATGTTTCCCCATCCCCCCTCTAAACCCATGACTGTTCAAGACGTAACCGAAAATTTTCTTCACTCGTGGTTCCTCATCATTAGGGAGCGGAAGTTGATGACCTAAAAATCTACTTAAAATGATCATTAAAATGCCCTTAAACTAATGGAAAAGTGACGTAAAATTAAAAGAAAATGACATTTAAATATTATTCACCGTACTCGCACCACAACTTCCTAAAATTAGTCACCTTGTTTTTATGACTGCCTTGTATATCTCGGAGAGAGGAGGCAACTTCCTAGAATTTAGCTAAGATAAAGGAAAAGAAGATGGAATAAAATGAAGGTTTTAAGGAAAAACTATAGATTTTAATGAAGATTTATAATGTGTTTCAATCAGGGGTGGTCGGTCAAAGCCCTCACTTAAACTAAGCTGTTGTCAAGCATTTTACATTACTTCCGTTGTGTGAAGTGAAGTCTTCAGTGGAATTAGGAATGGAGTTTAGAGTCTGTTCGAAACTATAGAACTCAAACTTCACTCTTATTCACTTATTCAGTAGGTAATTACTACTGACCTATGTAATTGCTTAGAAAATGATTTAACAGATCAATCGGTAAAGAAGAAAGTAAAATGCATTCCAAATGATCTAAAAGTTCTTCAAAGTAGTAAAAATGACCAAAAAATGCCGACAAAATATAAAAATGATCTATTAGTTCAAAAACTTAAAAAATGCAAAAGTGCAATATAAGAAATTATTTTTTACGGTAATATTAACATAGAAAGGATTTCTATATTAATAGGCATCGTCCTAATGTGAAAAATAAGAAGATGAATTTCCATCAAAATCCGTCCCCTACTAATCACTATAAATTGATTCCATAATGTCTTGAAAGGAGATGTAAGCACTGCGGGCAGAAGAGAGCAATATAATTGCTATTCAACCATTGGCAGAGGTCTCATTCCACGCTTATCTTGAAGTTAGGCGGTCTGATGTGTTGAATAGCAATTATACTTCTCTCCTCCTATGCCGGCAGTGTTTAAATACTTCTCCTGTCAGACATTATCGAATGAAGTATAGGCTAGACTGTGTGATTGGGGTCTTAAAGATCATTTTTCACATACCTAACCTACTGTGCGGTGACTGTACCGGAACTATTCGGGGATTGTGTAGTGTATTGTCGGTTTTGACATGAGGGACTGTGCGGTGACTCTACGTGGACAGTTTTTTTCTGTAGGGATTGGAGGTTATTCGAAAATAACCGGTTATTTTAAAATCAATTGAACCTGAAGGAAGTTAACTGATAAAAATGACCGGTTCACCGGAACCGGTTATTTTCCGGTTATTATTATTATTATTATTATTATTATTATTATTATTATTATTATTATTATTATTATTATTATAAAGCCAATAAATTAGTCAGGAAAACAAAATAAGAGGTTATTTACAATAGTAATCAAAGAACAATTCGTAGTACCCTATGTGAAAACCGGCCTTAATACGATGATGCAAGTTCCCGGTGCTCTGGAGATGTCAGTATGACGTAAGTCCTCCCCTTTCCTCCAGTACAGTACTGAGCATTGAACGCAAGACAGATTACGCTGCTGCCTGTCTACGTGGTATTACGCAGAACATTACAATGAAGTGACACGAGTCGGTCATCCAGCTGATATTACAACGATAAAATCTCTGATTTCAGTAAATATGTGTGACAATCTGCAATTCATAAATGCCAATTATAGAAACTTGCCGTAAGTTAGCCCGTAACGCAGTTGCAAACGCCTTGTCTGCAAATGTCCAAAGGTATTAAAATAATTGTGTACGTATCGGAAATAATTCTGAAGGCACCGCTAAAGTCATATCGATGGCTAAGGAGTGATACCTCGTATCTTCAAAAATGGCCATTGAGTTTAACTACAATGTTATTTAGAATAACTACATAATAATAATAATAATAATAATAATAATAATAATAATAATAATAATAATAACAATAATAATAATAATCTTTTTATTGCTAAAAGTATCTTCATTTTTTATATAAAACATCACTTGGTAAAGAATAGGCCTATGCACATCTGTTATTATTTTTAGGACTTCCTTTTGTAAAAATAATATATGTTCATTGATTCAAATGAATTATCTCAATTACGGGAAATCGCTTTAATGTGGTTTTGTTTTCAAATATAGGAATATTAATTTTATACTAGAAGTTATTGCAATTATTCTTGTGTATAATTAGTGGAAAAATAGACTCATAGAATATTGAATAAGAATTAAATTTCTCTCACATAAGAGAAGAAACCGCTACTCTCTGGTAGGTAGACAGACAGACGGACAGTTAGGCTTTAATTGTGTAATAACCTTCGGCCAAGTCATCTTCTCTTAATAGAGATCCAGGACACAAACATTACAAAATACACATTATATATTTTATTGAATTTTATTTTATTGCATACTAAATGAGATCTACGTGATTTTCTGTGTCGGCCTTAGACTTCTAGCCTATGCTCTGTCGCCACACGGATTACTTAGGGTCTACTTTATTTACTTACTAGTTTTTTTTTGCAACAATGTCAAAAATAAAAATAAAGTATTATGATGTTGAATCAAATATATTCACAAATAACTTACTATCAAATATACGTATCTTTTTTATTTAACGACGCTATATCAACTTCTAGGTTATTTGGCGTCGATGGGATTGCTGATAGCGAAATTGTATTTGACGAGATAAGACCGAGGATTCGCCATAGATTACCTAACATTTACTTTAGGTTGGGGAAAACCTCGGGGAAAAAACCTCAACCAACTAATCAGCCCAAGTGGGAATCGAACCTGTGCCCGAAAGTAACTCTAAATCGGAAGGCAAACGCCTTAACCGACTGAGCTACGCGCCGTTGGAAATATACGTATATTACCATTTTTGAAGCCCAAAAAGAAGTTTCTGACAATATATCTAAATATAGGTTTGTGTTCTGTGAACAATAATTTATCTTCAAAGTCACTATGTAGTAAGCATCGACCAGGTCGCCATCTTCCAGCAGTAGAGGTCCAGTGCACATAATTTCCCGTTACAGTGTAAAGAGACTGACAGTATGTCATATCATAAGTTGAAAATTTATATATACATACATTCACACACACACACACACACACACACACACACACACACACACACACGTATATACTGTACCTATATGTAAAGATACGGAAATAAAATTTGGAGCATTCAGATTGTCTACTCCAGGGCCGGGCATGAGAGCGGTTCCATTTAGTTGGCCAGAGCTGCTCTCGCTCTGCAAGGCAAGCCAGAGCAGAACGCTCACGCAGTGGCGGACTCACATTACAGCTACCTTCCCTGCATTAATATAACAAGAGCCACGGTTGTTCTATTCATTCAGTCTGTCAGTACATAATAGTTTATAAGGATATTACATCAATCCATCGTATAGTACAGACTTTATAACACTTTCAATAATTTAATGAAATAAACTTCGCTGCACACAAATCATTAGGCTTATTTACATAACCCATACGCACAGTGCTTTAACAATTACATAATGGTAGGCTATTAATAATATAAACATATGTAATGAAGAATTACACTAATATATGATATGATATATGATATGATATGATATGATATGATATATGATATATGATATGATATGATATGATATGATATGATATATGATATTATATGATATATGATATGATATGATATATGATATGATATGATATATGATATGATATGATATGATATGATATGATATGATATGATATGATATGATATGATATGATATATGATATGATACGATACGATACGATACGATACGATATGATATGATGTGATATGATGAACTGTAATGTACTATGCTATGATATAACATAATATTTGTATAATTTCTTCTTCTTCTTTCCCTTAGTTTAACATCTCCCTTTTAGTTTCTTATTACACGACCCACGCCACCCGGGTCTTACAGGGCCGCGACCTTGTATAATTTAAAATTATATATTACTTAATGTATAATAACTTATAAAGCAATATAAATTTCAAATAGATATTCTAATATAATGTAACTGAAAAACTTTTTTTTTTAGTTGCATTAATTTATGGCGTTCATTACCAACATATTTGTCATATTCAGTAGCCTGTTTTGAAGAATAATGTCGTTAGATATTGAACTTCTTAATCAGTTGGAGTGTTTTATGACAAATTAAACACTTTACTAATCCACTGCTCTCTACAAAAAAGAACTCCCCCTCCCATGATACATTACAAGCATTGGGAGTAGCGGGCCGCTTTAGTGTATGAGCGGAAGCTCCGTCTTCAAAGTTCGCCATCATACTGCAGTCACCACTGCACCGACACTGAATGACGTACAGTATGCATACGTCACGGCGCTCGGAAGAACCGCTCTTTAAAGCACACAGCGCTCGGAAGAACCGCTCTTTAAAGCACACAGCGCTCATTTCTCAGAATCGCGTAATGTGCCGAGCCCTGTTGTATAGACTAAGTTTCGCCTACAACACACTGCGCATGTGTAGTTAACAAGAGCCCCTATATATATATATATATATATATATATATATATATATATATATATATATGTGTGTGTGTGTGTGTGTGTGTGTGTGTGTGTGTATGTGTATGTGTGTGTGTGTGTGTGTGTGTACGTTACTTGTGGACAGTCGTGCGTAATTGTTGCCTACACCAATACTCGCTCGAAATTTTAATTCCGTATCTGCACATGTTACTTACATATGTGCCCTAGACATCTATTGAGGGAAGGTAGTTTGGCCTACGTATACTTACTACATAGTTACCAGTTAGCAAACGTTTTGGTTAAAATTTCCTCTCTGGGTGTCAAAGAATACTGCGATCCCATAATTATACAAACACTTGTAAAGATACGGAATTAAAAAATGGGCCGAGTCTTGGTAGCAGTCCTCCTCTATGTAGGCAAGAAGCTTCGCAAGACTGTCCACAAGTAGCATACATTTAGGCGGCCTTGTTTACTGCACATGCGCAATACGTTGTATATATAGAACTTAGTAAAATTAGGTGGCCCAAATTTTATTTCTGGGTCTGTACATTTGTTACAGCATTTTTCTCTGTATACTGTATGCTATATATAACGACAAAGTAAAATGAACGTAAATTGAAGAATTTAAAGTAAACTGGACCCTTAGATCTGTCACAAAGGCAGAATAGTAATTTACATATCTTATTACACTGTATATAATCAAAATCCTTTACTTTCAAAATCTGTAATTTCCAATAACACGACATCCCAGCGTATACTGCAATAACTGCTACGATTGAGTGGAAGGATATGATGCGTGTAAATCTTCTTGCTACCCGATAATAGGGCTTCTGAAGGCGATATTGTGCGCGTAAGCATTATATATCTCTATGTAGACGTGATGGACTAGAACTATTTTCCAATAACATATTTTGTACTCTACAAAAGCTTTTGCCATTGCCAGAGTTCGATTTGAAGCTGAAAACCGAGAAGTCTCTCTGTTGCGTCTATCGCCGGTTTTATATTATTTCCGTGGAGAACTTCTTTCAGCCGGCTCTGCGAGGTTAAAACGTGTTGTGTATCCATTTCCCTTTTACTGGTTAAAATATTGAATTAAGCTGTCACAAGCAGAAGTAGGTGTTACTAAAAATATTTTCAATTCCAGAAACACATTTAATATTAGAAAGCGTCGTGTTATTTCAGAATATGTTTATCTGCGTACCAAACACGATGTTCACGTTAAATTTTATTAGCTTAACTTATGTAGGTCATTAGAAAGGCTTTTCTTCTTATTATACAGAGATTTATTGCACATATATGAATAAATAAATAATATAACTTATGCATGTGTACATACATACATACATACATACATACATACATACATACATACATACATACATACGCTAATAAACATACGTATTGCAAAGGCATTTCGCACCACCACATATGAAGCATTATGCGTTGTTACAGGACTCACTCCCATTTTGTTCAAGATAGAAGAAATAGTAAACTTGTACTTTGCAAAAACAAGACAAAAGTACGATGGTCTAAATCTTGACTACATAATACAGCGCAAGAACTGGACACACCCTGCAGAACTCATCGACATAAAAGAAACAGAACAAAATACAGAATATACGTATGAAATATACACGGATGGCAGTAAAAGTGAACGTGGAGTTGGAGCAGGAGTAGCAATATTTCAGAGTAATGAACTAATCCAACAACTAAGATTCAGATTAGATAATAAATGTTCAAACAACCAAGCTGAACAACTTGCTATCATGAAAGCCTTAGACAATATAAAACGACTAAGAACAATAGGTGAAAGACCATTAGACGAAAGACGAATAGCCATCTACACTGATAGTAAAATTACTCTGGACTCTCTAAGGAATGGAAGAAACCACAACAATCTAATTGAAGGCATTCGAACGAATCTACGGCTGGTGGAGAACGACAAATGGCTAGTGGACTTCAGATGGGTCAAGGCTCATGTGGGGAACTGCGGTAAAGAACTGGCAGATCGTCTAGCGAAGCAGGCAGCGAGTGACGTCGATCTATAGATCTGTTACGACAAGGTCCCGATGAGTGAAATAAGGAAACAGCTAGCGGTCATATCCAAAGGAAAATGGGAAAGTGAATGGTCAACTACCTCCAAAGGTACTCTAACCAAGGCGTTCTTCCCTAGTGTCCAAGAGAGATTGAAATTGAAGATAGAACTAACTCCTAACTTGACGACTCTGTTGACCGGACACGGAAGACTCAACGCATATTTTTTATCGCTTTAAAATCAAGAATAGTGCGACATGTGTCTATGGGGATGGGGATCAGACAGTGGACCATATTATTTATGACTGTGCGAAATTAGTAAAGGAAAGAGAAACACTAATCCTGTCAATACATAAATGTGGTGGGAAGTGGCCTGTGGACAAGACAAAATTAGTGAAAAGTTATGTAAAATATTTTATAAAGTTTGCAAATAGTATAGACTTTGAACAACTACAGTAGGCTGGCTAGTATATAAGGATAAGTTATTTGGGAAGACAAAGAGGTTAAAAGTCAGAATTAAGTGATAAAGGTCCAAAATAGGTTACTTATATTCTGTAAATAAGCTAGAATATTAGAGGATATAATTTATCTGAAAATAGGCTCATCAGAAAGATAGTAAATATGTAAATACTGTAAATATTTAAATGCTAGAATATGTAAATAAATTCTTGTACTTCAGAGGTTAGGAATAGGAACAAAAGTTAGATTAAGAAGTACCAATATTATCTTGGCAGTTACACATAGTAGATGAACTACACTAATCCATATATAATCTAGAACAGCAACATAATAATATATAATGTAAATGGATTGTGTACTTGAAGGTAAACCTAGGCATGTAGTATTACTTCTCATTTGTAATGGAACATGCTGCTCAAAATAAAGGTACATACATACACACATACATACATACATACATACATACATACATACATACATACATACATACATACATACATACATACATACATATCTGGAAAAAATATCTACCACCCTCGATGCTAAGTCAGAATAGGAGTTCGCTTGCATGTCTTGACTTCATGGGGAATAGAGAATGGGAACAAAAACTGGATTGTTCCTCTTGAAGGCGGCACAGATTAGAACTGCAGCTGTTGAAGTTTGTGATGCGAACTGACGAAGGGATACTCAATTATACACTTTTATGTCTGTTTGGAATAGGATACATTATATAATGTGTGTTGGTATGTTCTTTTGGAGAGTGGTTGGATCTAACTATAGGTGAGGGGTGTAAAGTAGGACTTGTTTTAGGTACAAACCACGTACGGTCAGAAGACCCGTGCATTGGATTTGAGAGATAATCAAGATAATATAACATCTGTATGTATAATATTACTCAACAAATCCATCTATCTACAGACATACATACATAAATACATACATACATACATACGTGGTACAGTCATTAAGTTCTAATACTGAGCGCATAGTGGCGTTGTGGTGCACTATAGCGCATATGTGGCGCCATGGTATGATACCTTGTCAGTTAGTCTCTCGACACAACAAGAGACAGTTGAGTGCATGCACTGTAAGCAGAACTACGGTCTTTGTTGTGACGGTGATTTGAATGCGCGCGTCGGAACTCGAGTATGTTGCAGTTTGAGCAACGGGCAAACGTCACGTTCTGTCAGAAATTAGGCGAAACTGCTATAACCGATCATAACTGGAGACGAAACATGGTGTTTCCTTTACGATCCGCAACTGAAGCGACAATCCGCCACCTGGAAAACGCCATTATTTCCACGGCAGAAAAATCGGCAACAAGACAGGTCAAAAGGCAAGGTGATGATTTAACAGTTTTTTTTTTATTCAAATGGAATTGTTCACATAGAATTCATCCCACAAGGTGCAACTGTAGACAAGATCCTCTACAAAGAGATTCTTGGCCGTTTAAGCAGTTCAATTCGTCGTAAGCGTCCTGAGCTTTGGCATAGGAAGAATTGACTGTTGCTACACGACAACGCCCCTGCACATCGCTCCATCCTTGTCCAAGAGGAACTTGCAAGGCAACAGGTCGCTGTTTTGCCACACCCTCCGTACACACCTGATCTCGCACCATGCGATTTTTTTTTCTCTTTCCCCCCATGAAATCAATCCTACGAGGGCGTAATTTTTATGACTGCCACAAGAGAAGCCGTACGGCATCTTCCTGCCAACATCTTTCAGCGGTGCTTCCAGCAGCTACACCAACGTTGGCAGACGTGCATAGCGGCCAACGGCGACTATATTGAGGGAGGATGTCGATCTGTTTAAGTGTACGCCGTATCACGCGGCATCTTCTGAGACATCCAGATTCTTGTGGGTGCCTACCCTTCAGGCGTCAGTGTCAGAACTTAATGACGTACGTACATACATACATACATACATACATACATACATACATACATAGATGCATGAGTGAATGAATGGATATTTAGGTTCATTCATTCATTCATTCATTCTTGCATGCATGCATAACTTCTGTAAGTTAATGTACGCATACGTACAGTATGTATATGAAAACTTTTAGCCTATACTTATACGTATACTATATTAATTATTTACATTTTGTGTACAAAATAATAATTGCTTTCTTCCCCAAAGAAAGAATCGGCCTACTCAGTGGATGAAATTTATGGTTTTTAGGCAACGTTCTTTGTTATTATTTTGAGACCAAAAGACTGGATTAATGCTTGTCTTTCTATCTCGTAGCGGTGGTTGAATACAGTTATTAAAGAAATGGAAAGGATGAAAATATTATTTTCTATTTTTTTTAGTTTAGTGCACATTAACCTATTGTTATTAATATTAGTGCCTCCAGTTTCATTAATATTAATTTAATAAATTATGCAGAATTTTGTAATAGTTTTTTAATACTTTTTTTAAATTGACCGGTTTAAATGTAGGGTCATTCTGGGAGATCTCGACACTTTTAAGAAAATTAGCCATTGCGAGCACTGTCCCCAGAAAAAAATTCGGACTATATGAGATCTGTGTTGTCTGTGTTTGTAATCTGTGTGTAAATGAATCTCGTGGCTCCAACTTTTATACGATCACAGAAGGCAATAAACACAATACATGTGAGTTACACTTTTCTTTTCGGTCATGAAAGATAGGATGCGATCTTTAGTTTATTGTACTTTGACTGGACATGCGTGATATTAGTAAATGCACAAATTATTGTATATAGGCTACATTTCACAGGTTAGTAAAGGCTCAGAGTGATTGTCTCGAAATATTATCTTTGTTCTGGGTTTGCTGTCGCCTTTTGAATGAAGGTGTAACTCGGGGAGATCTCGACATTGTGTTTTTGGGAGATCTCGACATGTGTCGATTTCACTTGTGTTCCTTCTTACATGACCTGCTGGACTGTCTCTAACAAAATTGTTTTTTTTTTTTTTTGTCTTAAGAGAGTTCGCAATCCTACATAGAGCTTTTTAGTGGTACTTTGTCCGTCTATCTGTTTTTCTCTCTGTGTGTCTTCTAGCATGTGTGAAACTACTCATCTTCCATTCAACCAATCTTAATTAAATTTTATACATACATACAAATGGAATACAAAGATAGAAGATCAATTAGTTCGCATATCCTTCGTCTTGATTCTAAAGACCATATGGATTACGATTAAAGACGTAAGAGAATTGACATCCTGACGTAATGCAGTATAATATGTTTGAATACGACTTGGTTCTAGCCGAAAATTGATGTGAAATTCTCGTTGAAGGAAACATTACCACTCCCCCAAGAACACCACAGAAACCATCTGCGCAAGGACACTTAGGCTTACCTAATTCCTTACCTACTGATACTTCTTTTGAGCAATTGTCGCCAGTTCTGCTGCAAACACTTCAGCTGGTGGCAAAAGAGAAAACTGACGTAAAAACGTCTGAAAACTATAGAAAACGGCTGAATGAGACTAAACAGCAAAAAAGTAATTAGGCTTTCCCACAGAAGGAAGTCATTTCATTTGTTTCTTTGTTTGCCAACATTTCAAACTGGAAATTCTTTACGGTACTGTAAAACATGCTTTGCGATCGTTATTTGTTTACCGCTTAGATAGTCAACTGAAAATGGCGGCTCCGTTCAAACGTTTTGGTGGAGCTAACATTAGCGAAATAGAATTTTAGCTAGTAAATTAATATTTTAATGTATTACAGTGCTTTATTTCTTCTGATCCTTATATGCTTTCCTCTAATCGTGTAATAGTTAATTAGATCCCACTCGTATTTTGGATTTTCTCTAGATAAATCAGAACCTCTAGTGAGATTACTGTTGATAAATTTCGGTCAACATTGAAGTAAAATATCATATATTATTTTGTGCAAAAATAAATAAAAAAATTATTACCAGAATTTTACTCTTCTCTTTCCTTAATTTAATTGATACAGTTTTTAAAAATCGGCCCTTGATGCTTGTTGTAAAAAAATGTTTAAAATTTATTTCATTGCTATTTGTAAAAAGAAAACTCTCCCCATTTACAATTAAAGATATAAATTGTAATTATTATTTATTAAATATATTGTTAAAAGAAAGCCACAAATTGAAACTTTTCTACACTTCATTTACGGTTGGGAAGTGAGTGAAGATAAAAGTAAACAAATCACCTCCGGTCAGTTCATTTTCTTTGTTTTAAACAAAAACATAATTAAAAACTTTATTTCGTTTAGCTTCCTATCTGCCTCTTTGCTATCTATATCTTTTCGAAATCCTAGAAAATTAAATTAGTTATTTAATAAGACTAAATTTCTATAATATTTATATATTGGAGGCGGGATAGCTCAGTTGGTAGAGGAACTGGCTACTGACTGGAAGGTCCGGATTTCGTTTCCGTGTGGTTCCCGGAATATTCTCATTACTGAACTTCCAGAACGGTTCCGAGGTTCACTCAGTCTATCTAAGCGATCTGTTGTAGCGTCGTAACAAATTTTTATTCACACGTTGCAACTCTATTTGCGAAATGTTGGCTATTTCTTTTCTTATGTTTTTTTCCCTATATTGATGAAAAATCAGTAATTTTGTCGCTTTGTGTGCTGACATAGTTGAGTCCTGCTTGCTGAGCTAACTTAGAGAGATTTTCGTGGTGAACGTTCTAATGGAGCATCGATACCATCAAATGTCATGTCTTCGAATTGTTTCTTGTCAAATACCATTCCTTTACTTTTGAATTTGTTGACTATTTTATTAACTGTACGTCTGTTAGGGGGACCAACCCAAGGAAACATTCCCAAAGTGGTCCACGACAATTTGGTAGGTAATTCCTGTTTTATAAAGTTACAACAAATGAAACCTCTTTGTACTGTACTAAATTCCTGCACAATGACTCACGCACTCACGATCCAAGAGAATTGCCTTATCTTGTTTGTAGCTACCTTGCATACCGTACTTATTGCTACCCGTTCGTGGGCCAGAGCGTTCTGCTTGGCCGCGGAACTGTACCGCTTAAAACGAGCCCGAGTAAAATGACGAATCTATAGTTGCCATGATGATGGTGCCTGTACAAAGTTCAGAAACTTTGGAGATATTGGGTTTCAAGACACGATGCAATATTCGGAAATTTAACCCTGAACACATTCACCACAAAAACCTTAATGCTCTTTGTTCATTTTCTTTTCAAGAAATAACTTCACTTAAAATAAAATTAACGTTGGAATTAACATAGAAAATCACATAAAACACTATAACATACCTTTTCTCTGTGACTTGTAGCTCAGTCATCCTTGAATATGCGCTCTGCTGCATTCCCAAACTTGTCCTGTATTGTGGGTATAAATTTGCTCACTATATTGTAGGAGTACAGATCTACATTAATACTGTCGTTCACAAAGTGTAGGTGGCCTACTCCAGAGATGGCATACCGAAGCCATTTGTCTCTCTGAAAGCTTTACTGTTCATGTGAGACCTAAAGGGAATAGTTTATCCTCTTTTCTGGGACGAACAAACACTTTGCTATCTGAACCATATAGGTTGAACTTCGACCCTTTAGAGAATATTACTTTGTTCCATGTATCTGCAATCCACTCAGCATGAAATTTAGCCCATTGAAGTCTCTGTTGACAAATTCTTTGTATAAGTACGGGCTTTCTGATATCATTTTATTTTGCATGAAGCTCTTCTTTTCATAACCTGCTCTTGACAGTACGACTGCATACACTGTTGTCACATTGTCTTTCCACTCACGTTTCTTCTACGTTTGAGAGAGACGCTAGTCAACAAGCACTAATCTCTTTATCATTCGGTCCTGTTTTGATGTTGAAGCTCTTTCTCTACCTCTTCCTTTGCTTCTCTGAATATTTTTTGTGTGCTTAATGTCGCAGTAGTGGACAGCTTACTTTAGAATGCTTCTCCAATTCTGGTTAGACCAATAGATTAATATATATGCTTTTCTTCCGTGATTTCAGCTCTTTTCCTTTAGATACTTGTTTAAATATCAGTCACCATCATTATAATTATTCTTTTTTTAGGCCTAATGGCCTTTTATATCTCCGAGTCTGCCATCTGTTTTTGTTCCCCTTGGTATATATCGCCATGCCTGTAGTAACAATCTGGTGTCTTCTATATGTTCTAACGCCTTAGTTTTTCTCAACCTACCCATGTGAGGTGCGAGGTCCGCCTTACACAAATCCGGACTACACGAGAGATAGTGAATGGTTTCTATAGCTGCGAGGAGCAAGGTCTGGGCACCTCGTAGCTATAGAAAGCACTATCTCTCGTCTGATCCGGATTTGTGCGAGGCGGGCCTCACACCTCTATAATATTTATATATCAGTGCTCGAACCAGTTTTCTCTTCTTCTATCAAATCATTTATTTGTTTCAATTTAAAATTTTATCTTATGCCTGACTTCATTTCTTATAATATTTTCTCTTTTCGTCTGACTCTTTCCATTGTTCTTAAAAACTAATACTCCTACTGTATTCGGCTTGTATCTTAGTTGCCTCGTGAGTGATGCCTTAGTGATGTCACTTATGAGGTTCACATCTATCTTCGGACATCTGGCTAAACAGCAACAATTGAATATAACTTTCATCACACCTGATACTGTCCTTCAAAATACATCCAATATGACATGTGAATCTTGCGAATATACTACATTGTAAGTTGAAGAAATTAACGACATTTCTGGGAGACTGTGTTTATCAAATAAAATTGAAAATAGACTATATCTATGTCTTAGTAATTGTATTTACTTCAATTGTTTCACATCTACTCTGTGTACCTTCAATGAAATTGTGAGAGTTACATATGTTAAATACACTATCTACCAAAAACTATTTGGGCACTGTTTTTGCCACTTTACAAGCTCGTGGTACCACCTCTTGTTGCTATAACAGCAGCCAACCTGTCAGGCATGCTCTCCACTAGTTTGTGTAGGATATCCCCTGGAATGCGTCGCCATTTCTCTTGCAACGTGGCCCTCAGTTGGACAATGGAAGTTGGCCCCATGTTTCGGCGGCTACTATGCAGTGGTATGCAGACAATAATGTTCACCGGTTGGACTGGCCTGCACAGAGACCTCATCTCAATCCCATTGAACACCTTTGGGGTGAATTGGACAGGCGATTGAGGTCTCGGGGGATGCGGCCAACTTCCACTGTCCAACTGAGTGCCATGTTGCAAGAGGAATGGCGACGAATTCCAGTGGATATCCTACACAAATTAGTGGAGAGCATGCCTGAAAGGTTGGGTGCTGATATAGCAACAAGAGGTAGTATCACGAGGTTCTAAAGGGGCAAAAACAGTGCCCAATTACTTTTTGGTAGATAGTGTACTATTAGCACTATAATATTGATAGTCTGAAATCCAACGTCGTCTTAAACTGAGCCGTGAAGGCGCATGGGAGTTATGGAGTTTGAAGCTGAATTGTCGTCCTCTGTAGTTTAGTGGTTACAAATCTTGCTATTGTCTGTGCGATTCGCTGGTTTGAAAGCAGAGGGTGATGAATTTTAAGGACAGTGGCATGGCTTCATCCGAAAATGAAGTGAAGTAGCGATTTCGTGTCCTAGATTACTGTACGTAAACATATCATGTCTCTCATAGTGAACTGAGGAGACAATTTTCTGGCTATTTTTCTTCCAAGTAAAAATTTACACATAGAGCGATGGAACAATATGAGTAGTATAAGCGAACATTGACTGATTTCATTGTTTACCCCAGGGCCGGGCATGAGAGCGGCTCCATTTAGTTGGTCAGAGCTGCTCTCGCTCCGCAAGGCAAGCCAGAGCAGAACGCTCACGCAGTGGCGGACTCACATTACAGCTACCTTCCCTGCATTAATATAACAAGAGCCACGGTTGTTCTATTCATTCAGTCTGTCAGTTCATAATAGTTTATAAGGATATTATATCAATCCATCGTTTTTATTTTTTATTTTTTTTATTGGGTTATTTTACGACGCTGTATCAACATCTAGGTTATTTAGCGTCTGAATGATATGAAGGTGATAATACCGGTGAAATGAGTCCGGGGTCCAGCACAGAAACTTTACCCTCAGCATTTGCTCGTATTGGATTGAGGGAAAACCTCGGAAAAAACCTCAACCGGGTAACTTGCCCCGACCGGGACTCGAACCCGGGCCACCTGGTTTCGCAGCCAGACGCGCTGACCGTTAGTCCACAGCACAGTGGGCCAGTATTCGAATCTAGCAGGAAAAAAAATAAAAATTCAACTTACTTTACTCCCCATTTTTTCCCTCTGAATCTGTTAACAGATAATTATAGCTTAAGAAAATCGACCTTAGAGATGAAAAATAAACGGACATGTTTATATATAACAACTGTAATCTGCACTTCCTTGAGGGAGCGTTCCGTCTCGTCGTTAGTTGTGTGTTGGCAGTGAACTTTGTTGGTTGTTAATTTGGTACCAGTGCATTATTGTGAATATCTGAAGTATGGAAAAGAAAGCTACAGATATGCACTTGCAAATCAATATAGTTAAAATTCTCAATTTTTTTCATCAGTAATTTATATTGAAGGTGTTAACAAGCTGATGCAATCAGCGAGTGAAATTCTTATTCTCTAAATTTACACAGTAATTTAAAAATGTATCCAAATGTATCCGTTTAGATTTTCATACCAAAATGTGCAGAAACTCATAACGATTGAGGGTAAAGTTTCAGTATGTGCCCAAATTTTCCCCATTCTTAGATATTTTATTTTATCTGCAGAGGCGCGCGTTTCGCCGCGACCTCCCATAACGCATCGTGAGCTATGAGAAGTGTTGAGTGATAAAACACAGAGTGAGGATCAGCTGGTGCATTGTGTAGAATCTAAACTAAACATAGAGGACTCTTCTTCTTCTTCTTCTTCTTGTTCTTGTTGTTGTTGTTGTTCTTCTTCTTAAGTGTTACGTTGTATTAAATTGACATTGAGTGTTTTCAAATGCAGATTTCAAGAGCAATGGCAAAAAGTAATAGAATGAAACTAGGTTTCTAACAATAAATTCAAATTCGCTAGAAAAAGAACTACATTTTTCTGATGAAGTTTATAAAGCCACATCCCAAAATTTTAAAACGGCCAGTTCAGTTCCGTTCACCTCTAAACGTGGAAGGCCTAGAAAACTCTTTGACTAAAGAGAAATGAAAACTAAACATGTTAGAAGCTTTAATTAAAGACCGATCGCAATAAGAATTAACAGTGGCTGCTCAAATCTCACCTCGAGCTTCCGGTAAAAGGGGACAATACCGAAACTACCCCTCGCAGAGCCACTAGATACAGAAAGGCATACGGGTCATCCCACCCATTACCTATTCCATATTCTCCAGAAAAAGCTTTGTCATTTTTTTTATAGACAATAATTTATCTAAAATCCAATATAGTAATATACGCAAGGGAGCTAAACAGAGGCACAGTAATATATACCCATCATGCAATACTGTCGGGGAAGCAAAATTAAGAAGTTATCCACCAAAAGAAAACGTGAAAGTTACAGAATATTTCGCCGAAATAGATTTACAGTCATTGTTAGATCACATAATTGAACGACTTGTGAAGATAAATGTAAACAAGTCGAAGAGTGAAGGAAAATAAAGCAACTAAAAGTGAGAATTCTAAATGAGGCAGTAGAACAAGTGGACATCTTCAAATACTTGGGGTGTACTGTAAGCAGTAACTGAGCTGCTGCCAGGAAGTCAAAATGAGGATAGCAATGGCAAAGGAAGCTTTTAATCGAAAAAGGAGCATCTTCTGCGGACCTTTGGAAAAATACCTAAGGAAGAGACTAGTGAAGTGTTTTATGTGGAGCAGAAACATGGACATTATAACGAAGTGAAGAGAAACGACTAGAAAAGCTTTTGAAATATGAATGGAGCGTGTGAAATGGACAGACAGAATAGCAAATGAAGCTGTGTTGGAAAGAGTGGGTGAAGAAAGAATGATGCTGAAACTGATCAGGAAGAGGAAAAGAAATTGGTTGGGTCATTGGCTAAGAAGAAACTGCCTACTCAAGGATGCACTAGAAGGAATGATAAACGGGAGAAGAGTTATCTTGCCAATTGGAATGTTATCAGAAGAGGCCCTAGAGGCAAGAATTAAGCACTTAACAAAATACAGGGAAAGCCATGCCAGAACGTTTTCTCGTAGGGCTACTATACAGGATGTTTTTAATATCTTACTCGTAACTTCGGATCCTGTGATTGCTCAGTTGAGTGCAGCATTGAGGAATAAAAAGAAGGGATAATTATCCTTAAATGTTCGTTGTTTGCTCATGGAACCGAGAGTAACTGGAGCTTCTTATGAAAAGGTAACAACCGAGGTGGCGGTGACGATGACGACGATGATGATGATGATGATGATAACAATGAAGACGACACGGACGATTATGGTGATAATTCTACAGATGATTCTAGTCCCTGATTTACAATTCCGAATAGGTAAGCTCTAATATTACTAAAATATTTGCTTGTGGTACCTAACCACTGAATTCTTGGGAATTCTTTTGGTTTTTCTGTTATCTATTATGTTTAATTTTCCTTATATAATCATTTTGTCGCCTACTAATATAACATTTTATGTAAATTAATTTTTTCCCGCTAGAATCGCATTCTGGCCCACTGTGCACAAGGTGTGGACTCAATCCATCGTATAGTACAGACTTTATAACACTTTTAATAATTTAATGAAATAAACTTTGCTGCACACAAATCATTAGGCTTATTTACCCATACATAACTCATACGCACAGTGTTTTAAAAATTACATAATGGTAGGCTATTAATAATATAGACATAAAGGATTACAATCAGACATAATGGTAGGGTATTAATAATATAAACATATGTAATAAAGAATTACACTGACATGATATGATATGATATATTATATGATATGATAAACTGTAATGTACTATACTATAATATAACATAATACTTGTATAATTTCTTCTTCTTCTTTCCCTTAGTTCAACCTCTCCCTTTTAGTTTATTACACGAACCACGCCACCCGGGCCTTACAGGGCCGCGACATTGTATAATTTAAAATTATATATTACTTAATATATAATAACCAGGGAACGGATTTATATGGACTAAAAATATATGAAATATGTAAATATATATGTAGTTATTTTTACCAAAATATGGAATTAAATATGGATTTTTACCAAAATATGGAATTAAATATGGACTTAAAATTATAAAAAAATGACTATGTACGTTAAATATTGGTACATTTTAATCAAACTAAACAAAAAATATAATGGACGTACCTTATCTTCCAATGTAGTTTCAACAAAACACAATTTTTATTGTCTGTTACCATAACAATAGGTTACAAACATTTCTTTCAAGTGCTGAAAAGTGAATCTTCTTCTATTGTCTCTGAGGATAGATTTATACTGACTAAAAGAGCGTTCGACGTCACAAGAAGTAACTGGTACATAATTCAATTTCACAATGTCTGCTGGGGATAAGTCCAAGTTAATCTTCACTGTTGATTCACCACTCATCACAGCAACAACCTTTTGTAGTTCTTCATATCCAGGGTTTTTTGAAAGTACAGTGTCCACCTTAGCTCTTACTGCATCTGCAACTTTACCTCTACCACGATTCAGTTGTTCCACAGTACTATTTATAATTTCAAAACTTTCAGATAGTGAAAGGTGCCTATTTTGGAGACTTTTGAGCGTTTTTATGATGCATGAAAATGTATGCTGAATGTGAGCTAAGTCATTCTTCACACTTATGTCACAGGTAACTGTTTTCGCAGTATCAATTGAGACTGCATCTTCAGAGTCCAATGCAAGGAGAACATTGTTAATAGAGTCTATATGTTCGGCATAATATTCAACTGCTTCTAGCCATGTACCCCATCTAGTTAAAATTGGCTTTGGTGGCAATGGAATTTCAGGGTACATTTCTTTCAACACGTTAACTCTACTGGGAGCTTTGAGAAATACTTTTTTCACTGATGAAATCAACAAATCTACTTTAGGGAAATTGTCTCTGACCACTTCTGCCACACGATGAAATGCATGCGCCACACAAGTAAAATGAGTCAATTTAGGATATACAACAGATAATGCTTGTCCAGCTTTGACCATATAAGGGGCAGCATCGCTAATAAAGAATAACACATTATCGTACATAATACCCTTTGGCCACAGGATACCCATAGCTTCGTTGAACAGTTTAACTATAGTTTTGTTATTGCACTTTTCTAGAACATCACAATGTAAAAGAATTCGTTCAGAATATTGTTCACTTAACAAACCGATAACTACATTACCAACAAGTCTACCTTCTTTGTCGGGAGTCTCATCAATGGAAACCCAAATTGAACTATCTTTAATTTCATCTCTTATCTTCTGTATTGTCTCATCGTAGATGGATGGAGCATACGTCTTCCTAAGTGTTGACTCATCCGGGATTGTATGTTGAGTATATTTTTCAAGGAATTCCCTGAAGGCCTTATTCTTTAGTTTGTAGAGAGGAATATCAGCAGAGATGAGAGAACGGCACAGGTCGATGTTAAACTCAGATCTTACATTCGATGTTGTTGGTTGTGTTAAAAACAATTGTCTCTGCTTGGAATTTAGTTGTTTGTTGGCCTGATGTTTACTAGTTGTAATGTGTTGTTGCACCAGGAACTTTTGTGTAGATGATACTGCACACTGACACAAATTACAAAATAATATTTTATTGTCAGTTGATAAACCATCTTCTTTAAATTCTGAAATGTAACTTGTTAGTTTTGATTTTAAATTGACTGAATGACGTACTTTTGGCATATTTACCGTCTTTATAGTATGATTTACAAAACTGAACCTATGTGTACTCTGACTGGCATTTAACTGTTGAGCTGCACAACTGAAGTCTGTTAAAAATTTTAAATTAAATTAATACAGTTTTGTAACTTACTTTCCCATTGTTGATAGGACTGCTAATTTTCAAATAACTCTGATGTTAAAGGGATTACTGAACATGTGTTTAAATCTCTATTGTTGAAATGTATTTTTAAAAGTTAATGGAATTTTGTTTTGTTTTATTGTTAAACCTAATATAATATGGACTGTTTTATATGAAATATGGAAAATATATGGAAATTAACGAAAATATGTACTAAACTCTAAAATATGGAAAAATATGGAAAATAAAAGTAGGATTTTTCAACCCTACACATTGTGAAACATAAAGATAATGCAAAATATAAATTATATTAGCTTTATAAGTAAATATGTATTTACATATAAATCCTTTCCCTGATAATAACTTATAATGCAATATAAATATCAAATAGATATTCTAATATAATGTAACTGAAAAACTTTTTTTTTAGTTGCATTAATTTATGGCGTTCATTACCAACATATTTGTCATATTCAGTAGGATGTTGTAAAGAATAATGTCGTTAGATATTGAACTTCTTAATCAGTTGGAGTGTTTTATGACAAATTGAACACTTCACTAATCCACTGCTCTCTACCAAAAAGAACTCCTCCTCCCATGATACATTACAAGCATTGGGAGTAGCGGGCCGCTTTAGTGTATGAGCGGAAGCTCCGTCTTCAAAGTTCGCCATCATACTGCAGTCACCACTGCACCGACACTGAAAGACGTACAGTATGCATACGTCACAGCGCTCGGAAGAACCGCTCTTTAAAGCACACAGCGCTCATTTCTCAGAATCGCGTAATGTGCCCATTCCTGGTCTACCCGGTAACCAAGCCATCAGGTTTAATCGATTTGTTTTAAGGGGAGGTGGTACACCCTATCTCCGCAATGTTAAATTTGCTATCTTTATTCTTGATTTTCTCTAAAACTATCAATCCTAAGGCGATGAAATTTGGTACACTAATATATTGACGGTTTCTGTACTGATTGATATTTTGTAAATGGATCAGGACACATACACATTATATTTTGTCCTGTCTTGGTGTACCACCTTCCCTTAATCCAGAATTTTGGCTCAAGTATTATACATTTCTCTAGGAGGAGCCTTCTTACGAATAGAAAATCTGATGAAACAAGAAGTAATTTCGTATGTTACACTCGGTAGCGTATAATATAAACTGTTATTTTACACAGATTATGATTAAAAGATCAGATGTACGGTATACAAAATGATATCGATAAAGTAATAATAATAATAATGATAATAATAATAATAATAATAATAATAATAACAATAAGAAGAATAATACACAGATATGGAGTGTCTATTTCGGCATTACTTACAGACCGATTACTTATTCCTGACAGCTCAGCGACGCGAAAGAGGGGAAGTAATAGGAGTAGTGGGGAGAGTTCCGGAGTAGAGATAATGGCGAGAGGTGGGTAAAGGAATTCAGTAAAGCTTAACTGTACTGGATATGCCGCATGCGTGACTTCCGATCGCTCTGACTACAGGCGACAGACTAACCTGAACATCCCTTGGCGTAAATTAATGGACTTGCCTGACCCAGGCGCACATTATCTGCGACTGTCAGGACTAAATAATCGTATTGCTGTCAATGAGCTCACTACGAAAACTAAAAAAAAAAAAATTTCGCACGTAGTTACGTTTCCACATCAGAAAAAAGTTATTCCATCGAAGGCGCTTAATTTGTTATGAGTCCTCCATAACAGATTGAAAATATAAAAAATTAGCTCACTACACGATCTTTAAAAATATGAATTTAAAACTCGAACGAAATGCTAAAGAGTAAATTAATAACCCAAGCCTGCCGCGTCTTAGCGCGCTGGCCTTCCATCCAGGCGGCCCTGGTTCGACATTGCAGAGGGCGTTTTACAGGGTACGCCAGTCTTCCTCTTTTAATAGAGCAACATTCTTCTTTTCCCCTTCATTTCATGTAATTATCATCTGTTTGGAGCTCCGGGCTGTGGGTTTGGACTAGTCTGTAGATAATGGGACGTTTCCTGCAGGACCCAGGAAGGATTACCAGTCTGTCAGCGTCGGATTCATGAATGCCACTCGGGCTATTTGTTAGACTTAAGGAGTTAGGTACAGCTTACAGCAGTAACATTTTTATAAATATTCAACATTTTTTTTCCTCCATTACTGTATCTTGTACAATAATGAAAATTGGTATGTGTAAAACACTATCCTTCTGCTATACGAAGAATATATTTTTACGATTCACTGTGCAGTGATGAAGCGAGTCCCTCGTAACTCATAAACTTGTTAACTTTTCATGTTCTCTCTCTTTTATTTTAATGCTGAAACTCATGTTTAAAATATCATGCTCTTTCAATTACATTCCTTAATAAATAATATATTTTTTGAGTTAGAAGAGTGTATTGATATCTGACCATTTTTTAAATGAATTTGTTTTTATTAGACAATCTATCAAAGGTTGAGAAGTGATTTTGCATCATATTGTAGATACTGTATGACATGCATAAATACACACAAAAAAATTTATCACAGAACGTTGGATAGTTTTTGAGTTATGAGGGAAACGCTTCATCACTGCACAGTGAAAGGCCACCATTTTGAATTATGAAAAAAAAAAATGCATTTTTTTAAAATCGTAAAATTACTTTTTTCATAGAGCAGAAGGACAATGTTTTATACATACTAATTTTCAGTATTGTACAAGATACAGTAATGGAAAAAAAAGATGAATAATTCCAAAATTTTACTGCTGTAAGCTGTACGTAACCCCTTGAATCAATAATCGCATATTGGGCGTACAAAAAATCTAAACAGCCTAAGTGCAAGGATTCATCCCGGATCCAGCCCTCGTGAAATCAATCAATCAATCAATCAATCAATCAATCAATCAATCAATCAATCAATCAATCAATCAATCAATCAATCAATCCCCTGAGTAGGTAGTGATCAGTCAATAGGCGTAAAGCATTGATTTAACTATGTTATCTCGAATGTCACGTGCCAGGGTAGGTACTCATGGAAGATGGAAACTCAACTACCCTGTCTTAAGTACGCTCGTTGTTTCTTAATGAAAAATTCTATGTAAACTTACATTATCTCTAAAATATTAGTATGAGCAGATAAATTTCATATATGCTGTCGAGAACATTGCGAGCATAGGAGGTCGACAATTTTCTACAACGGTCCACCCCTCTCGCCATTGGGCTGACAATATTTATGTTACAACGATAATATTTGGAATATGCAGTTGTAGGTGGCTTTGTATACAATGCACCAGTACGTTCAGTGCGTGATCTAACAATAGGCACTGTGCAAACATGCTGCATTATTTTCAACATTAAATAACCCTAGTGTCGCAAAATTATCGGCTGTTATAACGTTTCCCCTGCAGTAAATCGCTTTGAAATATGATTTAATTTTGCCAGTGCTGAATTAAAACCCATTATTAACCAAATATTGTGAGTAAAAATGCACTGAAACAATTCGTGAATTAAATTTATAGACGTATTTTCTTCTGGCGCTGTTTAAATGGATATTAAAAATGATTTAGTCAGTGCTACAGAAGTCATTAATTCGTAATTGAGCATTGTATGAATACGCAATAGAAGATATATATATATATATATATATATATATATATATATATATATATATATATATATATATATATATATATATATTCCCTGCAATTCAAAGGTCCATAGAAGAGCTCATGATGTTACATTAAATTTGAATTGACAAACGATACCAGATAATAATAATAAAATCAATGACGCTACAGCCCATGAAGGGCCAAGACCTACCAGCCGGCTGCTGGTCTCACAGCCACATGCCGAAGCAGAAGTGGACGATCATTCAACCAGAATGGACGTATCATGTGGTTAGCACGATGAGCCTCCCCCTCCCCAGCCGTTATAGCTGGTTTGCGTTACCGGATTTCGCTACCTATCGTAGCTCCCCAAGTGCATCACGATGTTTGGTGGGCACCGGTCCCATATTATGGCCGAAATTTCATGAGAAAATTTCTTCCCCATGAGGATTCGAAACAGCGCGCATTCCGTAACGCGAGTCCTAGGCAAGAATTCCATAGATCACGACGCCACGGCGCGGGATAAATGATACCAGAATCTACTGTATATAATCATATAATCATAGATATTTTCATAAATAAATATACAGTACATAATGTATTCTAAGAATGACGTGAACACATTTTATAAATATTTTAAATAACTTATTTATTATTGTTTTTCTACATTATTATTATTATTATTATTATTATTATTATTATTATTATTATTATTTTATCATCATCATCATCATTATTATTATTATTATTATTATTATTTTATCATCATTATTATCATTATTATTAAATATTTTAAATAACTTCTTTATTATTGTTTTTCTACATTATTATTATTATTATTATTATTATTATTATTATTATTATTATTATTATTATTATTGCTTTTGTTATTGTTCTTTTTAATATACGTATCGTGTATCGTAAATTTCTACAATATCTACATAATTATCCATAAGTAGAAAGCAGGTTTTACTAACTAACACACGGTAGGCCTATTTGTATGCTTGGATGTCTGCATGTAATATCTTCACTATTGGATTTCCCTTAAGGTTATTTCTTATTCAAGAACCCGATATTGGAATTCAGCAGATGTGTGCTCTAAAATTTTTTCTGTGGTAGAAGAGTCTCTCTCTATTTTTCCGAATTACTTAGAGCACGTTTCCAATAGAAAAATAATTGCAGGAATTTGTATTCAACAACATATTTACCAGGTTGTTGCAAAACCTTTTTTTACCCTGAAGTAAGGGTTTCAATTTACAAAATCTTTGCGAAAGGGTGAGAATGGGTTGTGTTGTTTGAGTTTATGTTACATTCATCTGTAAATTCAAAGTCAATTTGTGTAATAACCGAAAATGAGGTTTAGAAGAAAGTATTTATGTTTTTTTTTCAGTGACGTCAGTACATTAATATGTAGGCTACTACTTTTTCTACCTTCGGAATTTGTATCAAAACGAAAGGACTACTTCAATAAGCAACTTCCTTTTTATACTAGTCTTAATTTCTTTTTGTCGCAACCGATAAACTAATATTGACTTTCAGTAGATTAACAAAGTTCTATTTTTAGAATTGCTTACGGAAATATGTTTGGGCACTAACAGAATGAAGAACGGCATTAAAGCAATGGAAATTGATGGTCTACGCCGAAGTCTACGTTTGTCTCTCCTTCAAAAGGTATGAAACGACCCCATAATGAAGATGTAATAATAATAATAATAATAATAATAATAATAATAATAATAATGATAGTCCACCGCTGTGAATTAACGATTAGCATGTATGACCGTGAAACGAGCGGGCCCGAATTCAAATCCTGGTTGGAAAAAATTACCTGGTTGGTTTTTTCCGGGGTTTTTCCTCAACCCATTAAGAGCAAATGCTGAGTAACTTTCGGCGCTGGACCTCGGATTCATTTCGCTGGCATTATCACCTTCATCCCATTCAGACGCAAGATAACTACAGCAGTTGATAAAGCGTCGTAAAATAACAATTTAAAAATAGTAATAGCGTCGTAAAATAACAATTTAAAAGTAGTAATAGAGATCTACCGGCATAACTCAGTCGGCTAAGGCGGTTGACTGACTATTCGGAGTTCATTTCGGACGAGGATTCCATTCCTGCTTGAGCTGATTACCTGGTTGTGTTTTTTCCGAGGTTTCTCAACTGTGAGGCGAATGTCAGGTAATCTATGGCGAATCCTCGGCCTCATCTCGCCAAATGCCATCTCGCTATGATCAATATCACGGACGCTATATTATAACTAGGGTACGGATTTTTAGGTCGTTAAAATGTTATTTTAGGTGCATAAAATAGGCTTAAAAATGTAGGAAATAGTCTCTAACAAAAAATGTTTTCTTTAAAAACATGTTCAAAATCATTAGAAATTCACTTCTAGAATTTAATAATTTTAAATGCTTATACACCGTTACTACCACTACTACTAAAAGTACAAGAACAACAAATATCTGACTAGTTATACATAAATTAGCTTCTCAATAAATTACTAATACTTTTTCTAAATTTTCAACTGAAAAACAGTGTCGTCTGTCACTCAACACAAATTTGTATGCTGAAAATGAACACTCCACATCCACTGAAGTAACAGGAGCGTATTTCAATTTTGACATAGTTGGATAGGAGTGTTACACTGTAGGATATCTGAAGCAGCACGCAGATCCTTCAGTTCTACATTTCTCTGCAGAACTTGCTCCAGTTTTTCTCATACTTTATTTCCAACAGAACCAGGAACACATTGGAATTTAAAATACAAATTTTCAAAATGAGAATGGGCGACCTATTACAGATAAAATATACTTAATAGGTTATAATAGGCTTTGTCGTCAAAATAGGCATTTTTAGGTGCTATTTTTTATTTTATTGGGTTATTTTACGACGCTTTATCAACATCTAGGTTATTTAGCGTCTGAATGAAATGAAGGTGATAATGCCGGTGAAATGAGTCCGGAGTCCATCACCGAAATTTACCCAGCATTTGCTGTTATTGGGTTGAGGGAAAACTCCAGAAAAAACCTCAACCAGGTAACCTGTACCGACCGGGATTCGAACCCGTACCACCTGGTTTCGCGGCCAGACGCGCTGACCGTTACTCCACAGGTGTGGACTTTAGGTGCTATTAAAATATCAATTTTGGACATAGTTTTATATGAAACGTGTACTTGCAAATTTTTATGAATTTATCTTTTAAGGATTAAAATAGGTTTTTACCTAAAATTCGAAGTCTAATTATAACCTAGTAGTTGATACAGCGTCGTTAATAACGACTTAACGAGGTGATAATAATAGGCTAATACAGTAATAATGATTACGATAATGATAATAATATACAAAACTTCTTGTATTAGTTCTTTTTCTTCTCTTATATTTTAATGTTATTTCGATTTATTTTTTCGTTTGTCATAAGTCCCTTTTCTGTTGTTTTACTTTTGTGCAATTCCGTTATTGTCATGTTGGCTTTTACCCAGAGGCTTTCCGTAGCTTATAATTTCATTTCGTCCATATTACTGACATTGTATAGAGCTCTGTGGCGGATCTGCTATCTCTTTGATTCTGAGCACGTAGCCATGTTTCTTGAAACATAATCTTTGCTAGAAAAATGTTTTAACTTCGACGATTTTTTTCGTCTATCCTGTGTGGAAATAATAACGTGGTATTATTGTTATTTGTCGTCCATTGGTTTTGTGGTTGCTATGTCTTTTATTAAATCGAGCTTTGCAGATTAGAACCCCATGGTAATCAAGGTTTCGCCTTCTTCTGAACGGAATTAAATCTTGGGTTCACTGACAATTCTGTCACTGTGCGTGAAAGAACAGTGCCTCTTCGCGTGATGACTTAAAAAGTTAGCTAACATCTCTGACTTATGTAAAAGTTCGCACGTAGCACAATGGGCCAATGTTCGCGTAGATTTTGTCCAACATACATTACGTAGCAACTGAAATCAGGAAACAAGATTATTTGATCATTTTTTCTTAATAAGCCTAATGGTGAAACTAGGATATCAGGTGTCGAATTGTTTTTACATTATTTCCTATCCTATTAGCATCTATTCTCCTTAATCTCCTTCTATTCACCCTGTTTTCCTTACATTCCTCTTTTCTCTCCTCGTAATTTCCTTGCTATCCTTGTATTTCTCTTTTTCTCCTTGTATTATCCTTGCTCTCCTTATATTTACCTTGTTCTCCTTGTATTCTCATTGGTGTACTTGTATTCACCCTGTTCTCTTAGTATTCACCTTGTCCTCTTTGTGTATCTCTTGTTCTCCTTGTATTCCTTTGTTTTCCTTGTATTTTCCTTGTTCTCCTTGTATTTGCCTATTTGTCCTTGTATTTGCCTTGTTCTCTTTGTATCTCCCTTGTTCTCATTGCATCTCCTTGTTCTCCTTGTATTCTCTTTGTACTATTATATTCTCTCTATAATCCTTGAATTCTCCTTGTTCTCCTTGTTCTGGAAGCTGTTGGTTAAACTTTGTACTGTACGATTATTTAGTCCTCACAGTCGCCGAAAATGTGCGCCTGGATCAGACGAGTCTATTAAGTTATCTTAGGGGTGTTGAGGTTAGTCAGTCGCTTGTATTCAGAGTGATCGGATGTCACGCATGCGGTAGAGCGTTGTATTTCCAGTACAGTTAAGCTGTACCGCATTTCTTTACTGACCGCTCGCCCTTATCTCTACTCTGGAACTCTCCCCACTACTCCTATTACTTCTCCTCTCTCGCGTCGTTGAGCTGTCAGGACTAAATAATCGGTCTGTACGTGAAGAAATGCAACATATTAAAGCTATGCACCTGTCGATCTATTTTTCACTTTCATGTTTCATTCCGCCAATATTTTCCTTTCCACACAAACTTTTCCGTCACTTTAAAACTTTTCATTCCATTAAAAAAATAGCATAGCGTGACATACGAGATTAAGTGATACCAAATAGAGATGAGAAATGAGATGTACTGCTTTCTCCGAAAACCCATGGATCTGTGAAGAAAGTTGAAGACGATTGGGTAGTCTCTGATTTCTCCACTATGGTTGGCCTATTGATCTAGTGTTCGTTAGGCTGTTTCTGAACCATTTATAATACTGTAGAGGATAAATATCCACCCCTTCAAGACATTTCCCATGTTAAAATTTCCTTCTAAAGTTTCATAGTATGCATAGTAGACAGTATGATCCAATTATAAAGGGGATCATCAGCTACTACCAAAATCAAGAAACTGGGATCCACTATCAGCAATTTGTGGCAAGCAAAACTTGTATGGGGAAATTTTTCGTTAGAGTACTTCGTAGCACTTTTTATTTGAAGTTCCACATAATGCTTCATTACCTTTATGTAGCTTCTTAGAAACACAATATTCCAAAATACAAGTTACGAAGTAATGAAATTAATATACTATGTTCGAAGCTAATGATTGAATTAAAAGAATATGAAGACATTCACGGTGTTGAACTAGTGAGATATTTTTGGATTTAGGCACAAAGATCCAATGTTTCGGAGCTATTTTCTATCCCATTACATCAATATGAAGAAAGGAGACTTACGAAGAGCAGTTCTGCAGAACGAAATATAAAGACCTTAAAATATGTCATCTTTTGTGTTTTGTTTACATTTTACATAAAACGCAAAGGATTTCCTGTAACGATGCCTTCCGGTGCTTATAGAACTGAGGGACTGTATACAAATACATGAGATCTGTCTATTTGCGTCTCTTTGAGAGCATTTCATATCATTAAGAAGAACGTTTGATCTCCAGGGTTTAAAATGAGGAGGAAAAAGTATATAATGTAACAAGAACATAATCAATTAAACCTTTTATTTTGGGAATAATAAAGTCACTCGCACTTCATGTATCATAAATATAGTAAATCTAATTAACCTCTGCTTGTGGGAGATCTTTATAGTTCAAAATCGCATGAAATTGAACATTTTATTTCATTTCCTAATCATAATTATCAGTATCTACTTCACGAAGTATATATTTCGACAGTTCCTCCCTACTTATTTGAGCATATTAACTTACATTGAACACTGAGAAAAATAGTGGACTACATCATCACGTGGTTAACTTGTTGGAAAGCTAATATATTATGTTCACATATTTTGTGCACATACAAATGCAGCGTGGTCTAAACGACTAGGAAAAAAAAAGTTATTACTTAGAGCTCGGATTTTTATGACCTAAAAGTTAAAAATGACAGTGAGTATACATCAGTAGTTGTGATATGTAAGAAAGTGTCTGGTTTACAATGCTTTGGAATTGAAAGTGCTAAGCACATGGCAATTGAAATGAAAATAATAGTTTTCTGTGCAAACTGCGCGACACAGATTTTTTTCCCCTGCTGAACAGTACTGTACTCTTCCTTTTATTTACATTTATTGTGAAAGAAGTAGTAAACAGATTTTGGAATTACAGTAATGTTCACCAGAACCTAACAAAATACCTGCGATAGAAGAAATGTTTGCTGAGCTTGAACTATACTACGTTGCAATATTAAAGTTTAGATAATGAAAATCCGAACCCTTAATTGTATATGTAAGTTAGAACTCTGAAACAACTTTGTATATGATACAGAATTACTTACGTTTTACTTCATAAATCACATATACGTGTGTAGAACTGCAGAAGAAATTGCTTAACCCGTCTTAGCCCAAACTCATTACAGATGTACAAATTGTTTATAAATGATTAAATAATGTTTATTATAGCCTATAGAAGTATTGTTTATTGAGAATTCATGGAAAATCATATTTACAAACGAATTGTAGGGGTGTCACCTGTAGGTGACATTGGGCAATAAATCTTGTCACATTTAATGACTGCAATATCATATTTTATTCAGTGGCGAATATTTAAGTTAGCATATATGTAATAATACTACTGGATGGGACTGAATCGCTGGCTGGATATCTGTATGGAGCTTTCCCATAAAGACCACAACATACTTGCACGATATTTCGCCGGAATTCACAATATCTCAAGTCTTTTTGTATTGCATCTCTCCTTGATACTAACCACGCATTATAACAGACTGCATCGAGATCAAATGCATGCAAAATTGGGTACCACCATTTCGTTCCATGAAAGCTCACTTTCAAAGAATGAACTTTTTCGTCAAATCTATATACTCCTTCCATATATTTGATGTACTATTCAATAACTGAAGGGCAATCCACTTGAATTTTGCTTCGTTTCCCTGCAATAGCACTGACTCGATCTGCTTTCAAAATTGGTGTTACATTGTGTCAGTTTGAAGCAAGAGTGACAATATTATTATCATGCCATCGAACAACAGCATCATCCTGTGTCACAGCGAAAGATATTGCACCACGATTGCGCTTTTTCATGTGCTTAGCGAGGTAGCCAAGACGTGTAGCTGCTGACCATAGTTTATATCCAAAACGCATGAATATGAATATGCTGATTGTCACTATGTCTCCCATAATAAGGAACCATTGTTTCATGAATAGATTTGTGACTCCACCATATCTTTTCAAACTGTTGGCCAAAATTGCCATTTAGAATCTCGAAGTATCTTCGGACTTTACCAAATTCATCATTAGGAGGAAGACTGAAATTGTCCGAAAGATGTAAATACTTACGGATTTCTGTAAACCTATTTCTCCACATGGTATTGGATACAAGTTCATTGTGTACATCTGATTTTGTTTCGCAAAACATTGTTATGCTTTGGGGAGACATGTAGTCCGTCAGTAAGAGAATGGCAATGTAAACTTTTTATATAATTTTTGTCCAATTCAATAGAATGATTCCTTTGGAGGGCATAAAATTTTGACATTTCACACATGACAGCGAGTATTTCTTCACTGAACAGGAGCTCGAAACATTAGACAGGAGTAAGTTTTGAATCATTATAATCTGCAAATGTTTCATCTACGTCGCCTCTTCCAGATTTACAAGTAAAGATTTCTTCTTTGTCAGACCACTCTTTATTACGAAAAGAAATATTAGAAGTAGATTAATTTTTTTCCTCTGCTGAAGTCTAATATTAGAAATAGATTGTCTTTCATCGTGAGAAATGTTAGAATAACACTGTGCTCTTTCGTAGACCATAATTATTTCTTCCATGTATATTCATATCTGATTTCGGTAGTTTGTTTTTGTCTGTTGAAACTTCAGTGTTTATTTCCTCAATATAGGAATTGGACATTGTTATCTCGTCAATTGTTGATAGTCTCGGGTTACTTCCTTCATCATTATCTATTAGTACGTCATTGGCAGAAGTAACGTTGACTTCAAATGTAGGTCTGAGTATTCTTCCTGGAAGATGGTTGATGTCACTGGTTGTTTCGTCACCACTTTCCTCACCGATAACTGGTCCATCAGCCAGTGGAAATATGGTAATATCAATAACAGACGAAGCTCCAACTGTATCTTCGGCCATCATTTCCAGTATTTCATACACAGTCAGACTATAGAAGAAAAATAAGTAACATAACTATACTAATATAATGAGATCGGACGTTTAATGTTTCTGACCAATGTCACCTGGAGGTGACATGTCACTTTGTAGTCCCTATATACACTATATGCAACTTTTTTTTACTTGTTTTTGAAAATTGCATATACAATATCAATAGTTTAGTAATGTATATATGGAAACAAAAATAAAACTACTTAACTCTTACTACTATTTTCACAAGCCATTATGTGAAGTGCGCACAAAGTTGAGATTCTTCTGCATCCACGCTGATGTTTTCTTCTCTACTGCTGCAGATTTACGAGCTAGTCGCCAAAAATGGATGAAATTCAGTTACCAGATGTCTAATAAGGCATTGTCGACGGCGATTTATGTTTAAATATATTTATTGGTAATTTTGGACAGCTTGTTAGGGAGCGTCACCTGTAGGTGACATTGGGACATCAAGAGTTAATTGAAATTCAGAGCGTAGTGCATTGAAGTATTCTATTTGGTTCAAACTTTTCAATAGATATGAATAGATATGGCAGTAAATCTTAGATGTGGTGGCCATCTGACATTAAATGCGGTTTAAATTTAAAAAAATTCCGACTATAAAGTTAATCGGAACTATTAACAACATTTATCATTTTGCAATCAGCTGTTGACTGTCTCTTTTGAAAGATTTGGTTTACAAAATGTCGGTTTCGACAACATTCTTACTAATTCTCGAGTGCATAATTTTTCAAATGTCGGATAGAAATGTGCGTTCTGTTATTCCAAAATGTCAAATGTCATAAATTTAGTAGTAGTAGTAGTAGTAGTAGTAGTAGTAGTAGTAGTAGTCATAGTGGTAGTAGTCATAGTGGTAGTAGTAGTGGTGGTGGTGGTATGATAGTAGTGGTGGTGGTGGTGGTGGTGGTGGTAGTGGTAGTAGTAGCAGTAGCAGCAGCAGTAGCATTGTCTGGCAGAGTGAAGGTCATAAGGCCTTTTCTTCCACTCAACCAGGTTTCAATAATATAAATGAAATACAAAATTATGTGATAGATTACGAAACAACACAAAAGAATTTATCTTAGAGATTACATAAAATATAGTAGAACATTACAAATTTAAGAGATGATAATATAAAAATGAGTATTTTTTTGTAATCGAGAAAAAGAAAGAAATGGGTACTCCGTAACCATTAAGAGCAAAACGGCTTTCGAGAGAAGTGATTTGACCGTAGATTGTGGGTAGAATTTCATAGGTACAATGAGGGACATAGGCCTAATAGTTGAACGACTGGAGTTTCTTCAAAGAATGCCACAGTGCGCATTCTCAGAGCTCAAAGATTTCGGTCATATATTTGACGATATATTAGCTTTTGGCCTTCTGTTTTTTTTAAATATTGCACATCTATGCTGGCAAGGAATCAAAACTATAGCCTCTTATGAAACGCGCTACAGATCTTGAAACATTTTCACTTGCTCAAAAATTATGCCCCTCACTTAACGTTATTTTACTGGGTAATGGTTTGTGTAATCGCTATTTGTCTTTAAAGATCAAAATTTAGCTATTTACTGCCTTGACGACACTCCAGCACATTTGTCACGTTCGCCTCAAAACAATATTCCATAACTTGCGAATTTCCCACTTATTAATTTTTAATTGGGTACTGTATATCCTGGGGGATGGATAAATTTTTAATTGGGTACTGTATATCCTGGGGGATGGATAATTTTGAGCAGGACGATATTTTAATAAATTTTATGAAGAACAAACGCGTTATAAGAGGTCATTGCTGTGAACGGAGAGCGTAAAAAGTATATCACCATTGAATTGAAATACTGGCAAAAAAATTACACAGTATCATTGGAAATAATGAAGATTGCACCGAAACATAATTTGCCTATTGATATAAATTCACTGTTGATTGCTACATTCACATCTGATAGCTTTTGAATCGACGTAGAAATTAAATTAATTAAAGGGCATTACGCTTTAGTATTTGAAATCTCTTTGTATGCGAGTTTTGAATCAATGAAAAAAAATATACATTTGTTATGTAAATAAAATATTTTGTGTAATTGAATTAGGTACTAATCGTATTAATGTGTAAAGAGCTAATGCCGTGTTCAAAATGTGGAATTTCAAGCATTCAATTGAATTATAAAATAAAAAGTACATATTTATATAACAATATTCAAAATATTTATAATATATGAAACACAGGAATTTTACAGCCATTCGGAATAGAAACACGCGTAAAAAGAAGAAAAAGAGTAATAAAGAAGCCAGCAGTATAATGGAAGTATGTAAGTTGACCTATAAGTTCACATAATAGATAAGAAACATATCTAAACTTGTAAAAATTATGTTGTAACTTTTGAATTTGATAACATTATTTTGGAACGCACTGTATGTAAAACGCCAGACCTTTCTTATAGTGCCGTCTTCAGCGGATACTCTGTCCATCAACAGAGAAACCGATTCGTATCTGGAAGTCTCTACTGAAGGTCATATTTCCAATTAAAACTTGCCCATTAGTCATTGCTTCAAGAAGTTTCGTCTTGTTAAAACTTTCTTTCCAAGAAGCTATGCTCTCTCAAATTAAGCGGAAAGCCTTTCTTACTTTATCCGAATTATACAAAATAATTATTTGGATAAAATCTTTCAGGTCCAGTTTAAAATAAGACGCCATAAAGGAACATTTCCCCTTTAAAAATTTTTCTTCTTCTCGTTGTAGTTGTAAGAGCTTATTAGGATTGTTTGAGGGGAGAATTCGTATGACTTGTGTTTTCACGTTACGCAAAGTAAGGAAATAAAGTAGCCTACAGGGTGATCCGTTTTGGTAGACATGAAATAGAAATGCTATAGCCTATCATGAAAGCTGCCGTTGTTTTTTTGTATTTTTTAAAATAATCTTTAAATACACTCTGGAAGTATAGAAGTTTTGACCACATTATGTCTCAACGTTCCCATCATTGCGTACATAACAAAATACATATAGTGAAAAAAGTTTCTCCCACATGTAACATACTCGTACTGTAAGTTGCGTTTAGTCACAGTTACTGCTACTCGTATAGTATCTTTCATATTGAATGGCATTGTGATTTCAGTTGTAGCTGCATTATTTTTGTAACTACGTTGGTTATACCGGTGATATTTTTCACCAGTACTGGTATTTAAAGACTGGAATATTTCTTGTCTTTATTAATCAGTAGGCACCGTATTTTTCTGTCCCAGGGCTTATGGAGATAACGTTAATTGAACACAGACTATATTGGCGTGACGTCATGTTTCGCGTGCGGCACAGGTACTATTAGGGAATATTATTTTGCATCTCGTTTGTGTGTAGTTGACATTCTTTTCTATTTATGATTCAAAAATATACTCCGCAGTTTATTCACAATGCATTCTAGTGATAGAGAATGACACTACGATGATATTTGCTACAGTTTAAATTATTTATTCATTTGTTTGATTAATTTATTTTTACTGGCGGAGTTAAGACCTTAAGGCTTTTTCTTCTACTAATCCAATGTAAAAATACAAAGCAAATATTATAAATAATTTCAATACAGAAAACAATGTAGTAATAATGATAATAATAATAATAATAATAATAATAATAATAATAATAATAATAATAATAATAATAATAATAATAAGAGCAAAATGTGGGTGTGTTTACATAAATGTAGGGCCTAAATCAAACAGTTAAAAATCTATTACAATTTACTGTTAACTAACTTAATTTGAACCGAAAGAATGATTAACAAAATGGAAGGAAAATTGATATATTAAAAATAGAAGTAATATTTGAAGAAATATCATATTCTAGAGACGAAAGGCAATTTTTTGACAAATGGCTTTTGAAAGTAGTAGGCTAAATGCCTGACAGCCTCTTTACACGCTATTTTTACTATTCACACTATTATAAAGAATGTACGCTTATATCGATCGATCATACTTACACTGTTATACACTATTCAGAAAATAGTAGGCTATAGTATTATTAAATAAAATACCTTCCATTACAATACACAACACTGCACATAAAAGTGTAAATAATGTGTGATCTGTGTAGGTCTACATTCTTTATGATAATTTAAATATAGTAAAAATATAGCGTATTCTATTGTACGTAGTGTAAATAATTTAAATTGTAAATATTAGTGTAATTGTTAAAGTGGTCCATGTTTTGTTCTGCTCAACTTGACCAAATAGAAGTCGCATCAGCAGCCAGTCGAGAGCTTCGCTTTCATATACAAGGATATCATTTTATTTTTACTTCATCTTTTATTGTACCTGAGTTTTTGAATGTACTTTACTTCCACCCCTTCTACTAGTGAACTTCCAAACGTTCTCCACACAGAACCAAGTTGTACAGTCAAAGTCGCCTTACGGTCATAGTAAACACAAACAGCACTGAGTTAATGAGTATAGTACGTTCCAGAAATATATTCGTTTTCAATATATTGAATCATATTCTCGCACAGGTACTGTCGTCCGTTTGCCTATGTCACATCCCGGTTTCCCCCAATGGCTCCTGTTCGTCCCTCTATAAAGGGTAGTAGTTGGGCTGTCTTAGCTATTTTCTGAAAACATTAATTTCTGTTAGGAATTGGACGTCTACGTAATATTATACAACTGTTTAAAATAAATAAAAGGGCTTCGTTAATTAATTGTCACGTGATTTCCATCCTTTCTACGACCCTGCGACAAAACCACTTGGATGGACAGTAGATAGCATGTCTGAGTAATTTTAACTTTTCGGATCGGGCAGAAGTGAAGATTGAATTTACAGTACGTAAGGTACTCTTTTATAGAGTAGGTACAGAATTATTTTAACATGAGTTACTGGTACGAAGGACGAAACTGGTAATTGGAATTAGGTACAATACTCTATAGTGCTATAATATGCAAAAAAGAGCTGAAGCCTTTATCGAAATTTACGGCCACCTTTTCAAAAATATGTTCAAATATCCATATTATGATTATTTTTCTATTTAACTTCATTCTCTATATTGTACGCTAATGTGCTGTAGACAATATAATGTAGGCTACACTTCATAATGAATATGTCCGAATGGAGTAAAAACACTCATTGTTAATACAGTACTGTATTTTGATTAAATAAAAACCTAATGAAAATTATCAAACTCAAAATCGCGATATTTCCTACTTTACGTAAATGGGTGAACTACTTTTCTTCCCTCCTATACCTAGTAAAGTGATTTGTTTGTGTTTTACGTCAGTATCATCGAACTCCAGTGGAAGGGGGTAGAAAACGTTGTTTCCGGTTTTGAACCTTTAAGCCAAAGGTATAGCCAGGTTAATATTAGAAATGTTAGTAAAAATAAAATGATATCCCTGTACAAGCGCGTCGTCCACTTAAAATCTCTCGTAATACTTAACCTTGCAGCCTCGTGAGACAAGGTACGATCCCTACTAATCAGTGTTCGAAAAAGAATCTCTGTCATATAACTTACATATTTTTTTCCTTTACACGAATTCATATAATACGATGGTTGAGCATTAAACAACGTTAAAATTTTTTTTTAGCTCGAGATAACAATGACGATGAACGGAAAATGGAATAAATATGTAGACGTTAAGTAACACAGTTCATATAATAAAAGCGATAGAACCGCAGCAAAGTTCCTGAAGTATCTCTAAATTCGTTATAATGTATAACGCGTTAGTTAAGTCTAATGTTGCAATATGGGCAGAAATTTGGCCTGGGAACGAACAGAAAAAGATCAGGTTGTAACTGTGTCGAAGACACGGCATTGAGATTTACGCGCATACGTCTGGCTTAAATCGATAGATCTAGGCGAGATCTATTCAATATTGTGTCGGTCTGATTTCAAAGACATTTACTTAAAAAAATAACCGGATACAAAGTGACTTCTTAAATTGGATAGCGGGGATGGGGAGAGAAACTGCTAACAACGGAGTCCTAAGAGAATTCGGACGCCATAGACTCTCAATAGAACGTAAGATAAAGGATTTAAAGTGATAACTGAGGAATGTGCAAGAAGAGCAATGCCTTATTACATCGGTTTATTATAGGAAGCAACTCGGGAGGAGAAACCAAGTAATCTGGGTAGATAGTTCTTGCAGAATGTTGGAAGAAATAAGCAAAGGATTTATAATCTAGCAAGGTTGCAGGAATAAGCGAAATGCCTGGCGGAAATTCAAGAAGATCCTGAAGGATATAGACAGGCAAGTAACGCAAGGGGAAAATATATTAAGGTCGTTTTGGAGATACAATCGAAGGTCGAAGCAAATCTGGAAACAGTTTACTTCTATGGAGGGAATAGAGAGGGCAGGCTGGGCTTAGCCTAGTTTCGTTTTCGTAGCGATAGAGGCGAGATATTTTATCCGAGTGTGAAGCCACAGAACGTCTGAGGAAACGATACCTGCCAAGGTCCTTTATTACATCAGGGGACATCTGATATTCAATAACGCAAAATTCCTTGAGAATGTGGGGGAATTTCTCGAAAGTTCATCAGCTCAGGTTGGATAAGGCTTGTTTAAAAAAAATGTACAAATTCTCTTGAAAGTGATGTTATTGAGTATGTTATTCTATCGAACATTTATGAACATAATGCCAGTATTACAATCTAGTAACTACATTGTGAATTTTATCAAGGGAGATGAAAATTTGTAGGTTAAGTTTTATTTACAAAAGTTTTTCGTTTATGGTGTCATTTATCAATTCTTGAAATTAAACTAAATCCTGTTCAAACATGTTTTCATTGTAACCTCAGTGAGAAAGCAGAGAATGTTGAAGATTTTATATAAAAAAATACAAAGTTTGGAAATTTTCCTGTTTCATTGCAGTGAGATTATTACTCTCCATGACGGTATTATGAATTTTAGCACGGCAGAAATGATTTTATTTAGATTTTAGAGAAACTGAACACCACTGTGAACTTGAGCTGGACAGAAGAAGAAGAATAGGTTAGGTTTTATTTATCATTGGGATCCAGTTCGATTTCGTGACTAATTTGCAAATAATTTAAAATTACATTAAAATTCCTGTTTCTAACAAACCTGATCCAGGAATTTATTCTAGTATTAGAAAACATTTCTTTTCCACGTATTCACATCACAGCGTGTCTCAGCGCATGATTACATATTGCCTCACATGGCATATAAGGAAGTATGTGGTCATTTAGCGTCCAAAGTACCACTGTTACGTTACATAGGCCTACTAGTCGTACATGGATGTTCCAAAACATCACTGTTCCGTTACATAGTAGTAGTACGTACCTGTTCCAAAATACTACTGTTCTATTAGATACTAGTCGTACTACATGTTCCAAGATACCACTGTGCACCTGTGGAGTTATATATGGTACTGTTACTTCGAAACTGTTATTTGAAACCTAGTATTTTCAAGAAACAGTTGGAACTGTTACGAGAAAATAACTTTTCCCATCTCTAATTTCTATTAATGACGATATGAACGAGCAAAAGTAAAAAAAAAACGAACTTGAGACCGGTCGATTTCATAATTAACAGCTGTTAATTGCTTCCCATTGTTGCAACAGTCGCAACAGTTTTTCAGTTTTTCAACTTACTTTTTGAATCACGGTGTATTTTATAGACTGCCGAGCTTATATTCTTAACTGTGTACGTGTATTTTCGTTTTTCTACATATCTTTTCTGGTACAGCCTTTCGCCTCTCATAGAAATCTCTTCTCTGATGCCTCTGACATCTTAATGTCACTTTCATTAAAGAAACAGTTGTAGAATCATAACGTTATAAAATTTCAGCTGGTATTTCCAGTTTTATTTTATAAGATCGTTAATCTGAAAAAAGGCAAATATTATATAAAACGTCTCATTCTACCTGTTTTAGAAGCTTTCTTGTTCTCTTATTGTAATAATAACGAATTTATATTTCAAATGAAATAATTGTAGGATATTGATTTAACTGTCGTGTGTAGGCCGACAACAAACCAAAAAGCAAGGCAATGTCAATTGAGGACGTAACTGCAATAAGGGTCCATAGCCCCATAGGCCCTTTTCCGGAGAATGCATAAATCGATTGTCCGCAGTTTCTTTGTTATACCCACAAAGTTTCATTGAGGAATGTTGAAGAGTAATGCTGATAAACATGTTTATTTTTTAATAGGCCCTGCACTGTTTTTAAAAATTTCAACACTATGTATCTCAGAACAGCATTTTGGAGTATGGGCCCTTATTGCTGCTACGTTCTCAATTATCTTTTGCCAGTCAGGTACAGTAATATTGTTGCACAATCTAGTATATACAGTCACGAAGCTTGAGTTGTGAGAGTATTAGGAACAATAGACTGTGCAGGTACTATTTCGCATTGTCTGTGATAAGACGACAGTAGCGATCCTAGTGGTTAGCAACTATCTATGGATGCATGTTTACTACGTATTGAGCTTAGTGACTGTATATACTAGACTGTGAATGTTGCTTTACGATGAAATTTTAAGGGACTCTTATCGGTGTGAACAGTAACTTAGTTCATGAAAGTTTTCGTCGTAATTTGAACTTCCGAACTCGGACACTTCCTTAACAGTGATATTCGTATGAAGGAGATTATAAGCCATTCATGTCTACGGAACCTTCGAAACAAGATGTTAGACGTCTTTGATGCAGGAGACGCTAATATGTCGAAGATTAATCCCGTCATACAGAAAACAAATACTCAACAGATGTTGTAGACACGACTTTGCGACACAATGTGGAAGCACATCAACATCAGTGATGTCTTGCTGTTTGCTTTGAAACACAATCTTGAGATCTGCGTTCTTAACAAAACGCCCATTTGTGAGCTCAAGGAGTCTCTCACTCTTCCTCCATCCTGACTTTCCTTGTGACAGCAATAGCTTTGGCCTCGTAGTTCTCCCAAGTTATTGGGTCGATCGATAATCAAGGTTAGTGTCCCTAAAGATATGAAACACTGGTGACACAGTTGGTGTGAGCTTAAAATAACCAAAGCTACAGACTACAGACTCTCAACCCAGAAACAAGAGGAAGGCAAGTTTCTGAACACGGTTATTCGAAGAAACATACTTTATTTGTAATATTTCTATATCGTTCACTTTTCGTTACCGCCTTATATTTTTGTTTTCGTAATTTGTACTAGATGATATAGACTTCACATTTTTCGTATATATTATTATTATTATGATTATGATTATTATTATTATTATTATTATTATTATTATTATTATTATTATTATTATTATTATTATTATTATTGGCGGCCGGATAGGTCGGTTTAGTAGAGCAGCTGCCTACGGATTGGAAGGTCCAGTTTTCGATTCCGGGTGGTGAATGTTTTTCTCGTTGCTAAACTTTCTAAACGGCGCCAGACCTCCTATTTAAAGGTAAAGGCGGTCGGAGCATGAAGCTATACCTCCATGCCTCCCAAGTGCATTCGTGGCATGTGAAGAGGCTACCTTTACTTTTTACCTTTATTGCTATTATTATTATTATTATTATTATTATTATTATTATTATTATTATTATTATTATTATTATTATTATTATTAGTATACTCAATTATCATTGTCTCATAGTACCGGTATTCTTAGTTATGTATTTTAAAGTCATCCATTATTTATCCATTCATCGTCATTATTGCAATTAATTGTAATTGTATTTATGTGTAATAATTATTTTGTGCGAGATCGTGCGTATTTGCTTGTTTTCCGCACAGAACCAATACGCGGTAAGTGTGAAATACCACATTCAGTATTCCCAACGTAACACACATAACAATTTCCCTCTTCTTACCGCTTAAGCGCGACATTCATTTTACTGCTTTAGGCTTTTAACATATTATTTTTAGGGACGTTTAACATAGTAATAATTATAAATTGGAAACTTACCACTGCAATTTCACCTAAATTGCAATGTTAATTATTGTTCTTAAATATTTGTAAAAATTAAGTAAAGTCTACTACTCCACGAAACTTATTGCATTCCTGATACAAGTAACATTAAGGAAGCCGTGAAAAAACCAACAAGACTCCAGATGCCGATGTTATTACTGCAATATGTTATATAAATAATATTGTTAAAATATTAAAATGAAAAATAAATCATTACATAACTTTACCGTTTGTTTTAAGGTCGCATTTATAGACTGGGGGGGAAAAAAAAGACAGACGTATATCACGGCCTACTGGAGTATAGATATTTTTGTTTTCTGAAGTTGCCGTCATTAAACAGAAACCAACATGGAAATTTCATTACAACTAACTATAAATTCGTCTTTCAGGTATGTAATAAACGATCTTCGCACAAAATAATGTACGATACACGAGCGGTATGTTTGTTTTCATGTTCTCGGAAATTGAAAAAAGCTCAACTGCGTTTCGCTTTTTCAATCTTTTCCTCGAACATGAAAACGTCAACATACCGCTCTTGTAACGTATATTACTATTTTATTATGTTTTTGTTATATTTGTGCTGAACTGTAATTGGCCACTGGCTGTTGTACAGCACATTAAATATAAATAAATAAAAATATAAATAAATTATTATTATTATTATTATTATTATTATTATTATTATTATTATTATTATTATTATTAAATTTCCACTGGAGAGCCCTAATTTAATAAGGAATATGCTAGAGTTTTAGTTTAACACTTTCAAACTAGACTATGTCTTGACTATTCTTCTGTTTTGTTAAAAATATTTTTCTGCGCGATGGTTATTTTTCCCCAAATTCTTCCATCCTATCATCTTCGCTTCATCATTACCATATCGTCATCTCAGTTTTTCGTAATCTCTGTATTTTTATATAAAAATATTTACCTATTGTGGTTGTTCCTTACCAGTCGAATGTTCGCGGATGGGAGTTTATATTCTGACAAATACTGTGGGATATTATTCTTTTATTGCTATTATCGAAATGTTCTATAATTTAGAGTCAATTGCATCATTCATTCCACTAAACAGAGACTAAACAGGAAATACTAAATTCTTTGATAGTTACATTCCACCATCTAGTAATTTCAATATTGTAACCGATAGAACCCATGAATAATAAACACCGCTCTGTAACGTGATTTCAACATGCTTAAGCTCGGAAACTGTCTATTATGCTGTTACTTTATTGTTCAATAGACTACCATCACAACTGTGCGAACTTTCAAGTTACCGGAATCTCCTACTTATTAAGAGGAAATCGCTCTTGCAGCACTTTTAAATTGAGTAAATTTTACAGATCTCATTATTTTGCTCTCGTTTCCATCATCTTATCTTCCACTTCCTTGTCTTCAATTCTATTCTATTTTTTGCATCTCCATGTTTTTATTCCCTTTACTGTTACTTCTAATTTATGCTACTGGTGCAACTACCACTAAAATATAACTACAGCTTACTGCGGAAGTAGGCCTATTACAAATACAATTCTGCGATAACCAATACGACAACTAGTACAATTATTATTATTGCAAATACTACTGCGATTGTGACCGCAAATATGACTATAAATTTTGTCAATAAAATTGCTACTGTACTGACAGACCGAATACGACTGCATTTGAGACAGCAAATTGAGACACTAAATACGAGTGCGTTTGAGACAGCAAATACGAGTGCGTTTATACAGGGTGTTTCAAAAAAAGGGGGCATAATTTAAGGTATGTCTTTCCCACATGTAGACAATCAAAATAGTTCATTACAACATGTGTCCGGAAATGCTTCATTTCCGAGTTATGGCCTTCACAACATTGAAATTCACCGGAACGTTTTTCTTTCCGCAGGTCATCATTACAGAAGATGTTCAAAATGTCCACCTCCTGCTTGAATACAGACCTCACATCGATGTCTCATTGACCAGCGAACACGATCCCAAACTCCAGGAGTATTGCGTATGTCCTCAGAACATCCCACAATTCGATTCCGAAGGGATTCCAAATCAGGCACCGGAGACGAATAAACCAATGATTTTAAATGGCCCCACAAGTAGAAATCGAGAGGGTTCAGATCAGGTGAGCGTGGAGGCCAAGCAATTGGGCCACTTCTACCTATCCATCGATCTGCCAGCTCTTAATTTGAATACATGTCGCACAGTCTAACGTCTACACAACACTGAATGTAACCTTCGCCTCGGAATGAACTGTCAGAGTGCCCTCTTAATGTCTCCTTTGACGGCAACGACCTGCGGAAAGAAAAACGTTCCGGTGAATTTCAATGTTGTGAAGGACATAACTCGGAAATAAAGCATTTCCGGACACATGTTGTAATGAACTATTTTGATTGTCTACATGTGGGAAATACATACCTGAAATTATGCCCCGTATTTTTGAAACACCCTGTATACGAGTGCGTTTGAGACAGCAAATACGAGTTCGTTTGAGACAGCAAATACGACTGCTTTTGAGACAGCAAATTGAGACACTAAATACGACTGTTTGAGACACCAAATACGACTGTATTTGAAACGGCAAATACGACTTAGATTGTCACTATAAACAAGATTGCAATTGCAAATACGACTGATTGATATTATGACTGTGGCTGTAAATGCGATTACGCCTGAAAATAGGTCTACAAGTACGACAACTGTAACTGTAAACGGGACTGTAAATTTGACCATTAGAACGACAAAAATTTTCATTTTGATTAGGTCTTGTACCTCTATCTTCTTCAGGTGAATAACATAGCATAGGCCTACTATCCTACTTGTGGTCGTCTTATTTATGATTAGGCCTAAGTTCCAAAACATGCTTTGTAATGCTCCATATAAAATATGTTTTCTTTCGAAAAGGAAGCAAAAATGAGAAAAAATTAATTAAACTTTTTTGTTTGAAATAGCTTAAAGACTAGTCCCCTGAAATTAATATATATATATATATATATATATATATATATATATATATACTTACTCACTTATGGCTGCCTTTGTCCGTGAATATAGTTCACATACGTAGTTATAGAAAATTTTGAACAAACGACACAGTTAAAAGTAATACAAATAACATCCTTCCTACACACTTTACATCCTAGCTAAGAGTGTTTAATAAAATTGCTATTGGTATTTCCTTTACAAATTTAATTGCAGAGGTATGTAAAACGTTGTTCTTTCATTTGCAATTCATATTTTCTGCAGACATTTAACTTACCATAAAACGTTACAGCGTCGTGCCACTTCTAGCAAGACAAACTCAATACAACTACTATTTTTATATACTACTTTGTATAATACTGAATTTGTAATATTTCACTTCAGTGATAACTCATACACAGATCTTCTTCAGCAATGCGGTTAATGCAAGAAATACATTCAATTTATTTGCTGCGGAAGCTGATTGCAATGCAAAACCAACTAATACCGGGGAAACATAAAGTTTAAAGCAAAACTAAGAAATTAAGAATACGTTTGTATCAACATTCGAGAATAACTTACAGTTGGGAAGCAGATATTCCCCAATATTGAACAGTAAGACACAAAAGTGAGTAATTTTTTGGGCTCCATTTATAAAATAAGTACAATTTGAATACAAAATTATAATTGCAATCAATGTAAAATAAAAATATATCCTTGTCACAGTGAAATTATATTAGCTTAATATTACCATAACATAGTGAAATAATGACTTTTACTTAATAAAATTACAAATAACAAAGAAAATAAATAATAATGTGTAAGTTGTGAATTATGAATTTCACTTAGTGTGTTTGGCATAACATTCTTGACTGCGGTATATGTTAACGGACAAAGGCAGACATAAACCGAAGAATCATGATTTTGAAGAGGAATATAATATGCAACACGAAGAGTAAGATGGAGAAATATAAAATTCGAGATAAAAATGATATTACAAAAATATTTAAGATGATTTTAAACGAAATAATATTATATATTATAGAAGATGGTGGCTGTGTTGTTGGAGGTGAAAATTGAGAATACGAAGAAGTTCATAATGGTTTAAAAATTAAGGAAATGATTGAACTATTGAAAATAAAATTTACGTTTAAAAAAAAAAGTTGTGTAATATCTTGGAAAATGTTTCAGATGGTTAAATTTTCTGCTTATTAAAGCTAAAATTAATTAGTGTGATTTACATGTTGTACTTAACATTAAATTGCTGATTCAATAAGATGTAATAAATATTAAATATCATAAGCATGACCATAAATGCTGTATACAGAGTCAAAGTATAGTAAAATACAATATGGTGTATTGATAAAAATTGATTAATTAAAGAAAGAAAATTTCATCTAAATAAGAGGACTCAGGGAAGGATGTAAGAATACTTGCATTACCGCGTTGAAAGGCGATACTAATGTGCTGTCGTAGATATTGACTGCTTCGAGGGTCCCCAGAAAGCTGCACTAAACTTCTGCCTATGGTGGAGATAAGAGCTTTGACCTCACTACACCATGATCCAAACCTTTCAACCGCAAAAGGGATAAAAACGAAATAGATTAACGTGATGAATATAAGACGAAGTCATATTGATAACGTTAAAGTGATATAAAATGTTAAAAATAATAATTTAATATGCTGTAAATTAATTTTAAAATTATGAAGAAATATTTCAAATCGTGATAATTGAAAATTGTGAATCCTTTGAAATAATATTGTATTTGTGAGAAAGTTAATGAAAATGTTTAAAGGATTTAAGAATATGAATTTCAATGGCAATGAAATAATATTTTATGTGATTGAGACTTAGATTTATACGATATGGGAATTGTTTAAACATGAGTGATAAAATGGGCTGCAAATAACGAAATATGAATATAAAATTGTGAAAAATGTAAACACTAAAGAAAGTCATTTACTACATAACAAAGAAGTGCAACACCGAATTAGTCAATTCTTTAAAATGACATTGGTCATACCTTTTGATGAAGTTATAGAATAGATGAGTAGGAAATTGTGACTCTGGAGTATACCTTATAATAATTAACAATTAAGCAACTATAATAACAAAAGAGTCTTTAATTACGTTGTTTGGATCATAACGCTCATTAGGCCTATATTTTATTGACATTACTGATTTAAATATTAAATTTCAAATAGAGTTGCACTGTTATATCACATACAGTTTAATAAAATCAGTAAAATTATGTTACTGTTCTATAATAAACAGGCAGCCGAAATAATTGATCTTTCGAACAGATTTGAAATCACAGCCACTCAACCTTCTATAGTGAACGATAGGAAAAAAAAATCTACGAGACCGCGATTTATTACCTATCAGCGAAATACAACATTGAAAAAATCACAGTTACCGTCTCTTCTTTGGAGGGAGAGACACATTCCGAAAACCTTTGTAAAGTGGAGGGAAAAATAACAAGCTGAAGAGAGATCTCCAAGATGTTATCGTCACTACCATAATAAAATTTTCTGTAGCAGTATTTCGCCACAATCTTTATGGTGTACCAAAATATTGGGTCAGACTAATAAATTGAATTAAAATGTTGTAAAATTTCATATTCATTTAATCCGCTCGAGTACTGAAGGTTTAATTATTAATGAATGTGTTAGACTGTGAATTCCCTTGTCACCTGTATTATTTAACATATATATTTATATATTAATGAAATAAACTTGGAATTGAAGTAAGTCTCTCTGAAGTGAATTACAAAAATCTATATAAAATAACAACGAATTACTGCCAAATACGGTTTAATGAATTCTAGTAACAAAAAAAAAACCAATGACCTTCACCGGAAGAGACGTATTAAGAAGCAAAATTATAATAAACAAAAATGTAATAGAATAATTAAATATATAAATTGCTTGGGATGCTCAATCTCTTTTCAAAATGAAATACTATTATTAGGCAAACTACGAAATTTCTACAAATAACCGTTTATTAATAAAGTAGGTACCTGCTAAAATCTTCACAAGTTCAGAAACGTGCAATATTGAAAGCTTAAGTAATACTTTGACCGTACAAACGCTACTGTATGGATGTGAGACATGAGCCATAAAAAATGATGAATTCCTTATCAATGCAGGAGGCGTGAAATTTTCGTAAGGAAAAAAAAAAAGCAAAATTACACATGGAAAAACCATGAAACAAACTAAGATATACTAGGTGGACAGTATAGAGCAGAACAGGTTTCACGGCTCTTAGTCGGCGCGGAGGGGGGGACTCAAGGCCGCGCAAGTTCTGCTCTATACTGTTCACCAGTACTATCAGAGCTTCAAGTCAAACTTCGCCATAATAATTGGTGTAATATATATATAGTCATTACTTTTGAGTAAGATGTGGTGAAAGGTCATTTTAGATATGGCCAGTACAGAAATAAATAGAGACTCCATATTGGGAGAATGAAGAGGAATAGATAACCAAATTTAGTTCTGAAACAACCAATGGGGAAAAGGAACCAATGTCACTCTTTCAGTTCTTAAAGAAGAATAGGGCCGAAACTTGCAACTAGGGCTAGGAACTTTAATTTTTCGGTGATTCTGGTGGTGATGATGTAGAAATAATTTAGGATGGTACTGATGTAACACCTTACATGAAATACACATAGATGATTAATAAGAAGTGGCAACGATTGCCTTATGTAATGTAGAATAATGGACTGAAAATGAAATTATGGAGAAATATAAGTAACAAAGTGGTATCACATAATAAAGAAGTGTAATATAAAAATATTTTATATTTCAAATAACTTAATATTATTAGAAACTTATTACTAAGTTATTTAGAACATTGAAGTGATTTAATAATGTGAAAATAATGATTTAAGATGACGAAGAATTAATTTAAGATAATCAAATTAATAATTTTGTAGAGTACGAAATTGATGGAGAAATAACTTGGGATGGTGATTAATCAATCAAATCGAAATGATAGCCGTTAAAATCTTGGATTTAAAATATCGGCATCCTAATCAATTCAAATGAACAAAAAAGAAAATGTAAATTATGTTAAAAATACATGATACTATTATTTTATATTATAGATAGATCTATATAAACATTTAATGAAGAAATGCCACGTTAACAATCGTATCAAGAAATTAGCCAGTTCGCCCTACATAAAATGATAAGAGATAGAAGAGCACCATTTTGTATGTCACTTGTTGCGGAAAAACGATAGAGACAGATCTTTCCACGAATCGATATACGTAGCAATTCTCGAACAGAAAGCTGACATATTTCGACGGTCGACTTGCTAGCTGAAATATGGATATAAAAGAAAGTAAAATCTGATTTCTCTTTCAATCTCTCACAGAGGCACGGAACCACGTTCCACCTGGGACTACAGTACAATACACATTCAGATTTATTGTGACCACATCTATTTTGAAAGAAACTCATTCTACAAATTTTGTGCAGTCAATATCGATTACACCTTTAAATATAATGTTCGAATGCTTTTACATTTTTACTTCATACTTGTTCCATTCAGAGCAAAAGAATGTCTAGCGGGCGAGAAACATTCATAGTTACTTAACGATTTCCAGCCTGGATAAAAAATAATAAGTAACCTCGAATCTGATTTTGATGAAGTTTATTATTTTGGTACAACTGAAGATATCGAAATATTTTCTTCTAAGGAAGAAGTTTGTTGTATCGGAATAGAGAGTATTGTAATTAGTAGAAAATCTATCCTTCAAGATATAGTGAAGCGAATAGTGCAAAATATTACAGAAATACTTTCGGTAGTGAAATAATTATTATATTACGAATGAAATAAGCGAAAAATATGCGCATATGACAATAATTGACGAGTTTCTATTAACAGAAAATATATCTATTACCAACAGTATTTTAGAAAAAAAGCAAGTGTAACAAAATATTAGAAGCAATATAGTATTTTAACTACGGTATGATGTATATAAGCTAAATACAGCAGCAAAAGCTTATAATTTTGAAATATCAAAATTTAAAACCGAAATAATGGCAATCAAAGGGAAGGACCCTGTAAGATCAAGAATTGTAGTAGATGACATTATTCTTAAAGAAGTGTCACACTTTAATTATTTGGGAAATTATATACCCAATAGCTTCGTAGATACATTGCTCTTTGCGGACGACTAAGTTTTAATATCCAGTTCTGGAAATGGGGCACAGAGGGCTCTATTGCAATTAAATAATATAAATAAAAATTTTAGCTTAAATATTTCAAATAACAAAACAAAAGTTTTAGCATTTAGATGAGCAGATACATTAAGAGCCAAAATTGTCTTGGAAGGAAAAATTATTGAACAGATAAATTGTTTCAATTATCTTGGGTGCAACATTTCTTATATGAAGAATGAAGATATTCAAAACAAGATTAATAAATTCAGCTATGTATGCGGTGTCATTAATAGATCCCTAAAAAGTACTAGAAAAGAAACAAAAATTAAATTTTATAAGGTAATGGCAGTGCCAATATTGCTTTATGGGTCTGAAGTTTGGATCCTGACTAAAAAAGAAGAAAGAAGAATAGAAGCAGCGGAGATGAAATTTCTAAGATCTGTAGCAGGTTACACCTTATTGGATAGGAAAAGAAGTGAAGATATAAGGAGGGAACTAAGCATTTTTAAATTAATAGACAGAATAAAACAATATAGAAACGATTGGAAACAACATATACAAAGAATGAAAGTAGACTGCATACCAAAACTGATGATGAACTATAACCCAATAGGCAGAAGAAATGTTGGTAGAGCGAAAACAATATGGGCTCAACAGTGTTAAAAAAATGAGACCGGAAAGAGCCTTATAAGGCTTAATCCATGATGCTGCTGCTGATGATGATGATGATGATATACCCAATAGCTATGATAGAGATGTACAAATAAAACTTTCCAAGTAACAATATATGTGTGGTACAATCAGAAGGGTTTTAGGAAATAAAACAAGGAAGGAAACACAATTAAAATTCTATAAGGCTATAGCAGTTCCACCCCTCTTATATGGCAGTGAGAATTGGGTCCTAAGATAGAAAGAAATTAATAATATACAGTCATCAGAAATGAAATTTCTAAAAGCAGTCAAGGGCTGTACAAGACTAGAGCATATAAGAAATGAAAGCATAAGGGGGGAATTAGAAATTAAATCTATAATACAGCAAGTCTATGATTATAAGAAAAGATGGATCGACCACTTACAGAGAATGGATTATGGAAGGTTTCCCAAGTTGGCATGGAATTATAAACCACGAGGAAAACGGGATCCTGGCAGACCAAGAAAGCGATGGAGTGTTGAGCCGGAACAAGCCATGAGGCCTATACCATGAAGAAGAAGATGATGATATAGTATGTGAGTCCTCTACCTGATAGGGATCAATGAAAGAAACGAAACAAAAGTCACTGCTCTGTGGAAAGTGGATGGGGCTCTGTAACGAGAGAAGTTGTGCGATTCAAAAGGTTTATATTTCTTCTACGGTATGTACGTTCGACGATAAGAGAAGAAGGAAGAGTTCATGACATATTAGCTGCCATTCGAACAATCCTTTATCAATTTGAGGCCAACTGTAAGAACTCTAGGAGCGTTAGTTCGTAACGGGGATAAAAAATGAAATGTCTTTCGAGATCCTTGCTCATTCATAAAATAAGCTATACTGCAAAGCTAAATATGGGATCAAGATTTTTGTAATAATCAGTTAAGTCATTATAACTAAACATAAACATATGTAACAATATGATATAATATTAGGTATTATTACTGTATAGCCTACTTAATGAAATATATAATTATAATACGAAAAATTTAATTCCATCCATAGAAAATTAGTTGATTGAAGCAATGTGTGAAGTGGCCCGCGAGCCCAATGATGTTGCAAAAAAGTTTGCTTTTCCTCCAGAGTTAAGTATGAAATTAAGTTGATTAGCCTACACTGAATTTATGTTTAGTGAATCCCTGTTGAGACGAATTCTCTTCAGATTTTTCATACAAGGAAACATGCTTGTAGGTAATGTTTTGAAAATGTTTGTTTATTAATAATTATTGAAAATTGTTTAAATAATAATAATAATAATAATAATAATAATAATAATAATAATAATAATAATATACTTATGTTTATATTTATATAAATTAATTTTATTATATTCGCGAAATAGTCCTATAAAATATCACTCAAGATAAAGTTTACTTGTAAATTTGTTAGGCACATAAGATCTATTTCGTAGCGTTATCAATGACGAACTCTTCTAAATAATTACAAATCTTACAGATATTACTAAGGTCGAACCCATGTCACTTTGGTGAGATGACGTCCGATAACAGATTGAACTTCGCCTGGATCGTCGAGAAAGGTTCGAGCTCATTGATCGAGTGGGGTTTGCGATACTGTCTTGTTTGTTTTTGATTTATTACCAATAAAATATTTGGCAGATGCTCAAACAAGGCCGCTATCACTGCGGACCAGTATTAACTAATAATTACAAATTAGACCTATCAGCAGTTTGACGGACATTGGTGTAACAGACTTGTCATGCATTTAATGTGTGATCAGTGTGTACTCAGGAGGCCACGGTTAGCTAGAGATATGTTATGCGTTAATGATTACTGTTTCAGTAATGTGTTGTAGGAAGAATACTTGTGCATGTATCTAGGGTTTGTCATACGCCTACAAATGTTTACTTGTTATCAGGGAACTTCCAAAATGATGTCGGTTATTTGTCGCCCACGTTGATGTACGATGATAAATTACTTCTAAACCGTCGTTTAATACTCGTAAACTACTGCTACAACTTCTACTTCTGCTATACGTCATTCGTTATCTCGAGAAACCAAATGCTTGCGTGCGTCGTAACTCATAGTTAGAACCTATGGTGGGGGTAAGCGAGCTAGCTAACTGCAAGTGGAAATGTAGCGAGGGAGGGAAGCTTCCCAGTCCACTTCTTTTTCCCCTTACGCGCAGGCAGGTTTCACGATACCTAATGGCCTATACTACTACTACTACTACTACTACTACTACTACTACTACTACTACTACTACTACTACTACTACTACTGCAATAATCTTACATGAATATCACAATACGAAGATGGCGTTCGTCATCTATTGTAGATTATCTTGTAGTGTATACTACAGTACAAGTAGAAGTTTCTGTCAGAGGAATTCTATTCCATTTGCGGAAAATTAAATTATTTAAATTAGGCCTAATGGTTATTTTAATTTTTGTATAGGCCCAGTGAAAATCATTATAACATGAATCATTCGTGAGACCATTTATTTGTGTTATAAACAAGGAATATTAATTTTGTTATACTCTTGAGGTACTTTACTTTGGTGTGTAACAATCTCTACACTGAATATACTCCTTCGTTGCTGAGAGATGTAGCATTACATTTAGCAAAAGTGCAGCCTCGTTATGAAAGTTGCTATATTTATCCTTCAAGAGGCTAAGGTTTTGCACTACTACAGAATTGAAGCTCATGAATTTTACAGTAGTTGTAGAATTACGAGGTACCTTCAGACGGTAATCTTCACGTTTAACTCGGAGAATTGTACACTCATTAAAATACATGCATTTGCATTGCTCTCGTATATTTAAATTCAGTGGTATCGTTTCATGCGAACGTTTCTGAAATTTTTAGTTATATTTTAAAATTTAATCACAATCACTTGAGTTTGTGCCACCATCAATTGCGACATCGAAACTGTAATCACTCTGTGTAAGAAACAGATGATAAGTTGTGCTGAATGTTACATTTGCATGCTACATATTGTAATTAAAAAATCCCTCCTTCCTTTTAATTCGCAACTAGCAGTTACATCCGAAATAATTTCTAGACAATGTCGACTAAGCCATGGATTTAATGTCGAGGAAAACCGTGGTCTTAAAAAATGAAATTATGTCCAGTGCAAATGTTATTTTCTCTATCACATTAGCTCGTGGACATTTTAAATTCCATTCACATCACAGATCACACGCTCATTCGAGTTAATTTCTCATGAAATAATTTTATACATTTCATTTGCCTGAATATGTCACTGTAATTGGGCTTTGCCTGTTACGTTCTATGACAAATAAATAAATAAATAAATAAATAAATAAATAAATAAATAAATAAATAAATAAATAAATAAATAAATAAAGTAAATTAAGTAATTAAGCAAGTAAATAAATAAATAAATAAAATTAAATAAATAAATACACTATGAACTATAATCTTCAAGGCTGCTCTATAATGAATATTCATGATTCTTTTGTTATATCATACCTTCATATATACTCCATTTTTTATGGTTTTTCACAAATAAATATCCATTGGTTACAATACATATGTTTCATAGTTTCTGCCAGTCTTCAAGACGTGGTAGAAAGCATTTTTGATAGATCCATCAAAATTGTCTTCACCGTTTGTTCTGAAAACATGAAGTGTAGCATATGAAGGTGTTTATTGAACTTGGCAAAGAGAAAAAAAATTACATGCATAAAGTCCGGACTGTAGGAGGACGTAAAACACATTTCCTGTTGGTTTTGATGAGATATTCCATGGCTGTTTTTGTAATGTAGGGCCATGCATTATCATGGTGCAGCATCCACTCTGTTTCATTGAGATGTAGCCTAGTCGTTTTCTTCTGACAAGATCGTTCAAGGACTTCAGTACACTTTTATAGCACTTTGTGTCCTATCACAGTTGTGTGTGATGGTGTATCATGTTGCTATGTTATTCCTTGAATGGCAAAAAAGAAATCGCCATGAACATTCCTGCAAATACCATCAATTTCGTTTCCTGCCGTATTATTACTCATTATTACTCACATATAAACTAAGTTCTTTACAATAAATTATTCACTGAATTTATGTAGCAACGACATAATAATTAGTTAATAACAGTTCAGTAGAAATGCTATATAAGAAACATACATTCATTCGCTGAAGAGTAACATACGTTATAAGTGGAGTAAATATTCATAAGAGACTTTGTCTTTCAAATATAATTTTAAGATATGAACAAAAAATGCATTTTATTACCTTACCAATGTTACAATTGTATACTGACTACTTAATTATGAATATCAATCTCTTCAGAAAGTAGTAAAAGTAAGTATTCAAATCAAATTAAATTGTCCTTACAGAAATTTAATATAAAAGTTTGGACAGAATTGCTTTTGATTGAACAGATTGGACGTAGTTAGTTTTGTTTGTCACAATGCTTCATTTGAGATGCACGCCAAAAGTTTGTTGCAGTTATTTTGTGAAGTAACTTTGAAACCAACTTCACTTAAGTCTTTAGTTTTATTTCTAATGCAGGCTTAAGCGTGCAATATTACATTTTAATTAGTCTATTTAATTTAAACTCCGGTGTTTGTGAATAAGGTTCTTAGGAAAATATTTGGAGCTAAGAGGGATGACGTTACAGGAGAATGGAGAAGGTTACATAACGCAGAACTGCACGCATTGTATTCTTCACCTGACATAATTAGGAACATTAAATCCAGACGTTTGAGATGGCAGGGCATGTAGCACGTATGGACGAAATGCATATAGAGTGTTAGTTGGGAAGCCGGAGGGAAAAAGACCTTTAGGGAGGCCGAGACGTAGATGGGAGGATAATATTAAAATGGATTTGAGGGAGGTGGGATATAATGATAGAGACTAGATAAATCTTACATTCATGTTGAGGAATATTCAGCTAAGCCTCTTGTTAATAACATGTATCAATGCAATTAATTATTTATTCCGTCTTATGGCTTGAGCATTGATTATATATAAAACAAAACACTTATGTTTTACATCTTATTTAGTCTTAATACTAACGTTTTCACCCTCATAGGGCATCTTCAGGTACGAGATATAAAAGATATCCATCTAGAATCAATTACAAAACTTTACCGTACATAAATAAAGTGAAATATAACATAGTGACAATACTACAGGTAATAATCCAAAACAACACTAAAGGAGATCATATCAAATATTAAAATAGTATATTATGCAATGAGCCTATAATGATAGTAATTAAGACGCAAGTATGTTTGTTTATGAAACGAGCACAAGCGAGTTTCATAATTTTCATACGAGCGTCTTAATTACCATTATAGGCACGTTTGATACGACTTTTTATGCTCGATAATATTTCTAACTTGAAATTATTCAGAAGTATCATTTTATTTGTATCTGACTCAAGATCGGAAGTGACCTTGTGCATAGCTCGTGTGAGATGTGCTCAGACGCGAAAGTATTGATTTTTTCCGAGGAACAATAATGTCATTGACCTTGATGTAGAGAATGACATGAACTAATTTTGGTATAACCTGGAAATTGATTTAGAATAAAAAACGAGATGACAAATTTAATTTACTTGAATATTATTTACAATTAATGCTAATTATTATAGTAACAGAACATAACCTTCTGCGACAGTATTAGATTTCCAGCATCCGTGACGTTTCCCTCGTTATCTTTCGATTGTATATCCGAGAATAATCGAAAACCTGAACTTTAATGAATAGGTGTACTTTAATGACATGCATTAAAGTACTGCTACCAGGTGTATAATTACTACAGTTCGGCATGGTCGAGCATAAACAAAATTAAAACATCATAAGCTTGCATAGCTGTGAAGTAATACTGAATACGTAGTGTTGGCACACAAAGTAAATCTCAATACATTGGTATACTAAATATATTGTACTGTTACCAATAACTTGTTAAATGTGAATAGAGAAGCATACAGAGAGTAGTAATCAATGTGCTGATCATAGTAAAATCAATAAATTATTAGAAATACGTAAACCTGATATTACTAAATGTAGAGTCGTAAAAGCGCCTGTTATTATTCGGTTGAGAAGCTTTTATCATCCAGTCTGCTGTCAAAAAATCTGAAAGTTAGAATTTATAAGACAGTTATATTACCGGTTGTTCTTTATGGTTGTGAAACTTGGATTCTCACTTTGAGAGAGGAACATAGGTTAAGGGTGTTTGAGAATAAGGTGCTTAGGAAAATATTTGGGGCTAAGAGGGATGAAGTTACAGAAGAATGGAGAAAGTTACACAACACAGAACTGCACGCATTGTATTCTTCACCTGACATAAGTTGTAACGTAAACTCCACTTCCGGGCAGAAGCTTTTGCTTCTTCGGGAGTGCCAACCAAAAGTGTACTGTTGTTATTATTATTGTTATTATTATTATTATTATTATTATTATCATCATCATCGTTATTATTATTATTATTATCGTAATTATCATCGCCATTTATTCTCAAATTCTTCGTCATCATTATCGTCTTCTTCGTCATCCTCCATATGAATTCATGACCTCGCCAATTTGTGCTTCCTTATTTCTGTGGACTGATTCAGATCGCTTCTCTCATTCCTCCTGTACGTGTGTGCCATTTTTGTTATTTTTTATTTTTCCACTGTATAGACATTTTGTGCAGCCAATTATTTTGTTGGTGTGCTATATTTTCAGACATTCTTCGAGAATGTAACCGGATTATAACAACATTACATTTCTTGTATTGTATGGTGTAACCTACTATTTTTTAAAATATCTCATTTCCTCTCTCTGGAAACTTCATTTCTCTTGCTTTCTTGGAACCCAAGCTTCGCTTGTATAAGGTATAATTGGAAAATTCTTTCTTATAAAAAATTTCGATCGTAGTTGCTCTTCTGGTATCATTTCTTAAGGTTTTGTTATTCTTCCGTGGAAAATGTGTGGGTTTTATTTTCAAGTACGAGAATCTTATTCGTTTTTTAACATCGCTTCCCAAATTTAGAAGATTTATAGAGCCTACGAAGTGATAACACCATGATAGTAAAGACGTTTTGTTCCGTGAATGTCGTGACAAACACTGGGAATTGAATCATAAAACCCTCTTGTGAAAAGCCGCCGAAGAATTGACTGAACAATAGGAGCACTATTCTCATTGTTTAACAAACAGTACCGTACTTTAATTTCACGTAATAGTAATATACGTTACAAGAGCGGTATGTTGACGTTTTCATGTTCCAGAAAAAGATTGAAAAAGCGAAACGTAGTTGAGCTTTTTTAATTTCCGAGAACATGAAAACAAACATACCGCTCGCGTATCGTACATTATTTTGTGCGAAGATCGTTTATTACGTACCTGAAAGACGAATTTCTAATTAGTTGCTATGAAATCTCCATCTTGGTTTCTGTTTAATGATGGCAACTTTAGAAAACAAAAATATCTATACTCCAGCAGGCCGTGATATACGTCTGTCTTTCTTTTCCCCCCGTCTATAAATGCGAACTTAAAACAAACGGTAAGGTTATGTAATGATTTATTTTTCATTTTAATATTTTAACAATATTATTTATATAACATATTGCAGTAATAACATCGGCATCTGGAATCTCGTTGATTTTTTCACGGCTTCCTTAATGTTACTTGTATCAGGAATGCAATAAGTTTCGTGGAGTAGTAGACTTTACTTAATTTTCGCAAATATTTAAAAACAATAATTAACATTGCAATTTAGGTGAAATTGCAGTGGTAAGTTTCCAATTTATAATTATTACTATGTTAAACGTCTCTAAAAATAATATGTTAAAAGCCTAAACCAGTAAAATGAATGTCGCGCTTAAGCGGTAAGAAGAGGGAAATTGTTATGTGTGTTACGTTGGGAATACTGAATGTGGTATTTCACACTTACTGCGTATTGGTTCTGTGCGGAAAACAAGCAAATACGCACGATCTCGCACAAATATCATTGCACATGTAAACAAAATAGAAGCCGAGTTTAGCCATATATTTTTGATAGAATTTTGTACTTACGTTCCTTTTACACTTACAGTGAAATCTTTCTATAACGGACACGCTAGTACTATTATCCGTTATAGAAGGGTGTTCGCTACAGAGAGGATTTAAAAGAAAATATATGTCTTAATGTTTATGCAGTATGTGTACGTGCAAGAAAACGTTGTAGGTGAGAGCTGCTGTGCTGTACGAAGGAGGAAAACCACTACATATTGTACACACCACAAATTGCCTTGAATTTAATATCTTGCCGCTTTCTGAATCTCTCGAAGCAGCCCTCCTATACCTAAGGTCTGTATTACACTACCAAATTTCTGTGTCACAGATGTTTAATAAAATATATATAATAAAATCTTTTACAGTGTAATATACTCGTAGCATCTTTGACCACATCTAGCTGTGACATAGCTCTGTGATAAAATTTATGGTTATCATCATACTTTTGACAAAATCTGTGACTGAGAAGAAAGAAAATGGCGGACATTAAGTACATATAGTCCTGTGAAAACCACAACTTTTAATATCACATTATGAGTCACATGAATTGTTTCATCATACTTATTTACAAATGACTTTTAAGGAACTCGAAGGTTCATTGCGCCCTCACATAAGCCCGCGATCAGTCCCTATCCTGTGCAAGATTAATCCAGTCTCTATCATATTATCCCATTTCCCTCAAATCCATTTTAATATTATCTTCCCATCTACGTCTCGGTCTTCCCAAAGGTGTTTTTCCCTCCGGCCTCCCAACTAACACTAGCTTATTATATCGTTTCGTAACAAGCTGTTTTTTTTTTACGGTGATGGGTTGTTAGTCCTTCGCCCAACCTCTAAGCTGGAGGACCACTCCTTATCGGCTGTTCACGACTGCTTATTCAATATATTTGCAGCTACTCTCCATATCTGGAGGCCGTCTCCTCTATCCTCAACGTGAGGACGCGCCATGGCGTGGTGATAAGGACCCATAATACATCCAATATTAAATACTTAGTAAGTTATATATAGGATTCACATTTTCATACTAAAGTTCTCTCAGTAGAGTTTGTGGATACCTTTTGTATCTTTTCTCCCTACCCCAACCTCTAAACCAAATCATCGGCTTAGACTTTGAGTGTAAACCTGCTAATTAACAAAATGGAAATTTTACAGGGAAACAAAAAACTGAGTATAAATTAGCTCTGAAACTTCACCACCTGTACTTTGGATTTGGTCCTAAAGTTTCACCACCTGTACTTTGGATTTGGTCCTAAAGTTTCAGAGTTAATTTATGCTTAGTCTTTTGTTTCCCCTGTAAATTTCATTTTTGTTGGTCAGCAGATTACGCTCTAAGTAGATTAAATACATTTTTTCTTTAATTTCTTCTTTAGTATTAATGCAATAACCATTACTGTATATTTTGCAACAAGCATAGAACTATTGTGGGCCCATTATTAGAACTGTGATGAAAAATATAATCAAAGTTTTGACATAGTGTAATATAGTCAAAATCTTACATTTTATCATATATATTTTATCATATTCCGCGACACAGAAATTTCATAGTGTAATATATCCCGAAGTCTGCCGCGAAATCTGATTCCTTGGCTTGTATTATTGGTCTTGATAAAGAGATGTTCTGACTTTTATTTTGCTCAATCTCTCTATCACTGTCTTATCAATGATAGCTTCCATTGCGATTTTGAAACTGCATCATTCGCTACTCATTACAATGATCATGCCAGTCTATCGTTTCACTCTGTGTACTGCCCTTGACTTTCCAAACTTAAACACTTCATACAGTTTCCGCGGTGTCTACTTTCTACTTTAACTTGTACAATTTCGCAGAGCCATTTCAGACGCACTCGCTAATGTAACAAACAACAAACTTCCTTAACAGGTCTTACGTAGATTAATTAAAAATAACTTGGCAGTGAAGTTATCAATTCCAGTACCTCGACCATTTGAAGTTCAAGAAAACAATGAATCCAATACATGCTATATCTATGTAGTTTCCGCATCTCAAAGGTTAGAGCAGGGTTTCATAACTGGGGAAGAGAGGGGTGGAAGTCTGGTAAAAGCGTTTGTTCCCCCATCTTCAAGGCCGTAGCCTTCAATGAAGTTTGTGTGACGTTTGACAAACACTCTCTCCTCTCCTCTCCTCTCCTCCCCTCTTCTCTTCTCTTCTCTTCTCTTCTCTTCTCTTCTCTTCTCTTCTCTTCTCTTCTCTTCTCTTCTCTTCTCTTCTCTTCTCTTCTCTTCTCTTCTCTTCTCTTCTCTTCTCTTCTCTTCTCTTCTCTTCTCCCCCTACCGTACAATGACGCGAGGGCTGAAGGGAAGGGATAAGTTACGTGTTACGGCTTATGACGTGTGCTTCAATTGTAGCACAGTTTTCCATCCCTGGGTTAGAGGATGAGTCATCGCTGCCTGGCTTCTAGTTTGTCCGAAGTAGGTTAACACTATAAAACATACAAACAAAACCTGTAGACCTACGCAGATACAATTCTTTTAAGATAAGGAATGTCTTAGTGGTTTCCGTGTGTTCATGTCCGTAATAGATGATGTCCGAATTAGGGATGTCAATAAACTTCAAAAGATTTTGGTCACAAACCTAGAAAATAGTTCATTAAGGAGGGGCATTATTCATAGAGATAAGTCCATTAAGAGAGGTTTCACTGTGAACACTTAAAATAAACACAACGTACGTTGAAATTTGTAATAACTAATAACTTTACTTATGTATGTGTCAACATATTTTAGTGAGAGTGTAGACCTATGAATTTCCTACCTCCACCTTCATACGGAGTAGTTTTTCTTCCAGAGTCAGAGATAATATGGAAAATATATATAGTTGTTATAGTCCCGTCACTCTTATTTCCGGCAGCCAATCACATTCCAGGTAGGCTACATTCAAACGTGTGCGTCTTCTCATTCGCTACTGATAACGTTATGCACTTTCTAAGGCTCGATAAATACTTCATATAATCGCCCGCCATTTTGGCTCTTTCGTTGGCGTTCGCAGAAAGCACACGAGGGCGTTATTTTCCGCTCAACTATTTGTTCAATTACAGTGGTTTGTTTTATTATCATAGGAGCTACAACATGATAATGTTTATAAAAATATTAACGATGCAGCAAATAGATTCCTCGTCTGGTAGCCCGGCAACGAAAGAACGGAAATGGCGATACTACCCACCTAGACTTTATAGGCTCTTCACTTCCTAAGGCGTAAGCAAAGAGGAGGAGTGACGCCGGAAATAACAGCGACATGACTATAACTGCATGCTACTCCTTACGTTGAAACGACTTGTATGAAATTTAGTATAGAGAATGTTGCATTGTTGGCTGCATTGTCTCTAGAAAGTCTAAATAAATATACAACTTTGTTGGATTCTGAAAATTTCTCAGTGCAACATTTCATTTTGTTAAATTATAAGACACTGAACGCGGAATTCATAATGACATCACTTAAAAGATGGAATTTACAACTTAGAAGGTGCAATTTACCAATCTTGACAATACGATGACAGACGTGTAAGTTATAATTAAGCTCAGTTTAAGAGTATGGGAAACGGCTGATATACTTGACCTTAATTTTTCCGCACACCAGCACATTTTTTCCGCAATGAGCGTGGACATCTGACGCAGATATTTCAGGACCACTGGATTGACTGGGGAGGCCCCACACCTTGGCCTAAAATCAAATCTCAAATATAAATCCCCTAGACTTTTGGTTATCAAGAACAACCAGGTCAAATTCAAAGAGTGCGTGATTCCTTACGCCAAATGGCAGAGAAATGCATTGCTATGAATGGACGTCACATTGAGCACCTCCTAGAAACAAGTGTTCAGATCTCAGAAAGTGTTGTAGGACCCATGTTTATTAGAGTTTTTTTCCTTGTTTTGATGCATACTAGCATTTCGTAAAATATTGGATACGTTTTTTAACAGCCTGTAGACGTATAGGCCTAAGGCATATATTCACGATATTGTATGCTAGAGTAGTTAAAAACAACATTATACTGTGCTATAAAAAAAAGTAAACCTAGTTATTGTAACGGCATGTTAAAAATTGAATATCGCTTGTGCCATTTGCGAGACATTGGAAATGCTGGGAGTTATAATGATCTTCAGTCATAGTGCAAACGCCGACTGGCATTCCACATTGTAAACGGATATGCAGTATAGAAATTAATTATAAATAATTCGTAATTTCTACGTATATCAAGCGTGCTCGTAATTTGGTTATAACTACCTATAGAAAATTTGTTGTCCTGATTCGATGTGTATTACTTAAACCATATTAAAATTCTTTGATGTTTCTCTTCAGTTCCTTAAATATGTTTCAGTATTTTTTTTTAGATTTAAATAAATGACAAAATGTTTCTGTCAATTTATGAGTAAGAGAGAAATTAGTGCTGGATTAGTATTGAGATTCTGAAATGTTATTTTTTTTGCAATGCTGATGAAAACATAAATTTGCAGTGATTCAAAAATTGAATCTACTTTAATCCCTGACAAAAAAAAACATTGAGAATGGATATTAATATTTTAATGGCCTCTACAATTAGTTCATTTCCGCACAATTGTATTTTATTATCAGAATACGATGGTAGAGTATAGCTTTCGATATGTTGTGAAATTTTTATTTACAGACATATTCATAAATATAATAGAAAATCAAATGAAAGTAAATCTGAACTCTCCAAAAAATATGGGAATGGAATTAATTAAAGAAAATCTTGTTGGAGATGGTCTAACATTAAAATCCCATCCATTTTAATAACTCAATTTAAAACTTAAGAAGTATACTTGTGTCCTACTAGAATATTATGAAGTTAATTATTCTACCGGTATTCGATGAAAATTAAATACATGCACAAAGTGCTACTAGTGGTAACTGGAATGTAATAATCTCCTTATTCGATGTTCAGGAATATCAAGAGTTCGTACCGAACGTAAGGGATTACTAAGATGTTGTAAAACTAAAGTAGCGAGAAAAGCAATTTTGACGTGTTGTGCCAGGAAAACATGCGGCTAAAATTGACGTTTAATAAAACAAGACGTGAAAGCTTCTGTAGATTAGTCTGGGAACAAAACGAAACATTGATCTGATATACCGTTTTTTTACAGTACAATGGAATTTTTGTTTTAAACTGTTTAGTACGTTATTTTAAAAAGTAGCAGGCGAAGTTTGATGCAATAAAATTGGATATGAGAGTGTGTTACACTAATATACATACGTGTGAACAGACATCGAATATTTATATGTAACTTGTGTCGAGAATCACATTTCAACTAACTTTTACAGTTTTAATAAAAACAGATAGATAGTCTACACATGCTTGAATTTTTCATATCTAGAAAATGTAATAATGTATGAGAGTATATGAACCATACAAACCAGACTGTCGCTTTAGAGAGAAGAATTATTGCATTATATCAGAGCGTTATTTTAAGGTGCGCAGTTTCTAGACTATATTTCATGAAGTGAAAGGTAGACAAAATACAATTAATATTGTTTAACGGATGCTAGATTTAATACAATTGAACACAAAATTATATGGCCAGTGAGCATTAAAATTTACTGACATTGAAATTTAAATATTTCAACTTCAAAGTATCAAAGCGACCCCAAAAATGACGTATGTGGCATAATTTCAGGTTTTTTTGCTTACTGTTTGCCTACCACAATTTTCCTCTTACAGTTTACCCACATGTACATTTTACCTACTTCTCTTTTCCTCCTATAGTTTGCTTACTACAAAATATTTCCTACAGTTTACCGGTACTGTATTTGTACCAATTTTCCCAATATCTGCCAAAAATGTGTGTGGTGAGTAATGTAAGCTATGTTACCAAGTGAAGGTAATCTTACTATCACTTAAAAAAAAAAGTAAAAAAGAATCGTGTTAAACGCTTTGGCAATTGTCGCAGTAATTCTGGGAAGCAGTGGAAGGAGAATTTATATCGTCATCAAGAGGTGGAAATCTGATTTATGGATACTTATATCACAAACAGAAGGAAACCTTGCAATTGTCCGATTGTACTGGCGCTGCATTGAAAGCAAAAGCTGTTGAGATAGAGCTGTATCTGAAACGAATCCCCCCCTCCGCCCTTAAGATTGTGAATTTTTATTTTAATTAATGTCTTTCGCAACTTGCGAGTTTGCCACATAGGAAATAATAATGAAAATAAGATTAAAATCGAATAAAACATGATAACAAATCAGAAATGTTATAATATAGTGATCAATATAAAAATTAACGTGGTAAGGGGTAAAGAAAGTGGTACTAGAAAGGTGGCTCAGAATGTGGAATAAAGATGATGTCGTAGTATGTAAATTGATAGCTTTAATGACTCAATAGCTACTTCTTTAATAATGGTAGTTGGTATTTCAAAGAGTTTCCAGAAAGAAAGGAGACGAGTGGTGATTGTTAATCTTGCACCAATAACAGACCAATAACTTCTGTATTGCTAAGATGGTAGACATTTTTATAGTATGGAATGGTTGGCTCATAAATGTTTTTTTTTTCCGTGTCCACCTCGTCAGGTTGGCTTCTGTGAGACTCTAACCTGATAGTTGGATCTCCTATATTATAGCCTTTGGTATTTCCAGGTTTAAAGGTGAGAATGTCGATTCGACGTACACTGCTGTTTTCAGCTAATCCGTGGACTTCTTCATATGTTGTGTATCCACTACTCTGTAGCGCTTTAGCAAGTTTTGATTGGATGGTGTGATGTCTGTGGTTGCGAAGAGAGTCGCCAAAAGGACAGGATCCCAAGACATGTGCAAGTGTTTTAATCTCGTTATGGCATCGCCTGCAGCGGTTACTGTCTTGGATCTGTCTGGTATGGCGCCACATTAGCTGTCATCTTGTTAGCATCTCTCCACTCAGAGGACAGAGGAGAGACCTTTTTAATGCCTAACCTAACTATTGGCTGGAGTGAAATCTTCATATAGACATATCCTTTGCCTTTCTGTGGTAGTAAGCACCATTTTTTGTATTCTTCCTGGCGTAAGACTTTCCATATTTTACATACGGAGCATAGTCATGCAACAAACGACAAATTAGTGTTTTAAAAAAAAGTATCAACAAATGAAGAGAATTGCACTGGAACATACTGAAGAGTCTCCTTTTAGAATGATACGCCAACAAGTAGAAAATGTGAGTCCAGCTGTAATACCTTATCTGCCAGTAAGGTCACCACTGAAACGAGCCATGAACAAAAGCCGGAAAGCAGACTTGCCACTTAATCCGACATCATTGCAGGATTTGTTAGAATTGCCTCAGGGATACACAAGTACATTACGAGATGAAAGTTTCCTTCTGTATGAAACGTGAGAGAAAAGCCTCGCAAGAAGTATCTCGCTGTCAACAGAAGACTGCAGCATATGGCTAAAAATTATGCAGAGTACAAAGAAAAATAACAGAATCTACCAGGCTGTGGACACATTTTCAGCTTATGAATGTATATCATAAAGTAAATTAAAACCAGTTTTATATTTCACTCCGTTTTTTTCATTTTGTGGTCATTTTAGTAGGTAAGAACAGCCGACAAAGAACAGCAAAATAAATGTATTAAGCAAAATACACTAGACGAAGTACTATAATATACAAAAATGTAGTGGGTAATGTGCAGTGAATGAAAATTATAGGGGACGAAGTGTATTATGCGAACAGGCCTGATATGAAGTGGCATACCTGGTTTCAGACTACATGAGCACCCCAAGCACCTGTGAAGGAGGAATTCGTATATAACTCGATAATTTTTCTTTGTTTTATCTTTTTTCTGTTTTTATTTCTGAATACAATTCTGTGATACCGTGCGTGAAACCACTAACCTTTAAATTAAAAAAAAAGATATAATATAAATTTCAAGCTAACCTTATACAGGGACATCATTTTATTTTTTCTAACATTTTTAATATTAACCTGTCTATACCTTTAGAGAACCGGAAACACCGCTTGCTCCCCCCTCCAAGACTGGAGTTCGATGATACTGGCGTAAAACACAAATCACTCTACTAGGTATAGGATGGAAGAAAAGTAGTTCATCCATTTACGTAAACTAGGAAATATCGCGATTTTGAGTTGGATAATTTTCATTAGGTTTTTCTTTAATCAAAGTACAGTACTGTATTAAGAATAAGTGTTTTTACAAACGAAGTGAGTTATCCATGCGAACGTATTCATTATGCAGTGTATACTGTCTACAGCACATTAGCGTACAATATAGAGAAAGAAGTTAAATTGAAAAATGATCATAATATGAATATTTAAACACAATTTTGAAAATGGTGGCCGTTCATTTCGATACAGGCTTCAGTTCTTTTGTGCATATTATCGCACTATAGACTATTGCATCTAATTCCAATTGCCAGTTTCGTCCTTCGTACTAGTAACTCATGTTGAAATAATTCTGTACCTACACTACGTACTGTGAATTCAATCTTCACTTCTGCCCGACCCGAAAATATAAAATTACTCAGACATGCTATTTACTGTCCGTCCAAGAGGTTATGCCGCAGGATTGTAGAAAGGGAGGAAATCACGTGAAAGTTAATTACTTAACGAGGCCCTTTTATTTAAGTTAAATTAAACAGCTGTATAATATTACGTAAACGTCCAATTCCTAAGAGAAATTAATGTTTTCAGAAAAGAGCTAAGACAGCCCAGCTTTTACAGAGGGGCGAGCAGAAGCAGGTGGGGGAAATCGGGATGCGACCTAGGCAAACGGACTGTACCTGTGCGAAAATATGATTCAATATTGAAAGCTCTTTCGTCACTGGAAAACGCGAACATATTTCTGGAACGTACTATACTCAGTAACTCAGTACTGCTTACTATCTGCGGTCTTGGTTCTGTGTGGAGTTGGAACTTCCTTAGTGGAAGAGTTGGGAGTGAAGTGCATTCAAAAACTCAAGTACAATAAAAATTGAAGTAAAAATAAAATGATGTCCCTGTATATGTATATCATCCAACAAATTTTGTGTGTGTTGTGCACAAAGTTGCATTACATATGGCAACATAGTGTAGGCACATTTAAAATAACAGATCTCCGTGCATTAAATAATTGATATTCGCCAAATGGGTTAAGTGAGAGTAATGGATATCATGCACGTCGCCACAGAATTTGAAGTGAAGCTTCTTTAGGAAGGATACGAGTTGAACGCCGTGCAAAAAAATTCTGTGACATGCTTTAAGATGGCTTTGCGTTTTGATGTTCGTGATTGTGTGCGTTGTTGTGCTGTCACCTAAGTAAAATCGTTGATGTTTGTAGTTTTTCACGGATTTACAGAATTTAATGGAAGTGGCACTGCTACTTGCAGTGCATCTTCTGTGTAGTGTTGTGACGTGTGTCAAACTAGTGAGTTGAATTACTTTGCCGGAAATACGAGAGTTAAAAAGTAACCTTAATAATAATAATTGTTTTATTAACCCGTCTTAGCCCAAACTCATTACAGATGTACAAATTGTTCATAAATGATTAAATAATGTTTATTATAGCCTATAGAAGTATTGTTTATTGAGAATTCATGGAAAATCATATTTACAAACGGACTGTAGGGGTGTCACCTGTAGGTGACATTGGGCAATAAATCTTATTGTCATATTTAATGACTGCAATATCATATTTTATGCAGCGGAGAATATTTAAGATAGCATATATGTAATAATACTACTGGATGGGACTGAATCGCTGGCTGGATGTCTGTATGGAGCTTTCCTATAAAGACCACAACATACTTGCACGATATTTTGCCGCAATTCACAATATGTCAAGTCTTTTTGTATTGTGTCTCTTCTTGATACTAACCACGCATTATGACAGGCTGAATCGAGATCAATTGCAAAATTGGGTACCACCATATCGTTCCATGAAAGCTCACTTTCAAAGAATGAACATTTTCGTCAAATCTATCTACTCCTTCCATGTATTTGATGTACTATTCAATAACCGAAGGGCAATCCACTTGAATTTTGCTTCGTTTCCCTGCAATAGTACTGACTCGATCTGCTTTCAAAATTGGAGTTACATTGTGTCAGTTTGTAGCAAGAGTGACAATATTATTATCATGCCATCGAACAACAGCATCATCCTGTGTCACAGCGAAAGATATTGCACCACGATTGCACTTTTTCATGTACTTAGTGAGGTAGCCAAGACTTGTAGCTGCTGACCATAGTTTATATCCAAAACGCATTAATATGAATATGCTGATTGTCAATATGTCTCCCATAATAGGGAACCATTGTTTCATGAATAGATTTGTGATTCCACCATATCTTTTCAAACTGTTGGCCAAAATTGCCATTTAGAATCTCGAAGTATCTTCGGACTGTACCATTAGGAGGAAGATTGAAATTGTCCGAGAGATGTAAATACTTAAGGATTTCTGTAAACCTACTTCTCCTCATGATATTGGATACAAGTTCATTGTGTACATCTGATTTTGTTTCGCAAAATATTGTTATGCTTTGGGGAGACATGTAGCCCGTCAATAAGAGAATGGCAATGTAAACTTTTTATATAATTTTTGTCCAATTCAATAGAATGATTCCTTTGGAGGGCATACAATTTTGACATTTCACACATGACAGCGAGTATTTCTTCACTGAACAGGAGCTCGAAACAGACAGGAGTAAGTTTTGATTCATTATAATCTGTAAATGTTTCATCTACGTCGCCTCTTCCAAATTTACAAGTAAAGATTTCTTCTTTGTCAGGCCACTCTTTATTACGAAAAGAAATATTAGAAGTAGATTTTTTTTTCTTCTCTGCTGAAGTCTAATACTAGAAATAGATTGTCGTTCATCGTGAGAAATGTTAGAATAACACTGTGTTCTTTCGTAGATCATAATTATTTCTTCCATGTATATTCATATATGATTTCGGTAGTTTGTTTTTGTCTGTTGAAGCTTCAGTGTTTATTTCCTCAATATAACAATTGTACATTGTTATCTCGTCAATTGTTGATAGTCTCGGGTTACTTCCTTCATCACTATCTATTAGTACGTCATTGGCAGAAGTAACGTTGACTTCAAATGTAGGTCTGAGTATTCTTCCTGGAAGATGGTTGATGTCAGTGGTTGTTTCGTCATCACTTTCTTCATCGATAACTGGTCCATCAGCCGGTGAAAATATGGTAATATCAATAACAGACGAAGCTCCAACTGTATCTTCGTCCATCATCTCCAGTATTTCATACACAGTCACACTATAGAAGAAAAATAAGTAACATAACTATACTAATATAATGAGATCGGACGTTTAATGTATCTGACCAATGTCACCTGGAGGTGACATGTCACTTTGTAGTCCCTGTATACACTATATGCAACCTTTTTACTTGTTTTTGAAAATTGCATATAACATATCAATAGTTTAGTAATGTATATATGGAAACAAAAATAAAACTACTTAACTCTTACTACTATTTTCACAAGCCATTATGTGAAGTGCGCACAAAGTTGAGATTCTTCTGCATCCACGCTCATGTTTTCTTCTCTACTGCTGCAGATTTACGAGCTAGTCGCCAAAAATGGATGAAATTCAGTTACCAGATGTCTAATAAGGCATTGTCGACGGCGATTTATGTTTAAATATATTTATTGGTAATTTTGGACAGCTTGTTAGGGAGCGTCACCTGTAGGTGACATTGGGACATCAAGAGTTAATTGAATATGTACATTAAGACTACAAACACTTCATTACTTTTCAACACAGTATAACGGGAACACTTGCATTGAACGTACTGGGGACTATGTTGAAAAGTGATGAAGTGTTTGTAATAATTGATTAAATGGCGATCTTACTCGTGTTAATTTGTAAGCATGTGCGGTTTACAGCTGTTTCGGTGCTTCTTCACACCATCCTCAGAGCCTACTAGATCTCGGCGTCATCTCGAACTTCGCTGCCTGTTGTGTGGGTGCATTCGATTGTTGAAAAGTGTTGAAATGTGGTGTCAAATAGTGTGTGTGTGTGTGTGTGTTCTGAAATTGATCTGTGTGTTGAGAATTTGATCAGGGTGTATTTTAGTGTGTCTGTATATTTCATATTGTTCTAGTGTGTTGAGTTTTTGGTTTTTGGGTTGTATGTGTAGGATTTCCATGTCTGTATTTATGTTATTGTATGTGTGCTTAGCATTAGTTATGTATTCGGCATATGTAGATGTATTGTGTCCTCGGGTTATTGCTTTAATGTGTTCCTTGTATCGAGTTTGGAATGATCTGCCTGTCTGTCCAATGTAGAAACTGTCGCAACTATTGCATGTGAGCTTTTATACGCCTGTGTGGCTGTATTTATTTGTTTGTGTTGTTTGTGTGTTGAGATGTCTTTGTAGTGTGTTTTCTATTCTGTATGCTATGTTGCATTTCTGTTTTCTGAATGAGGATGCGATCTTATGTGTGTTTTTGTTTTCGTATGTTAGTGTGATGTATTTATTGTGTTCTTGTGTTTGTGTTGTGTTTTGTGTGTTTTTGTGTTTGTTGAGTTTTTGTTTTGTCTTCCTTATGATGTTGTCTATTATGTTTGGGTTGTAACCATTTTCTTGTGCTATGTATTTGATTGTGTTCACTTCCTCATTGTAGTATTGTTGACTCATGTGCATATTGAGTAATCTGTGTACCATTTTCCTGAATGCAGCATGTTTGTGTTGTGTGGGGTGATTAGATTTGTTGTGTATGTGTGTGGTGGTGGTGGTTGGTTTTCTGTATATTTTGAAGTTGTGTTTGTTATTAACTTTTGTTATGGTGATGTCTAGAAAATTTATGGAGTCATTGTTTTCGAGTTCCAGTGTGTATTGAAGTTGTAGTTTTAGTTTACATATTCAATTAATAAAACAATTATTAAGATTACTTTTTGACTCTCCCTCGTATTTTTGCTTCAAAATGTGTTGAAATCAGGGAATGGACAAACGAGGGCATGGCTTGAAAGAAAAAAATGAAATGAACCGTTGAAAATTGAGCCCAAATAGAAAAGGATTACACTAGAACGAGAGCAAGAATGCAGGGCAAGGGAAATTACATTTTCTATCTTCTCTTCTGCGGATCAGTTACAAAGAGTCAAACTATTTACAGAATGCTCCTACACCCCCAACAATCAACGAGTGCAGTGTCTGATCCAATTACTGTCAATGATTTAGAATTAAATCATAGTTCACCACGTCAAGGCAACAAAATAGTTAAAAGAGCTAATACAATATTTTGAACGATTGGAGTGGAGAATTTCCGTATAATAATTTAGGCATTACTCGTATAAACCAATTTTTTTATATTTAAACTCTGAAGAGTGTTGAGTATAAAAATGTTATGTTTAATTCTAAAATATAATCTCTCATTGAATCAATTTATAGCTAGAGACCCATGCTGTTGGAAGTTTTTTGTATTAGCAGAAAAAAATTAAATTTGGACCGAGGTAAGGATTTCAAAGTGGCATAATCGATTTGAATTTTTTAAGTGTCATAGATTTACGACATGGCTTTCCAGTCTTACTTTCCTCCAGAAGGAAGCCATGTTAACGATAAATCCATTGCTGCCAACCGAGTTTCAATCCTCGAACCTCGGACCCAGAGCTCACAATTTATTTAACTTCTAGACCATAGAGGATGACTTATAGTTCATTATCTTCAGCTGTTTGGGATAGATCTGTTCCAGCTTCAAGAGTTAATGTTTATCATCCAGGATGTCAGGTCTTCCATTTCTTCTGCCTGTGGAATTGCAATGTAGTATCTGTTTGGGAAGTCGGTTGTAATCCATTCTCTTTATAAGTTTTTACCAGTTCTGTTTTGTAGTATTCTCTCAATTAACGTAAGGATTTCTCTTTTCTTGTGTCATCGCTTCTGTAATTGTATAAGGATATAACCAGTAACACCAAAGAGAAATTTAATTTCACTGGTTTCTATTTTACGACTGGCTGCGCGAGTAATGTTAAATTTTCACAACCATAAATGGGTTGCTTGCTGCGCTTTGTTTTGAGGATGCCACATATATTTGTAATGTCAACATTTACACTTAGTAATGTTTCCCACTTGTCAATTGAGTTCCGTGTCACACAGTATAAAAAGTTTATAAAACGTGTATTTCTAAATGTATTCTCAAGATATGGGCCCAAATTTGTAATGAAAAATAATTATTTTTGTGACATCTAAGCGCCAAATAAAAAAAATGGTAGAGAATTTTCCATTCATACTGTACTAAGGACTGTCATCCTTTTTTTTCTTCTTCTTTCCTTTGGAGGAGGAATGTAGATAAGTACCGCAGCCTTAGGCTTTTTTTTATATTGGAATGATTTTGAAGTCCTTAGGACTACTCATCAAGCACGCGATTCACTGTCTGGTGCCATCTTATCGATTCGGCCACAGCATCCAGGTCTGACGGAGTCCACATGAACAAGAATGTCCCTCCGCCTCCCTGTGATGTTCCTCTGCAGCCTCCTCAGATCGATGGTATCTGTTCGCAATTCACGTGCATGAATATGTTACATCCTTAACCAGAGGGATATGTCGCCGTCTATTCCTCGACTCACCAAGGCGCCATCTATCCCAGGGAGCTACACTCCCCCTGTCTACTGCATTCCGCTAATTGAAGCCCCTACAGCTTCCCTTGGATATGTGCAGCTCCCGCAGACAGATGCCATCTGTAGGTGGATCCTGGAACCACGTCCGTCATGTCCTCTGGTCAACCTGTAATTATTGAAGATAATTAATGAAATGAGGGTAAATCTCGGAAAAATCCCCAACCACGTAACTTGTCCCAACCAGGATTTGAACCCGGGTCCGCTCGTTTCATGGTCAGGAGGTCTAACCGTTACCCCACAGCGGTGGATCACTCTCGTTCCTTAAAAGAACTCTCTTCAATTCTGTATAAAACAATACATATACCTATATCTTACACATTCGAGTTCACGAACGTTATACTTGCTTAACGACGATTATTATATTCTATTTTTATTTGCACAAATGCAAACTCTTGTGTTGAGCTGTAAGCACACATAAAGTAAAACGTTTTACACGTTCTCGAAAAATAAAATCCGGCCATAAAGCAAGCGTGTTATAGCTTGGGTGGATGAAGAAGTAGTTAACACACTTCCGTGTCGAGACGCACTAGATACTCACATAATCCCGAGGTATAGCACCAGTTTATGAAGCAGTATCTTGATTTATAACACGTGAATTATGAACTGAGAATTGTCTCTGCTGACGCAGTCTTGAAGCTTGAGCACACATACAAAATTGTCGTAAATTTTCGCATTTGCACATCCGTAATCGAATAATATGTCACCGTCATAGAATAACTACGAGAATTATTTCCATCCGAATAATTTAATATTCCAGAATTGACCGTGATATCTTTCTTTACTTGCAAAGCCATTAAACAGTTGGTGGAGGATTTCAAGAAACGTATTATGTTACAATTATTTTTATGAAGAAGTGACACGAATGCTTACAATACAGTTTGATGCATATTGTGACTACCACTGCTACCGTAGGGATAAATGTAGTCCGTAGCACCGCATTCCTACTGGCTTTATGATTCACTATTTGATACCAACTGTCGATCCAGTAACAGAACACTCAGTTCAAGGGAATCCGCGTTTAACGCCTCTCGGTTCCCCTGTGAGTTGTGCAAACTTTTAAGAACCAACAATTTGCAGTTATTAAATACCCTTATTACATCCTATGTTGACCTGAAACTGTACACTATATAAATCAAGTTGAAATTAATGACGAAAACTACTCGGTCTAATGACGAAAACTACTCGGTATTTAAATATAAAAACCATATTGGGTCCAATAAGCCGTACAAAGTATCAAAGTTTTCTTGTTATGCCGTCAAACTTATCAAACTGTATAGTGATAAACACAAATATACAATTATTTACGTGTTGGATGAACTTTTCGGTTCAAGGAACCATCATCAGATTTTTCGTAGATACTACAAACAACTTATGTTATACCTAATGTAAACAAATAGTGAGACATAGGTTTTAAATTTGAAGTTTAAATGAACAATTTGATCATTTGTAACGATGCATGTGGAAGTGGATAAAATTGATAAAATCTATGTATGCAGAAATAAAATTGTTAAAATATAATTAATCAATCAAATGTATGGATTAAAACTTTACACATTTATATACATTTATTTTAACATTATTTCCGTTCTCGTTCTCGTTGACGTTTCCGTTTCCGGTTTATTGTGAACCAGCTTCAACCTCGTCCACGAACGAACAAAAATGTTCTTTAACAAATGCATTGCGGGTGGTATCGACACAACTCTCATAAGGGGCGATGTAGTAATTTTTGTTTTACAATTTTCTCGACTTGTACGTTGAAAAACGCTCTACGTTCAAACGTGACGCAGTCATGATCCAGTTAATTAACTTTTTGATAAATAAAACAGAGAGAAAAGTTCCATGCCGTGCAGATTCTGTGAAGTTTGTGATTAAAAAAGCGTCTGTGAGAACTTTTTCCTCAAGGTGCAGTGAAACTTCTTTTAACGGATAAAGAAAGAACACCCACTTACCTACAGAGGAACGGCTTAAACTCCCCTGTCGTGTATAAATATGGGAAAGTAATTTCTGAGTAATAGTTATTCTCAGTAATGAACGCCATCATTGGCTCCACACCTCCAGTAGTCACATCTAATGGTTATTTATTTATTTATGTATGTATTTATTTACTTTTTACTTATTTATTTATTTTATTTAATTTAATTTCATTTGTATTTAATTTTAATTTTAATTTAATTTAATTTAATTTAATTTTATTTTATTTAACTTTATTTTATTTTATTTTATTTTATTTTATTTTTAATTTTTAATATTTTAATTTTTAAATTTTTAAGTTTTTAAGATTTTAAGTTTTTAAGTTTATGTAAGTTTATTTTATGTTATTTTATCTTATTTTTTATCCATTTGTTCATAGTCCTTTGGCTCAATGGTCAATTGAGCATTGATTTATTTATTTAATTTTATGAATGCAATAGTTTGGTGTCAAAATGGTTTCCTTGAAAGCTCGTTGAGCTTTAGGGAACCACGAAAATCCTTAACATTGTTTTCTTTGAAGGAAAAGTATAGCCGGGATCCTTCATAGGTTTACAGCACGTAATGGAAATTGAGATAATTGCATGGAAATTACAAGTTATTGTTCCATATTCGAACAGAACATCCTGGATTACAGACAAATTCCTCTGAGGATAGTATCTAGATCGATAATGTAAAAGTTTTGTCGGTTGTCTCATGAGGTTCTAGAAGCCTATGACAGCAATTATTGTAGGAGGAAAGGCTCAAAATATCAAGATTCTGGAAGTGTCGAGAACTGTTTGTCGGGCAGGGTATTATTCTTCGTGTGCTGGTAAGTCTCTACCTCTATTCAAGTTTCAACAAGAATATTTCTAAATGTGTATACTTATTGTATGTCCCGCGCTGTAGCATCATGATCTAGCGCCATGTCACTGACGAGCATTACGGAATAAGGACCGATACTAGTGATCATTTTCTTGCTGGGTTGTTTTACGACACTTTATAAGCTGCTATGGTTATCTAGCGTCTGAATGGTATGAAGGTGATAATGCCTGCGAAATAAGTCCAGAGTTCAACTCCTAAAGTTACCCAGCATTTGCTCTTAATGGGTTGAGAGGAAACCGTGGAAAAACCTTAACCAGGTGATTTGCCCTAACCAGGATTCGAACTCGGGCCCGCTCGTTTAACGGTCGGTCATGCTAACCGTTACTCACAGCGGTGAACCTCTACTCTTCATTGGGATGAAATATTCTGATGAACTTTCGGCCGGTGTATGAGATCAGTGCCCACCTAGCATCGAGATGCAATTGTAGATTTGTAATAAACAGCAAAATACTGGATTGCTTCACAACTATGTCAAGGTGTATAAACTTAAAATTTTCGATCAACAACCCCATTCCGGTCTTCCGTCTGGACCAGATAAAATTATGTAAGATATTCATGCTATTTAACATGATGCAATATATTAGGATGTTTTCACTGCGTAATGGTTCTAAACGGCTCAAAGTTTCAGAATTACGTTTTAGTTTATCTACAGTAATGTCAGAAGAGGTCTGAGGTTTGTCGATAAATCCACGAGTGACATTTATTATGGCTATTTCGTGAATAAAATAAAAAATAATATAAATAATATAAACCTATAATTCGCTCACAAAATGTTAACAATTGTAGGCTATATTTATGAATACTTAACCTATTCCGACATTGTGAAGTCCAAATGGATTAATAACGATTACTGCGCGTTTCTCTTGTTATTATAACAGAAATACGTTTTCATTATCTGCTGAAATTATAATTTAATTTAAACATTTTATAGTATAATTATAAATAACCAGTTTAATACATTAATTAAATGAACAATTGTTATGAAGGAGTGTCATTTTCTTTAGATACAATAGACATGGAATTAGAAGAAGATGTAGATGTAGAAGAAGGATTTCGCGCTACAATGGATTCATGCTCATCGATTTACGTGGGAAAAGTTGGCGACACTGACTAAATAAACGAACGACCATGCGATAAATTCTGTAATGCTCGGGAAAAGTGACACAAGTCACTTTCCACAAACCTTTTTTGATAATTTATTGACAACTTACGGAACATCTGTTCGCTTGGAAAAAAGTACATAGGTATTCCTCCCATTACAATAATTCATACAGAAAAAAAATCAAATCGATATAAACCAGTGTAAGTTGTCAATAAATTATCAAAAAAGGTTTGTGAAAATTGCCTTATGTTACTTTTCCCAAGCACTGCAGAATTGATAGTGGTAAATCGAGCAGCAGAAATTATCGCGATGTATGAGTGTGATTGGTTGGAATTCAAAATTTCATTACACTTAATTGGCCGAAAATGGAATGACGTCATATAAACGAAATAGTCATCCATAGTCCATCCATGTTAACTGCGGAATTTCATCCCAAGTCTGCAAGTTCCACACAGGTTCAAAGTGTCGTCAAACTAGGAGCGTATTTACTTAATTTCTGTGTATTGTTTTGAACAAATAATGGGACGGTGTTATTATTGATTCTGTTTCAGCATGATGCTGATGGTTCTGCAGTACGTGGTGCCTCTCGTGGTGCTAGTGTTTACCTACACAAGGATCGCTGTGGTTGTTTGGGGAAAGCAGATACCAGGTGAAGCAGAGAACTCCAGGGACCAACGCATGGCGCGCTCCAAAAGAAAGGTCTGTGTTTATTTAGTACAAATACTGCCCATTTCTTGTTTGCTATCTCGTGTCCTCGTCCAATAAATAAAGCAGACACGGCGATATACTCGCTATGTTACATGTGTCGGCATACTGGCATGAATGTAATTACGTTCATTTATTAACAATTAAAGAATTCTACAAATATTTAAGCGCTTAAGTTTAGTATAAGCATACTGGAGAGGTTATACATAGATTAAAACTCGATACAGTTTAAGCTTTCGTGGCGTTGGCATAGAAGTAAAGTGGTGGAACTTCACGAGTCTACTTGAAATAGCTATTTTGGCAGTAGAGATGAACAAAACTAACTGCCGCTCTCGCTCGCTGTGTTCGTTGCATTTGTCTTTCGAGTCTCGTCTCGTCATTCTTGTGCGCTTCGAGTCTCGCTCATTCTTGAAATAGAATTTGATCGGCGTGGAAAGATTTCGTAACTTCGAATAACATACATAATTGAAATAAATAATATTATAGATGTTTAAATGAGACAAAAAGGCAAAACAGAACAGTATCTTAATTATCAAAATGTTCTGGTTCTATTAATGATATTACCTATGGTTATATAAATAGAATAAAAACAATTCTCAAACAAATTTGCATTTCTAAGAAATATAAAACATAATGTTAATATCTTTTTACATGAGATTGCATACTTGATCTCAAACTTACAAAAAAAAGATTCCTAGCCTTTTAATAAGGGTCTAGTAATTAAATAAAGACAGGAGAACGGATTATTATACACTGGAAGGTGGAGATAATGTTTCAAATAGGTTACTTGATTGTTTATACATATATAACAGTTGCCAAATTAGATAAAAGTTAAGTCAGGTATAAACAACTGTGACGATTCAGGGATGATTGACGTTCGGGACTTCGGGAGTGATCAATCTCTGCATCTCGGAACACTCACAACCAGCTTTACGCCAAGGACGCGACGTAATACAACATTGTGATGCGGATTTTCGACTTTGCGGGCGCTGTTAGTCTTTCCTTCTCGATCGTTGTTCATCTCTAGTTGACAGCTAATACTCATCTTTACCGTCGTAGATTGGACATAATTTAGTTCTTGTTCATAGTATGCATTCATAACATTGCATCAAATAATTTATATAATTTTTAGAAATCTTCGACCAAGAATAATACTCCGAAACAGAAGATATTTCATCGACTTATTAAAAAAACAGCACTCCAAAATTACATAGTCTGTCAAAACTGAGTATACCGTTGAAATGTGCGGAACATACTCGATGTGTTGGAGCATCATCGTGGTAGTACGAGTCGTTCCGAAAGTAAAATGTTATATTTATTTTCATGGAAACTACAATAGATACAGAGAACATAATAGCACAGGTAAATAAAGCAAGGTTTCAGGTAGCCTACATTCCGTTACTTTTTCACATAGTCGCCACCATTCTTTATGCATTTTTGCCAGCGATGAACAAGAGCCTGCATGCCGCGCTCGTAAAAATCTGAATCAGCAGAGGCAAGCAAGCCACTTCTTTACAGCTGCGACGACAGCATGCTTGACTGGAAAATGCTGCTGCCCACGTAATCCTTCTTTCATAGGTTCAAAGAGATGGAAGTCTGAACACGCTAAATCCGGACTATAAGGTGTATATGATAAGACAGTCCAGCCAAATTTTGCAACGTGCTCAGTGGTCGTGAAACTAGTGGGGCCTGGCCTTATCGCAATTGACAGTTTCTCCAGGCTCCAGGGCATCTAAAAGAATCACACCCCGCCTATCCCAGAAGACTGTCATTTTCGCCACTGTTGAAACGCACTACCCACGGCCGTACTGTGCTCGCACCCATTGTATGGCCTCCGTACGTCTTCAGCAAACGTCGATGAATGTCAATGGGTGCAATGGGTGCAATTTGTTCAGTAACACATCTCTGTTTCTTACTCGCTTCTGTGTCAGATTCCATTTCGGTACATTTCCCTGCTGCCCCTTTCTGCCGCACACGATAACCAAACTAAAAGGACATTACCGTGAAGGTTCAACCTTTAATACAACGCCACTAACATCCGGTGCAGACGTTACAGGTCAACATAAAAGAAAAATAGGAGTCTTTACTTTCGGAATGACTCTCGTAGATAATAGTACATTATGCAATGAGCCTATAATGATAGTAATTAAGACGAGCGTCTTAATTCCCATTATAGGCAAGTTTCATACGACTTTTTATACTCGACCATATTTCTAACTTGAAATTATTCAGAAGTATTCATTTTATTCGTATCTAACTGAAGAGTGGAAGTGACCTTGTGCATCGCTCGTAAATTTTGAGATGTGCGCAGACGCGAAAGTATTGATTTTTTCCGATGAACAATAATGTACGACCTTGTTATAATCTACAAAATAACATGAACTAATTTTGATATAACCTGGAAATTGATTTAGAATTGAAAAACCAGATGATAAATTGAATTTATTTGAATATTATTTACAATTAACGCTAATTATTATAGTAACAGAACATAACCTTCTGCGACAGTATTGGATTTCCAGCCTCCGTGACGTTTCCATCGTTGTCTTTTGATTGCATATCCGAGAATAATCGAAAACCTGAACTTTAGTGAATAGGTGTACTTTAATGACATGCATTAAAGGACTGCTACCAGGTGTATAATTATTACACTTCGGCATGGTCGAGCATAAATAACTTTAAATTTACAAAAGTGGATAGCGATTACACAAATCGTCTTATACACGTTTGGTACAAAGCCTGTTTTTTTTAAATATATCATCGTTGTTCCTGAAATAACTCGTATGTGCAAAATATAAAATTTTTCAGTAGGAAGAAAAAACACATTTATTCATCCCATGGCAACCGTACATAGGAAACTGTGAAATCTTACACTTTTCAAAGAAAGAAATAAGAAAATTTTATTACTTGCTGTATTACTATTTAAGTTATTTAATAGAGCAAAAATCTGAAAATATGTCACATAAGAGTTATTGCAGGAACAATGGCGATATTTAAGATAGTTAGCATTTTATAAGGGTATAAAATTAGGACACTTATGCAGCATCGATTAACTTTACCATGACTTCTCTGAAACGCCGCCTGAATTTCTTTTACGACGATAATACGATTATTTTGCGTCATTCAAACGGCGCACAACTTCGAAACGAATGAAACATGATGAGTTGTTCGATTCGAAAGACGGATAGCGATTATATAAGTCATCGTATACACTTTCCGATTATTGATAATACAACTCGGTATCATCTGGAAAAGAATATACTCAAGCTTTCACCACGCGTTAACATAGTTTAGTGGCAAACCAGTTTTGTTTAAATATCACTGAGATAATTTCCGAACTGTGTGTTCACGAAGACGCTTATGCCGCAATCGATGAGCTGTTGTTGGCGGTATGTCAAATCAATTCTTGCCGAATGGATTGGCCTCGACTTTGGAAATTCCCAGGAATTTGTTTCACTATCTTCAGACGTCATTACATGTGTTTCCTCAGAATATTTCGAACCAATTCCACTCGTTGGAAACTGCAATAGTACTTTATTTTCCAGTCAGATGAAAGTCATCTGCATATTTGTGGGTAATTTCTTAACATCAAACTCACTACTGTGAAGTCGCTGTTCTTGATTGCCATAGACATGAATAATAATATGGGATGATGTCATACATGACTAAAGTTGAATTTTTTTCTTTCTCATGGTATTAAGTAGGATATAGAGATGAACAAAACTAACTGCCGCTCTCGCTCGCTGTGTTCGCTGCATTTGTCTTTCGAGCCTCGGCTCGTCATTCTCGTGCGCTTCGAGTCTCGCTCGTCATTCTCGTGCGCTTCGAGTCTCGCTCGTTATTCTCGAAATAGCATTTGGTCGACGTGGGAAGATTTCTTAACTTCGAATAACATACATCACTGAAGTATATAACATTAGAAATGTTTAAATGAGACAAAAAGACAAAACAGAACAGTATCTTAGTTATCAAAATGTTCTGGTTCTATTATATGATATTACCTTTGGTTATATAAATAGAAAGAAAAACAATTCTAAAAAAAATCTGCATTTCTAAGAAACTTAAAACATGACAATATCTTTTTACTTGAGATTGCTCACTTGATCTTAAACATATGAAAAGAAAATTCTTAGCCTTTTAATAAGAGCCTAGTAATTAAATAAAGAGTGGAGAACAGATTATTATACACTGAAAGGTAGAGATGTTTCATATAGGTTACTTGATTGTTTATACATCTATAACAGTTGCCAAATTAGATAAAAGTTCAGTCAGGTATAAACAACTGCTGACTTCGGGACTTCGGGAGATGATCAATATCGAATCTCGGAAGACTCACAACCAGTCTTTACGTCAAGGACGCGACGTAATACATTGTCGTGCGGGTTTTCGGCTTTTCGGGTGCTATTAGTCTCGTTATCTCGATCGTTGTTCATCTCTAGTAGGATTCCTAATTTCTCACACTTTTTTTTTTTTCGCAAGATTACTGAAATGTTAAATGTGTGAACAGAGCAAAGAGTACGATAGAATTTTAAGGTACAAATGTTTACTTCGTTTATTATATTGAATTATCCTCAAACAATTGAATACCTCCCGGAATAAGGGTGTAAGTACATAGGGAAACCATGCACCATATACCCTTATTCGGGGGTGGTATTCATTTAAAGTACTCTCATTTTACGAAAGTCTCTACTAAATTTATATATAAGTGGGAAGTAGTTTCTACGCAATAGAACTTTAGTCTCTATGTCTCTAATTACTGTAACTCCTTTCAAATAAGTTGGTGGAATTGAAATACTTGGAAACTTTAAAACTTTTAGTATCGGATTTAAAATTAAATAAGATTACTTTAAAGCGCTACAGTTCAGAGTAGGAAGATTGACTTTGAAAGGAGATTTCAATTATTCCCATGTTGAAAGGGATCTATGCTGTAAAGAACGCTATGAATAAAATCAATGCATTAGGCCTAATTTATTCACTTAAATCTGTGAATATGATATATAATTACGAAATAATCGAATAAATTCATTTGGTTTACAAATCAGAACAATGGAAACGTAAACCGAATGAATAATGTTTTAATTATCGATACTTGCATTTTATTCTCTATGAAGCACAGTTATTCCATAGTGCCTACGAACAATAGCATGGATGCTCAGAAATATTACATTCGCAAACCATTCGTTCTGCTACTTGTTAATGTCTCTGTTGCAATTTGTAATTTTACTTTGCTCCGTTTGTTGCTACTTGAGAATCGCAGCAAGTAGACATTTATGTGCTATAGTTTCTGCTTGAACATATTTATAGCCTAATACGAGTCTTTTGTTCCAAGTAATAGCTTATAATCAATACAATAGAAATTAAAAAGTAGGCTAAATATAAAATATGAATTCAGTTGAAGTTTACTAGTATGTGTAAGCGTTATACTGTATAAATTCCCTCCTAACATTGCATATTTATATTAAGTTATGCAACCTGTAACACCATAACAATGATTTAAAAAACAAAGAGTGAAAATATTGAATAGCAATTATAAAAACATTTTTATTTCAGCGTCCTTGAGTGTAACTGTATACTCTTCGTGTACATGTTTATATCAGTATCGTGTAACGCTTAAAGCAGACTTCCAAATTACGTAATATTAAATAGAATCCTTTGATTGTTACCTATGTAATAATTTATACAGGGTGATTAACGAGGATTTACCGCCACTTATGAAGCTTATTTCCGAAAACATTCTGAGCAAAAATTGTCACATAAACATATATGCTATTCTCAATATTTTCAGTTACAATAATTTGAAGTTGTTTGTAAAATACAATAATTTTTTTAATTTTTAAGTGTAAAATAATATTGCAGATAAAGAATGAACTATTCAGGAGTATCATTTTTTAATGAGCTGGTATTCTGAATATTATTTCCATGTACCGAAGTACATATGATATTTCCATGCAGATATTCTGCGTCATCATACGATGAAAGAGTAATGGAACAGAGAAAAAATTCTCTCCGGCACCGGAATTTGAAATCGGGTTTTCAGCTCTACGTGCTGATGCTTTATCCACTAAGCCACACCGGATACCCATCTCGGTGTCGGACAGAATCGTCTCAGTTTAAGTTCCAACTCTTGGGTTCCCTCTGGTGGCCGCCCTCTGCACTACGTCATAGATGTCTATGAATGTAGGACTGAAGTCCACACATGTGTTGAGGTGCACTCGTTATGAGTGACTAGTTGGATGGGAGACTCTTTAGTTAACATAATATAATCGTTATAGTATTGTAGAGAATAAATAAATAAATAAATAAATAAATAGATAAATAGATAGATAAATAAATAAATAAATAATTTTTAATACAGTAGTATAAGCCATTCTTTTTGAAAAGAAAAAAGTTGTACCTTGGGAAATGAAAATTAAAATGGGCCCTATCTATAGTAGTTAGGAGATTGGTTTTATCAGTAGGCCTATATAATTACAAATGGTTAAAATTTGAACACACTAACTTAAATACTTTAAGAGAAAAGGGCCAAATATAAAAGAAAATATAATTTTTCATATATCGGATTTATAAATTAAAACATGTGTAAACTTATAGTCGAGAGAGAGAGATTTAAAGAAATATTAATCATTCCGCCTTTATTAATGATGCTCACGAGGGTCCGGAAATGAATAGCAATAATATGATAATTAAAAATAATATTATTGTAAAAATAATATGCAATAATTAAGAACCGTCAATGTCAATAAATTTATAAAATAAAATCTTAAAAGTTAACCTTAAAATTAAATTTATAAATAAAATATTTTAGTTAAAATTAGCGTATGGCATATCCTTAATTAAAACCTTCTGAGTGGTATAAATTAAATTGTATAATCTGCAGGGAATTCTTAAAAATTTGGGCGATAATTATTTGAATTTTAAAAGATGGTATTGATAATTTTTTATGTGCTATAATCATTCTGAAATGAATAAACCGCATTTTCACAACTTCATTTTTATGACATTTCAGCCTTTTATGAAATGAATTTTGGACAGTAAGATAAATTATGTAAGGTTATATTATTCTGTCTCTCATAGTGTCAAGTTTGTTTTTTCTGTATCTATGAAACCAGATAATAAGAATACATTAATTAATATTTTATATAGAATTACATTAAATATGAAACGCGCATAATTTTTTAACATTACAAATTTCTTAAACTAATATTAAAAACTGTCGGCAAACTTCTTTAGGTAGAAATCGAGGTTACTTTTGTGTCAGTAACTCCACGTATTACATCTTTATTTTATAATTTTCCTCAAATGATAAGACAGAAGTCTCCAAATAATGAATATTATTTCTGAAATTATACAAAGTGGGTCAAAAGCCACTACCAATTTCAACAAGAGATGACGACTTAAAAGAAGCCACTTAAAACCACTTTGAAGAAATTGATTCGGATCAGATGCTGTACTGAAAAGTAAATGAAGGTGTCCTAGGTTTTCTCCAGCGAAGTATGAACGCAGAAGGAAAAATATAAACAATAATATATTGTGACTTTTCTTCCACTCTGTATATACTCGTATGAAAATGAATTTTAATCGAAGTTATTTTCCAATCGCCGACTTCTGTCTGATTCTTTGAAATAACGACATGAGAAGCTTTAAGTACAGGATTATAAATTTTGAATATAGTATTAAATAAACACTTAAAGCAAAAATATCTGAATATGAGACTATTTTGACCTGCAAAGTTTTAATCTCCTTGGTTGGTTTCAATAAAAAACTTTAAAGCTTGAAGTAAGGGTTTCATAGTCGGATTTTTATTCGACTTTTATGTGTAAAATTTATTTAACAGGTAGGTTTATGTAACAACCGTACTTAACTTCAAAACATTTAATTAGTCATTCCTCTATGTGTAAACGTTTTAATACCAGCTTAATTAAAACATACAGTTGCACGCATAGTTCTTAGTTTTTAATTTAGGTCGTACATAAACATAAAAATATTACGAGAATATATAAAGGAATACAGATGTTAAATAAACTTTATACAACGTATCTAGTAGGCTTACATTTCGACAACTGTAATTAAAATTCTGTGTAGTATGCCAACTTCTTATGATCCCTCTTATTTTCTGTCCACCTATGTCCTCTCTTCTCATCGGTATTTTTCAGACTTTCATCATCATGAATTCATTAGTATCTGAAAGACTGTGTGTAAGTGTATTATGACCCCACAACATTGCTACTTATAAGGATTCATTTAAGATTTGATTGTCGGGTCGAAAAGTTCTATAACAACACTTACATCGCAAATTAGCTGAAAATTTCATATTTCAGACTGACAACAACCTTGAGGAGTATCATGTTACAAAAATTTGAATGGAAGAAATACTAAAAATAATTCTGTGTTTCCCAAAATATAACAATAATATCATGCAAGTTCAAATTAAGGTAAAATTTTACTTTCATCATCATCATCATATTCTTCTTCTTCTTCTTGTCCACACCTGTGGAGTAACGGTTAGCGCGTCTAGCCGCGAAACCAGGTGGGCCCCGGTCGGGGAAAGTTACCTGGTTGAGGTTTTTTCCGGGGTTTTCCCTCAACCCAATATGAACAAGTGCTGGGTAACTTTCGGTGTTGGACCCCGGTCTCATTTCACCGGCATTATCACCTTCACCTCATTCAGACGCTAAATAACCTAAGATGTTGATAAAGCATCGTAAAATAACCTACTGAAATAAAAAAATTCTTCTTCTTCTTCTTCTTCTTCTTCTTCTTATCCTGAACACATTACATTTAGGAGCCTTAAAATCCTGTTCCAGGAAACTTAGCAATAGACTATTATCTTGACTTCGGATGTCCAAAGTCTCGAAAACAAGTTTCGGAAGTTTCCTCTATATCTATTGCAGTCATCGCTGTTAGAATGCTTTTATATTCACAATAATATTTTCCACTTTTAGAAGTATTTACAGTATAATCATTTGTTCTTCTACCTAAACGAGTGAATTCCAGAAGAGGTCTTAGAAAACACACTTGTGCTCCTTCTAACCATTTTTGTTACTTTTGTACAAAATCTAAGTTTCGCATCCAAATATTAGGATGGAATTTAAAATTATATTTTGTAATCTAATTTTTGTGTCAGCTGCCGTCTGTTTACCAAAGGTTCGTTTTATTATCCCATTTACTCTGTTACATTTTTTATCTTCATTTCTATATCTGCTGTATTCCGAAATTGTATTAGTTAAGTAAATGGAGCTGGTTACCTGTTCGAAGATTCTGCCAGAAATTTTAATTTTAATCCTTTGAAGATCTTTGCCGCACATTGTCACTGATTTTGCTTTCGCTCTTGGTACGTTTAAAGAGCATTTTATGGATATTTTATGTAGCTGATGTGCTGAGGTTTTGTAGTTATTTTATATATTTGGCACTAATAATTTGGTCTTCTGCACATAGAAGTGCTTTAGTAGTTTCCTTTTGTTAACTTTACAGCATATTTTGTCGTCGATTTGCCCTCATTATTAAATCAATGTATGTAAAAAGTAAACCATAAGTAATGTCTTTAATTTCACGGGGATATTCCTTGAGATATTTCAAACAAAGTTTAATACAGTTTTGCTCTTTTTGGTTCCTTTCCGAGAAAAATATTCTTTTACATAAAACTTTTCATAGCGTGCTTTGGGAAAGATATTGATTTAATTCACAATGTTCTTAGTCAATTTAAGAGAGAAGTGTATTATGATAATAAATTATTGAAAAAAAATTAGTTTTGTCTTTTAAATGTGCATAAATTTGATTCGAACAAATGTAACATTTTAGAATTTCTTTCCAGAACGAAAAGTTACAGTTGTTTAGATCAAATATTACAAATACGTTGACTGGAGATAAATGCTTAGCAGACCAGTTCAATCGGCACATAACTAATTCCATAACGAGTGCACAGAAATTATATTTGTGTGAAGTGATTCAGGGTCATTTTTCCGAATTCAGTGTTCCGAATGTACTTTCTCCCAAAATGGAAAAATCCGAAACCAAATTTCCGAATACAGATTTCCGAATTCTGCTTTCGGAATGTAATTATTCCGAAACCAAATTTTCGAATGGTTGGTTGGTTGATTAGTTATTGGAATTTTTGTCACCCGAGGAGGATATCCCGTTGTCCATTGAAATCAATATAAGCAACAAAACGTAATAAGCATCGGACGAACAATATAAGTGAAGTTTTCCACAATCGCTTTCAAGTGGTTGTTGGTAAATACCATCCCAATTTCTACACAGTTTTGTCAGAATACCAGAAGGAGCAAAGAGAGACCGATACTATGATCCGAGAATTTTTTTATGAGTCGTACTGTACAAGGGAATGCAAAAAAACAGTGGAGGAATCTGCAGGCGAGGATTGCGGGAATTGTAGCACAGAACCAAACGTACAAAGACTAGGAACGGCGCATGGACTGCCTTCGGAGACTTGGACATCATTTCACTTAATGTAATTACGTGTCTGAAATCCACGAGCGAAGCGAGTGGATTTATCTGGGAAATCTCAGACCTCGAATAACATTTATTAGAACTATTTCGTGAATAAAATAAAAATATAAATAATATATCCCTAAAATTCGCTCACAAATTGTTAATAATTGTATATTTACGAATACTTAACCTATTCAAACATTGTGAAGTTGAGACAGATTAAGTATCGATTACTGCAATAAAGAAATTGCATGTTATTCAGTAATGCCAATTACGAAAAGCGAAATACAGGTTTAACAATGTTAATTACATGTACTGCACTTTTCTCTTATTATTATAACGGAAATATGTTTTCATTATCTGCTGAAATCATAATATAATTTAAAGATTTTATAATATAATTACAAATAACCTGATTAATACATTAATTAAATGAAGAATTGTTGAAAACGCAGTTATCAAATCTGAATGAAGGAGTGTATTTTTTTTTCCCCGATAGCCTACAATGGACATGGAATTAGAAGATGAAGATGTGGAAGTAGAATTTAACACTTTATTTAGTACTTCGTCGTTACATTACACACTACATCGAGAACTAAGAACTATGTAATATTATGTGGAAACAGCTATATTGCAATGCTTATGTATTCACACTGCAGCGAGACATATGTTGCTAAACAGTGAAGCCATTTCTGTATAGATAATTAAAACAGGTAGGCCTACTTTATTACGCCATACGGAAGGCAGTTTGATCAAAGACCTTGTATATAATATACAAGATCTTTGGGTTTGATATGCTCTGATTTTACTTAAATTTGAACGTCTAACTTTCTATTAATTGTTTAATTTCATTCAGGTAATACAGATTTTATGGTTACAATTAGGTTAGTTACCTATGGGCGCGGGACCATGTGTCAGCTGTGCCTTATTTCGACCGTTACTCCGTGCTACAGGAAAGCATTTTTCATAGATCGACAAACGCATTCTCACTGTAGTGTGTAACGGGACTGAAGCTGCATCTACACAGTTAAATTTTCCATGCGCGTATGCATGCAGCCTGGGAATAATATTGAAATGATCAAGTTTAAAGCTTACGTTCAATTAAGATGCATAAAGATTTTGTGTCTACATGGTGCACCGTTTTGAACATCCTCTTCACGGCTTAAATATATTAATTAATATTAGCAATCAATCTTGCATTCATTGCTTCAATGCGTAAAGTTGAAAGGACAGTTTAACCGTGTATATGCATCTTAATTGATTCATGCTCATCAATTTACGGGGAAACAGTTGGCGACACCGACTAAACAAAAGAACGACCATGCGATAAATTGATAGGGATAAATCTAGCTGCAAAAATTATCGCGATGTTTGACTGTGGTTGGTTGGAATTCAAAATTTCATTACACTTCATTGGTCGAAAATGGAATGACGTCATATAAACGAAATAGTCATATTTTCTGAAATAAAGCTTTTGTATTCCGTATAATTGTCATATTTCAGAAAACTTATTCGGAACTGAAAATAATAGCATTCGAAAAAATTGACTTCGGAAAATTGTGTTCGGAAAAAATGGAATTCGGAACTCAAAATAATAGTATTCGAAAAAATTGACTTCGGAAAATGGAATTCGGAACTGAAAATAATAGCATTCGAGAAAATTGACTTCGGAAAATTGTATTCGGGAAAAATGGAATTCGGAATTAAATCACGTTCGAAACTTTGGTATTCGGAAGAATGTTTTCGGAAAAATGGGCCCCTTCCGTTTGAAGTGCTTAGAAATGCTTTGTTTCGCCCGACAATTATCAATAATAATAACTCTATATGGTACAAAAATATACAGAGTGGAATTAATATAACTGCGCAGATTTTAACAGCTTATTCATCCGATAGAGTACAAACAAAGAAAGTCCCAAATGAATATTTTTCTCAGAAAGAATTAATTTTCCCCTAAACGTTAACGCTGTTTTACTCGATAAGTTCAATCCGTGGAATTTTTATTTTCACTTTTATAATGAAACTCATAAGGGATTATTTAATCCTTTGCAGTTTTTAATCAAATGAACGATTTTCTAAAAAAATTAAACCAAAAGATTAATATGTAGACCTATCGTTATTTCCTGTCATTAGGAAGTCTGGCAACCCTACTGGAGTGACTAAGGTAAGGAACGCAGCTATTGAGAAAGAGTGCGTATATGCTTGGCAAACTACAGACAGACTTTGTCTATTATTTTATTAACCATACACTTAATTACAAAACGCATAATAGGTTTTTATTTATTTTAGTGTAGTCTATTGCAGGGTTCAGAGCTATAGTGGGCCAAGCGCCATTTATTAAAAACGGAGAAAACAAGAGTTAAAATTAAGTGATTACCATAATTTAACGAAACATACAGCAAGTAAGATAAAGTATGCACATTAAAATTAAATTATGTTATTTACTTAACTTTAACCCTTGCTTTCTCCGTTTTTAATAAATGGCGCTTGGCCCGCTTTGGCTCTGACGCCTTCTGTTACCCCCTTCAGTCTGCACAGTTATATAATTTCTACCCTGTATATCCTACTGTTATCTTTTAGTCTCACTTAAAGATATAAACTTCAGCAGAAATTCGAGATGAAAACGTTACCGCTTGCGATACAAAGAGGATAACTGTCTGAATAGCGACTATAATTTCATATACTCGAATTACATATAGAATTGAACTAAGGTTTTACCATGAGATATGGAGTACTGAGAGGAAATTTGTATGAAAAACGAATACATAACAATAAAACGTGCATCTTTACCATTCTTGTTACTAATTTTTCCTGAAATGAGCCTGAGTTTGAAGCCGATGTAGAACTTCCGGTAAAAAAGAATTATTGGCTCCGAAAACATTACTTACATGTGTTCCTTTTCGTTTATATTTGGATGCCACTTTTTATGGAGAAAAGAATCACATTCCAATCTATAGGATTCCTCTTCTGAACGTCAATTCAGTATGGTGAGGCAATTCGCGAAGCCAAAGAAAATGGCTTCAACGGTAAGGGAATGATTTATGTTACGTCCTGTGCTATCTTTTTCTGTTGTTCCTGACAAAGTCCGGGTGGAAGCCTTTGACCGAATCAGGATATTTCTTCTTGTTCTCTTTTACGGATAAGATCAGCTCTATATAACGTTTCACAGGGCTTGGCATTGTAGAAATATAAAATGGTTCAATGGCTGCTTTGGATTCGGCTTACAGTCTTGTAGGAGTCGTCCAGGGGTGAGAAAGCTTTTCCTCTTGTTGTCAATAATAACATTAAACTAAATCTTAAGATAGTCATATGGAAAATTCAGTCGTACCATGTTTCTTATTATATACATTAGTACGAAAATAATAGATTTGAATATATCGATATTTAAATAATAACACTACTTTTTACACAACCATCATGGTGGCACAGTATTAAATCGTTAGGCTTATAAGCCAAGAGCACGGGTTCAAATCCCGTCCTACCATGAATTTATAAGGTCCCTGAGACAAATATCGCCATGTATATCTTTAACGCCACTCTATTAAATTTTGTTAATGACACCAGATTTTGGTAGTGCAATATTGTAGCCTGCATTCGCTTGCCATGTAGTGATGAAATGAGTTACTAGCTGTCCGCTGACATTTACGAGTGACATGATATTCCACCATTTTGCTGTTGTGTGTTGATAGTGAAAGGCTGTTCTTATATCAAGGTGAGAGACAATATTTTATTTTGTGTGTTGAGCAAATAATAAATATAAGTTATTAAACTATATATTTTCGTGATCCTTAAACATTCTTTTACGCAGAAAAAGTATTTGCTATCTATAAAATTTGAAAATGTTAGAGGAACAGGCGTGTAATGTTATCAAGAACTCAGCAGCGCTTTAACGCCACGTAGCGTTAAAGGTCCACAAATAAAATTTTAGGTTATGTTAGTACGGTACTCATTTGTTTAACGATAGTCCTCAGTTTTAATAGTATTTCCATTGCTGTTATATTCATATTGTGTGAAGTATTTACATGATTAGTGTGGAAACATAAGGAAAAACACCAATCTTTCAACTTACAAATGTCCAGAATGTGCACATTGATGAAATTGGTTCAATTGCTTATCGAACTCTAAATTTTTTGTTTTACTTCTGAGAAAATATTAATATTTAACTAAAGTTAATGATTTTCTGTTTATAACTTTCTACTGTTGTCTCGTCTCTTTTTTGAAAGTAAGAAGTTACCGGAAAACATATTTTCCTAATACATCTGATGTTTCAGCTTCATATCAAGAATATTTAATTAGTATTGAGTGATTTTGTACCTTTTATTAGCAGAAACTCAAACTTAGTTGCTTAGTTCAATTTGTGTTACTTAGGAAAATAATTAATTAATAATTATAAGTGTATAGGTTACTAGAAAATAGGTGGCGTTGATTAAACAAGCTCTTCCTAATAACGCCAGTATACAAAGTTTTCCTAATTGAGTTGTAATTCTTCTCCAATATATAATATCAACATTTTCATTGTGCTATTTTCTAAAGATAAAATTAAAGTTTCTTTGTCATAATTTTTGTGTTTGTACATAACTTATTTCCAGCGCAACAGTGACTTAAGTGTTAAGATGGCGTTATTTGGTACGTGTACCTTAGATTATATTGGGCAAGCTCGTGTCCAGACAACACAGGGGTTTTCCAGATACTCCCGTTCTCCTGTGACACCCCAATTCTCCATAATCATCATCATCATCATCATCATCGTCGTCATCGTCATCATCATCATCATCGTCGACATGAAATCTCGGAAGAACCGATCTTCTGTCCAGTACACGTATCTAGGGACAAGATTTTATTATAAACAAACGCTGGCTTCTGATATGGATATAGTCGAATTTATTGAAAATATGCGACATTGCTATAATATATTTTGCGGTGAATTTTACATTTCTCTAATTAGCATGTATTACAATCTTGTTCTGTGCCTTTTGCTGATTTAGACCCTAATTAGCGAGGGTTTTGTGATTAGTTTTGGGTTATACCTCCACATTTCCAGCATTCACTGGAAAATTAAAAAAAAAATCGCTGTTTTAATTTTATACCTGAATTTTCCATTCTAATAATTTTATCGTTGTGAAAATTGTATTAAAATAATATTTAGGCTACATCCTCGCATAACTGCTTCATCGCTTCCTATGCCTATTTGTTATAAAATCATGAGAGAAATTAAACTACACACACGATACTGGTTTTGCAACGTTCGTCTTCAAATTTGCTTATCTTCACTGATCTCCATGTATAATGTATCTTCGCACACATTTCTCTCCTTTATTTTTTCTCGATCTCATTTCTAGAGTTCTGTCTCGTTTCCTCTTCATATTATATTCTTCTTTAGATATTTGTTTACATTGTTATATATGTATGTATATGCTATACACAATAAATTAAGGAATGAATGAATAGATGGATGGATGGATAGATAGATAGATAGATAAGCAAATAAATAAATAAATAAATAAATAAATAAATAAATAAAAAAGGAATGTTGTGAATGAATGAAGGAATGAATAAATAAATAAATAAATAAATAAATAAATAAATAAATAAATAAATAAATAAATAAATAAATAAATAAATAAATGTATTAAATGAATAAAGAAAAAATTAAAATAAGTAAAAATTACCTAATAGTCTCCAGCAACATTCTTAACATTTGTGCCGTTTTCAAGGCGTTGAATAATATTTACATTGTCAGAAATACTCAGACTGAAAGGTGTTGTGACATCCCTTACCGATATGCGGGGGCTTGGATTCTCGTCACAACAGACCACGTTGTACTGTTTCCCGCTTCCTTTACACTCAAAGACATTCTACTAAATCGACGGAGCAGTGTACACTAAGAGCAAAGGAAATGATCATTGAAACAAAAAGTGGAAAATAAAATAAAGATATTGTAAAAAATGAAGGAAAGACAAAGATATACGGTACTAGAAAAAATTGACAAATTGACCAGAGTAATGGGAATAAAAGACATAATAATTAATTATTTATTTATTTATTCTGGCAGAGCTAAGGCCAGTAGGCCTTCGCTTCCGCCAGCCAGACTCTAATTCTAATTGAATACAATTGCTTACATAGTTATTACATTAATATCTAGACAATAAAACAACATGAAAGTGAATAATGAAAGTTGGATAAGTAATGTTAGTGTGACAATAATAAATATTGGTAAGAAATAGTTATAATAATAATAATAATAATAATAATAATAATAATGAGATAATTTAGATATTTATGTTATATATAACCATTAAACATTGAGAAACCTGAAACAGCTATTATTGTTTGCAAGAATTGTTAGAAAAATAATTCGTTAGTCTATTCTTAAATTGGTTTGATGTCTGACAGTCCCTGATATTACTCGGTAGGGAATTCCAAAGCCGAGGAACAGCCACAGTGAAAGAAGATGAATATGAGGATGTTCGGTGGGAGGGAATGGATAAAATTGAGGAGTGTTTTGATCGTGTGTCTAGCTTATGATGGGTAGATAAATTTTGAAAACGAGACGCAAGATATACAGGAGTGGAGAAATGCAATATGTGAAAGAGAAGGGAAAGACAATGGATTTTCCTACGATCTAGACGGAGCCAGGACAACATTTGGTGACATGGTGGAAATAAAAAAATATATAAAATAAACTTGAAACATATAAATCATTATTAAAAAATACCTAAAGAAGATGATGTGAAAATGCAGAAATTTGAGGGAAACAAAGCAGAGAATAAGAATAGGAAGAGGAAATGCGAAACTCTGTTTGTGAGCAAGAAATTGTAAATGTTCCTTTTGTGATTAGAACGGTCTTTCTTAAAGACAAGGGAAGCATTTTGTAAAATTGTCGAAGAGGAGAGAATTTCTTTCTGTAATATTCGCACATCGTCGATTTCAAACATCTATTACGCATAACGGTTTTCCTCGAGAATGGAATGAACACTTTGAGGAGAATAGAGGGCAGTAACGGGATTCTATTACAACTGCGGGAATGGGAGGGATCAAGTTCCCGTAACTATTTCCTTATTGCTTCTGTTGCGGTGTTGAGGCGAGGTACCGTCTGCCTTTGAACTGTATAGGGGCCGGCCGTGGGAATCTGCACGTGTACAAACCAGAATGCAAAGTGCTGCTGCTGCTGCTGCAGACCTCTACAGTTACGTCTCACGTCTTCTTAGTCATCATTCCTTTGAGATGAAAAAAGGACAGAATTGCAAATATCTGGGGAAAAAATAAATTAAATGAAGAGAAGAAAGCAATTCTTACTTTTAAAAGATAGAAAAGTTATTTGCAGGGTGTTCTTGTTTATTTTCTTTACCACACCGTTCCGCTTGAAGTAGTTGTTTCTTATAAGGAAATTTTTCTCCTGGAATTGTGAAGCTCTAGTAATTAAACGTTGTGCTAAGACTTCCATTAAGCATTTTCGTCTACTCCCCTTTATCTTGGTTTGTAAATACAGTAAAACCTCGGTAATTCGAGCTCCGGTATTTCGTGGTTCCGTGTAATTCGAGCCGGTCTTGAGAAAATTAAAATTTTACATGGAACTAGAGTAAAATACCATTTTTATATGTTGTCGGCATGTACGTTTTTCGCACTTCCGAATGTGTTACATTTTGAAATTTTTTTCAATTTTCCATGTACAATACAGTTAAAACGTCCCACTTACACCCAGTTTTATAAATACGGTTAATCTAAAGATTATGTTAAACCTAGGTTAAACCTAACCGTGAGTTTAACTCAACGTGCCATATTACAGAGTCTCGGTTAAGTTAAACCGTAGTGGAATACGATTGGTATTACTGCTAAAAGAAGACGATCACAGCCGTTTAATTACATTAGTGATTCAAAATAGCCGACGCTCGTGGAGAATCTTCATTAAGAAACATCGTTGTTCTTCGATATCAGAGAGAGTATCAAAAAACCTATAGAGGACCAATACCGCGTACTTCAGTATGCATGTCAGACTTAACCTCAAATAGCTTCTTAACGCTGGCTACCAACGTTATACTCCCAAACACAATACAACCAATCTGAACCTTGCATGACCATCCGCAACGTAACACCATACAGAATCAACTGAGTAATGAATTAATAATATTAGTGTGCGTATTTTGTGTGTTGTCTAGAATGTTTATGAAACAGAATTCAGTCAAACAATACAATTATTTTTATGAGTCTAGTAAAATTAGGTAATATTATTAGTGTGTTAATAAATCAGGCCCCATAGTAAATCTTACCAGCAGACTGTCTGTCACACACAGTACAATGCTCAATAGGTTTATAGTAGATTTATGGACACCTTCGAAATATTCCATCGTTTTCAGTATGCCTAGAACTTCCAGAGGAGAAATAGCACAGCGCAACTAGTAATTGATGCAGAGATTCAACAGAATGTTTTCAAAAGTAAAAAGGATATCAATTATCTTTTCAAATAATCTTTAAATTCAATCTTTAAAAGACATATTTTTGCACTTTCTCATTTCTTTGTTGCATGTTGTATCCGACTTTCAATTTTTCGAAACAAGGTTAAGAATATAAAGCCTAATTCTGAAGGTTAGGACTGTCTGCTTCGAAAGCCTCAATCTGTTTTAAATTTATATTGATTTATATTTCAAAGTGGTGCATTCTATTTCGAAAAATTCTTGACCGCTCAGTAATATTGATCACTCACTTATCGTCACTCATAAGTTCTTGGAAAACATCTGCAATATCCATGTGTAGGCTATTGCGAGAACCGCCATCTTGCAATGTTGAAGCTTTAACTGCAGTTTAAACGGCAGAGAACTGCCGATCAATTTAAACTCAAGTTAACTCAAGATGAACTGATAATTAAGGTTTATAATACGAAGCAGAACGAAAAACTTCTGTTTAAACTGAACGTAAAGTTTAAACGGCGTTTATAATACCGGCCCTTAGGCTTTTCGTCCGTAATGCACAGAAATAACTCTGACCTCAGACTTCTAACGCATTTCTATTACAGATTGACAGATACCGTTAGGTTTCGATGCGTGCGCTTGCTGTTTCTTTGTTGTCCCTTCACTAATTGGGATCGCTTGTCAATCAATTGTACAGTGCTTACCATCCTTTCAGAAAAATATTGTTACAGTACAGTAATCCCTATCCACCGACAGTGTTCACTAAAATACACTTAAGTAAAAATACACATTTTAAAGCAGTAACAGACTGACCGTTGTTGTAGACGGTACTGTAGTGATCGCACCTGTACGGCAATGGCGGACGGTGGGTTTGAAAGTTGAGGAGGCCAAGACGTGACTGATGAGAGTTTGCATTTTATGTATAAAAATATAGGGCCTGTCACGTACGTCATTACCAAGCGCCGAATTTTTAGGTTTTAATAAACTACAATTAGGTTTTCCAATCTATGCTTTAGAATTTAAAAATTCATATTTAGGAATTTATAGGATTTTAAGGAGAAAAAAAAATGAATAACTTACTGTTAATATATTACAATACTGTTAGAGTTACATTCAAATATCCTTGTTAGAGGCCTAACATTATAAATCTAAAAATTAACCTGATGATTCACGTGATGATAGTGGAATGTTTTATTAAACTATTTATCAATATTAATACATATATAATATACTGTACGTATACTGTCGCAACAGAAAAGAAAAAATTGATAGGAACACCCGCAAACAAGAGAAAAATCAACCAACATCAAAGAAAACTTTTATGCATGGAGAGAAACTAACAACACGTGACTCAGTTTTCTAAAATGAAGAAGAAGGAAAGAGAACTAGCCGAATATAACCGAAAGCAGCCGTGACTAACAGTACCAACGAGTTAGAAAAGAATCTGTCTTCGAACTCGTTGAGCAGAGTTGTCAACGGTGAGTAGGATGTCTCCAAATTCTGCTCCCCTCACACGTTCTAGTTAAGTTTAAACACTCCGCTAACCAGCTATCTTATTGGTTGAACTGCTGTTGTCATGGTTACCGGGGAATAGAGTGATGTAGTTGTCTCCTCTCTCTGCTCTCGCATAGACACAGCAGTCTGTTAGATGTCGACTATACAGGTTACAGCGCTATCTGTTATTTGTCGGTACGAATTATTTGTACTATCTAAATATAGCGAACGGGGATCACCAACTGGATGTGGCCGACTTGACGTAACTTACATCGTAGTCGTATTGAATAGTAAAATCAATATAAAAGGAAAAATATCCGTAATTTGCTATAACTTGTCTGTGATCTTAATTCCGTTGGAATTAATATTGTCATATTGTATTCCAGTAAAATATTAGGGGAGGCACGGCCTCCCTTGCCTCCCCTGAAAATCCGCCGCTGCTGTACGGCTACTTCTAAAGTGTTCTACAGTAACTGTGTGTTTCTTAATGTTTTAATTGTGTACATTACAATGAGTGGAAGGAGTAAGAGAAAACTTAGGTCTCTGAATGTGAAACTGGAGGCTTTGAAAAGACTAGACAAAGGAGAAACATTAAAAAAACTTGCTGCTGAGAATGAAGTCGTGAAGTGACAGTTGTTGATTGGCGTAGAAACAGAGACAAAATTGAGAAGTTTTCATCTAACAAGACAGTGCTCGGGTATATCGTCGTTTGAACGGACGTCAATGAAGAAATCTGAGTACGAAAAAACGGGTGAAGCTTTGTTCATTTGGTTTACTCGACAAAGACAAAAAAGGAAATCCAATATCAGGGCCTATTCTCCAAGAAAAAGCGTTATTTTTTAGTAATGAGTTAAAGGAAAGTGAGGACGATTTTACTGCATGTAGGCTATCTATCCACCCATATAATGACCGATTCAGTAATTCACACATCTAACCATCCAGTATTACTGATTTATTTATATTATGTAGTTAGATATGTATTCATTTATATAATCTACTTACTTACTTTTAAAGAACCCGGAGGTTCATTGCCGCCCTCACATAAGCCCGCCAATGATCCGTATCCTGAGTAAGATTAATCCATTCTCTATCATCATATCCCACCTCCGTCAAATCCATTTTAATATTATCTTCCCATCTACGTCTCGGCCTCCCTAAAGGTATTTTTCCCTCCGGCCTCCCAACTAACACTCTATATGCATTTCTGGATTCGCCCATACGTGCTACATGCCCTGTCCATCTCAAACGTCTGGATTTAATGTTCGTAATTATGTCAGGTGAAGAATACAATGCGCGCAGTTCTGTGTTGTGTAACTTTTTCCATTCTCGTCTAACTTCATCCCTCTTAGCCCCAAATATTTTTCTAAGCACCTTATTCTCAAACAACCTTAACCTATGTTTCTCTCTCAAAGTGAGAGTCCAAGTTTCACAACCATAAAGAACAGCCGGTAATACAACTGTTTTATAAATTCTAACTTTCAGATTTTTTGACAGCAGACTGGATGATAATAATCTATATAATCTACATAATCACTAATTTTTTCTCGCTGTGTTTTTTCTGATATTTGTTCTCCTGTTTCGTTTTGCGTCTTTGTTTCTCATTAAAGTACCTCATGTGCTCTTTATCCTCGCTCTTATAGATTCTCATTTCTCATTCTTGTCTCGATGTTTCTCTTTCTCACTTCCTTTCTTATATTATTGTTTTTGTATGAACTTCTTTTTTCAACTCTTTCATTCTTGTTTCTGTTTAGGTGTAACGAATCATTTTCTTGCGTGCTATGTTATCACGATGCACATTTTCCCATCACGCTATATTTTTTTTTAATTACGATAGCCATGTAATTTTATCACTCTACCTCCATCTGTCTCTGATTCTGACAAATTCAAGTGATCACGAGTACCTGTGATTGCGTCTGATTTGTACCATACATGCAGCACATTATTGTAAAAGTAAATTGAAAAGGATCAGATAAACACATTTAATTAAATTCTGGACAGACGTGATGATGCTTGAAGTTTCACATGATCTCAGTTTGATAAACAGAGAGATAATAAAACACTATGGCTGAATAAACAAATGGAGTTAGTTAATTTTCGAAATAAATGTCAGTTCTACTGATAACCTTACACACTGAGGTCAACTCACATCCATTTACAAGGAAAGTGGGCATAGAAGTTTCTGGGTAGATTTATGGTATACAAAAAGAGTAACAAAAGTAGGCCTACTAAAATAAGGGATATAAAATCGAGAAACTGAGTTGTCCACTCAGAACCTATAAAACATACAATTAAACTGAATATAATATAAGCCACACAACTCAACATGTGCACGCAAAATATCCATCAGATTCCGTTTCACGCGCCACATTTTGCAACATTTGGAGTGTGACATGTTGAATTGCACGTCTGATGCACTGTCGTAAGGTCATCCATGACTTAATTAACTTCACATCAGCTGGGTTCTTTCCATAACGTGTCACAAACATTCGCTACACACGAATCTGAGATTTTGTTTCTGTAAGCCACACAACTCATTGACCCTTTTCCTGCGCCATGGTCGACTCAGCGCCTGCGCTGAAGCCACTTCGAAGAAAAAGCAACGACAGGGCTCCTAGTGGTGATGGTGAAAATAGTGTACAGAACACACCTGTACAAAAACTTTACGAGTTTATCTGCAACAAAAAATCTTCCGTTACTATCATGGGCAAAATATTATGAACAACTATAATCAGGGTAATCATTTATGGATAACCTATATTACAAATATTGTACAGTGCGATTATTTAGTCCTGACAGTCGCCGGCAATGTGCGCCTGGCTCAGGCGAGTCCATTTAGTTACGCCAAGGTGTGTTTGGGTTAGTCAGTCACTTGCCTTCAGAGTGATCGGATGTCATGCGTGAGTTAGAACTGTATGTTTCCAGTAAGCTGTACTGCATTCCTTCACTAACCGCTCGTCTTCTCTCTACTCCGGAGCTCTCCCCATTACTCCTACACTAGTATAGTAATTACAGTCAATAACTCCAACACATTCCAATCTTCAACAGAGGAAATTCTCTTCAAAATATGTGACTGGTTCTCAGTCAATAAATTGATATTAAATTGTAACAAAACTAACATAATTCAATTTAAATCCTGTCCAAATTCAACCTCGCAAATTTATAGCGCAATAATTAACAATAGATCCCTATTACAAACAACAACAACCAAATGTATTGGCTTAAAAATCGATAATGTGTTAAATTGGAAAAAAAATCATATTAAAGACATTACCCCCAAACTAAATTCAGCTTGTTTTGCTATTAGATCTATGCAAAAGATAGTAAATATCAATACATTAAAAACAATATACTTTGCATACTTCCACTCGGTAATGAGTTTTGGAATAATATTCTGGGGAAATTCCGCAGATAGTAACAGTATATTTCTATTACAAAAAAGAGTAATTAGAATAATAGTAGGTGCCAAATCTAGGGAATCGTGTAGGACTATTTTCAAAAAACTACAAATAATGCCCATGGCTTGTCAGTACATTTTTTCATTAATAATCTTCCTCGCATATAAAATCGTGAAACCTTTGTAACCAGTTCAAGATTTCATAGCATAAATACACGTCAAAAAATGACTTTCATACTCCATCGGCAAGTCTATCGTGCTATCAAAAAGGAGTGCGTTATATGGCAGTAAAAATTTTTAATAGCCTCCCTATCGATATAAAAAATGAAACTCAAAACATAAAATTATTTAGGGCCAAATTAAAGAAGTACCTAATTTCTCACGCCTTCTATTCTGTAGGTGAATTCATGACATTCAATAACACTTCATGAAATTTATACTAAAACTATGTGTTGTACTAGTAGACTATATTGTAAATATCGTCGGTATATATCTGATCTAGACTGTGACTATAAATTAAAACTTTATAATAGTATTAAGTTTTTTGACTTGTTCCATATTCTAGCAGTAAAGCAATGTACGAATACCATGGAATGTTAATAAATACAATACAATAACTTCCCCTCTTTCTCGTCGTTGAGCTGTCAGGTCTAAATAATCAGTCTGTACAATAGACAAATAATACTTTCATCCACTAAAAAAGACTTGCATGTGCAACATAGCCCTTCATCCTCTTTCTGATTCTATATTAGCGAGACACACTGTGTTATGTGAAAAAACACTACATATTACCTTCATTCACTAAGAAAACTGAATATTCATAAAAATATTACATAACCCCTTCATCCATGAATGCTTTCAATTATCACTTTTATCACTGCCGTCATTTATCATCTCTTATCACTATCACTAAACGTTTATCACCATCTCTGATCACTATCCCCATCTGCATATTTTTTATCACATCCTGCATTCCTTCCTCCTCCAAATATCTTTTGTATCTTTATCTTCTTGTTTTAGTTACCTGTAACGTGCTTCGTCAACTTCTCAATTTGAGTTAATTATCTTACACTTTCATCGTCGTCCAGCTCTTCTTTATGTTCACACATAGTTTCTTTGTTCTCCTTTTATAATTGAATCTTATTAATTACCTATAAATTAATCTCATTTTATTTTTAAAACCTTAGAGCTATAGCACAGTCTACTATATACAGTCGCGAAGCTCAGTACGTAGTAAATATGCAAACATTAGATAGTTGCTCACCACTAGGATCGTTAATATTGCCTCATTACAGGCAATGAAAAATAATACAGTCACAGTCTATTGTTTCTAGCACCCTCAAAACTCAAGCTTCGTGACGGTATATACTAGACTGTGGCTATAGATGAAGAAAATGAGATAACTATTTTGCAATTATTGAGACATTGTACTTCAATGTAGGAGAATATATTCTTCGTTAGAATTATGGAGTAAACAGGGCAGTGTTATAACAAAAGATGCGAAGTGACGAAATACAGAACATTTTAAGTGGACAAGGACGATCAAATATGGTAATTGTCATAATAGCCCATTTCCGTGATCCCATACACTAATGAGGACTTCCTCAATCATACATTCGTTTGTATATGTCATGGCTTGCAAAATAAGAAAAACATCAACACAACTTATCTTAGCTAGCATAAAATTCAGAATAACAGACACATTCTTATACGAACTATCGGAAAGTATCGAAGTAATGACGTCACAATAATGACCTCACAAACGCATGACTGAACTTCATTGATAAAGAGACGAACTTTGTTTTTAGTTGGTTATTTGACAACGCTCTTTCAACTACTAAGTCATTTAACGTCGTTGGGATTGGTGATAGCGAGATGGTATTTGGCGAGTTGAGGCCGAGGATTCGCCATAGATTACCTGACATTCGCCTTAAGGTTGGGGAAAATTGAATCAAACCAGCTCCCGAAAGCAACTCTGGATCAGTAGGCAAGCGCCTTAGCCGATTGAGCTACGCCGGTGGCTAAGAAACGAGCTCTTATGGCGTAAGAAATTTGAAGAGCTTAGGTAGGTTTTTACGACAGTATTAGCATAGTACAACATTATTATTATTATTATTATTATTATTATTATTATTATTATTATTATTATTATTATTATTATTATTCGGTCGTTACTTTTGGCTAACCTATACATACATAGTTGGTGAACCAAAAAACACTTTTTCCATGCGAGGGATGTTGAAAACAAGTTTTTCTTCACAGTTCCGGAAAATATTTTTCCATTGTCATAATACTTCCTCTTTATGTTTCTAATTATTAATTATCAGAGGGAAAGCGGGACTTGAGACATCGACATTGATTATGACCTTACTTGTTAAACCATAGCAGAATTCCGTTGCTAGAGCAAGACAGATGGCATTGTGTGCACTTCAGTATATTGCAATGGGAATTTCATATCTCATATCTGTATGTGCTAGGTAGGATGTTCCATCCACTCACGAAAATTAACGGTCATTGCTATGTAGCTAGCATTCTGATGGAAACTCCTGGACGAAGTTGTACGCTGCACACTCTGTGAAATTATCAAAATGGACTTACTCGTACTAAGCATATTACAGTCCTAGCTGAAATGGACTTTCTAGAAACACAAAAGAGAAAGTGAAGCTTCGTTAGTTCGAATTGTACTGTAGATGTATGTATGTATGTATGTATGTATGTATGTATGTATGTATGTATGTATGTATGTATGTATGTATGTATGTATGTATGTATGTATGTATGTATGTATGTATGTATGTATGTATGTATGTATGTATGTATGTATGTATGTATGTATGTATGTATGTATTTCTGGATACGTTTTAAGCAGAACACACAATATCATCTAGCATATAAACGATACATATTGCACTATTGTACAAGATGAACGTAAGTAATGTCATTAATTCAGGGGGCAGTTTCTTTTTATGTTTTTCAAATATATTTAAATATAATTTTGCTTTTTTTTTTGTTTCCTTTTCGAGCAAAAATATTGTTTCATATAAAACATTTCATAGCGCATTTTGGGAAAGTTGTTGATTTAATTCCCAACATGCTTACTCGGTTCAAGAGATTATGGTGAATGATTGAAAGGATTTTAGTTTTGTCCTCTAAATGTGCAGAAATTTGATCCGAACAAATGTAGCTTTTTGTTCTGAAAGAAATTTTTAAAATGTTACATTTGTTCGGATCAAATTTCTTCACATTTTAGGGGTTAGGTACAGCTTACAGCAGTGAAATTTTGGAAATATTCAACATTATTTTTCAACTGTATCTTGTACAATAATGAAAATTAATATGTGTAAAACACTGTCCTTCTGCTATATGAAAAAAAAAATTACGATTTAAAAAACTTATTTACTTTTTTTTTTTAAATTTAGTTCACTGTGCAGTGATGAAGCGTTTCCCACATAACTCAAAACCATCCAACTTTCTATGATGAAATTTTTTGTGTGTATTTTTGCATGTCATATATCATATATCATATCATATCATATCATATCCTATCATATCATATCATATCATATCATGTCATATCATATCATGTCATGTCATGTCATGTCATGTCATGTCATGTCATGTCATGTCATGTCATGTCATGTCATGTCATATATCATATCATATCATATATCATATCATATCGTATATCATATCATATCATCCACAAGATAAAGAAATGGAGGAAAAAATTGTTGAATGTTTCCAAAAATTTTACAGCTGTAAACTGTACCTAATCCCTTAAAGAAAAAAACTAAAATTCTTTGAGTTGTTTATTATTAAAATACGCTGTTCTCTTAAATCGACTGAGCATGTTGGGAATTAAATCAATGGCTTTCCCAAAGCAGGCAATGAAGTGTTTTCATTTTTATCTCGAAAAGGAAGAAAATTGTATTAAGAATTTTGTTCGAAATATCTCAAAGAATAACCCTTTGAAATTAAATACATTTCTTCCGGTTCACCATGTATACCATTATTATCTGTGGTTTTTATTGGTCTGCAGTTCCTTTATCAGTTGGTTTGTCTTGATACATCATCGTCAGAACAAAATCACATTTTTATCGGAAAGTGTGAAGCTGTGCTATGTCTAGATTCTTGCGTGAAAACAATGTACTACTTGTAGCTGTAACTTTCATAGTTATAAATTGGGATGCATTGTCTCATTTATTTTCCTTCAGAGCATGTAAAAGGGTAAATTTTCAATTTTATAATAAATCAAGGACTAGTGCTACGATGATAAATTAAATATCTCCCGTCACATTTATTTCTTCTCCTTCGATAGCATGAATGCTTTGTTGAAATCTCCAATCAGTTTTTGTTCCAAGATAAATTTAGAGGTTATGAACATATGGCATTTTGAAACCAACTGTTGTAGAAAAAAAAAGTCAATATCATTGATTTGGACGCGATATACTGATCTCTCATCGCTATTGTACCCGGAATTTTGGTGGTGACTCTGATAGTAACGAAGATATTTCCAAGAAATTCAGGCTACAACTCAGGATGTCTTACCCAAATTTTAAAAATGTGGGACATCGTATTCAGGCCTGTCTGCAAAAGAATGATGGCAATTTATAGCACATACTGTGACGTTAATTTCAGGTAAAGTGAATGGGACATACTCATACATTCTGAAAAGAAACTGTACTCGAAATGCAAGTAAATGTTCGATGTTTCCCAATGACGACTTTTCCAAGATAAAATTTTCCCTAAGATGTATTTCGCAAAGAGCACTTTTACCAATTTATTACTCTCCCAACTACAAAATGATTGAAACTTAGAAAGATAAGTTGTGGCCTATTGATTTCAATTATGTTAATATATCAGGATTGTCTTTCAATTCTTGGTAGTATCTGGATACAATGTTGCAAGTACAGAGAAGTCTCTCCGCACTGGAGACAGCGGAGTATATGCGCTCGTAACTGCAATTATGTTGGTAGAATCAACCGGGCCAGGTTATTGGCTCATTCTTTGCTAAACAACCGTTGGCTAAACAATCCCCACTCAAGAATGTGCCAATGACCCGGCCCGGTTGATGCTACCAACATAATTGCAGTTGCTAGCTCATACACTCCGCTGTCTCCAGTGCGGAGAGACTTCCCTGGCGCACTGTACTTCAGTAACCTAGACATTTTCTTGAACAAGCTCTTGTTGTGAGGATAATATTTTCGCCTTTCGCCTTTTTTTATGGCCCTTGCACGACATTGTCTTCATTCTACAGTTCCAATATGTTTTTCATTATTTTCCGAATTTTTGTAATAAAATTGCCCGTCGATATGTTAGATAGATAAGTGCATTTATTGATGCATAATAAATTATACAAATTCATGTACACAAGATCCTTCGCACGAGCCCGTACGGCCATTCGTGCTATAACTTTGCACAGTTTGAATCTTCAAAACGAAAATAATACCTACTAATAATAAAATAGTAAAACAACAGTTATTATTATAACTACCGTTATCATTAATTATCATAATTACAACTAATCTAATTTCAAACCAAATTTCATAAAAATAATAAAAATAAAAAAATGTAAGATATGAAAAGAGAGAGAAAAATACACAGCGAAACATATATATATATATATATATATATATATATATATATATATATAAACAATTCAATTCCTTATTGAGACTGCACGAAATAATCCAACTAATAAATATAAAGGTAATACATAAAAAACATACACACGCAATAAAATACAAATAGAAGAAAAAAGACACAATAAATACAAAAAGAACATTATTCCCTAATTACTTCATTCGCTCACTGTTGATCCTACTCATTACAACACTTTCCCTTATTTCCTCGGCTCCCTCCCCCTCGGCCAGTTCCACCCTCAACTGTCGAACTTTTGCCATAAATTTTCTCACATTGTAACAAAATTTAACGTTATTTAACATATTGTATGTTGCCAAGTGCCCCCTGCTAGATGTAATGAAGGACTCTGGCAGGAATCGTTTTCTCAGAGCTTCTGTGGCTCCACACTCCGATAAAATATGGTGTGATGTCTCGTCTTTACCACAAAGAGGACATATTCTCGCCCCCTCTTCGTTGACGGTTTTAAGTGCCCTCCAGGCTCCTAGACGAAACCAGATTAACCCCCAGTCTACCTTCTCTGCTACCTCCACAGAGATATAATTCGGCCCCCCAATTTGTTTTGATCATCGATTGGATCTCCAGAGCAACCTTATCCCTACATTCCCCTTCTGTTATTTGCCTGTCTCCATCGATATGTAGTAACCGTCTTCTGCCGGGAGTAATAGTTAATTCTGCCATTATTTTGTAGTGTTATCTGTTTTTATGTATTTTTAGAAGACGAAACATCTCTACTTTCTGTTCCTTAACTACACTGTTCAGTCTGAATTTTGGTCGCTCGAATTCACTACGTCATTCTCGACGTTATTTTCATTGTCACATTCACTTTAGTTATATTTTCGATTATACTGTATTCTTCATCTAGCATTTTTCTGTTCGTGTGAAGCCATTTTAGCATTACGCTTGCGATAACAGAGGAAAAGTCTCTAGCTGTTTGTTCTTGGTTAAATTACAGTGAAGTGCATTACACCCCGCAGTTCGCAAGCATCATTAACTACACAATAAACGTATTAAAATGTATTCATGTCTAAACACAAGAGACGATTTGTGGAAGCAGTAATTGACTAGGTACTTCTGCTGGCCTCTTCGAGTGAAATGTTGTCTGGAGCATTATTTGTGCTCGTTCTTTAGTAAACTGGAACTAAAAATGTGCTGCTAATAACGACTAAAGAAAGAAAACACGGTTTTGGTGTGGCTCGAAGGAGGATCACTACGTTCCCTCCCTCAGGTATAGATTTAATGAAGAATAAAACAAAGAAGTCTCCTTCTCGTACGTGGTAGAAGAGAGACTAGGAATAAATACCTCCTTGACATTTACCTTATCTTTGAAATATTCCCCTATGCTCTAGGGTTGCCAATTATCCCGTATTTCCCGGAGTATCCCCGTTTAACATTATTTTATTTCTGTCTCCCATATGCTGTTTTCCCTGAGCTTTTCTACTGTATGCTATATAAAGTAGTAATTAGCAGATATAATAATAATAATAATAATAATAATAATAATAATAATAGGACTATACCAGTATTTTGCTTTAAAATACATTGGGCCGTATTCATAGACATTTTTAGCGCGGGTTTTCGGTGGATTATCAGCGTTTTTCGTATTCATAAACCAGTGTTAGCGATAGGATATGATTTGAATTCTGTACTAGTAACCAGTGGCTAGCCGGGGCTAGCTTAGTACGCTCGTAGCGCGTGCTGCGAAATGTCCATGAATAGCAGCCTAAGACTTTCATTTTTATACCACTGTATCTGGAATTATTTACTAGTTTCACGGCGTGTCCGTGAGATGAGAAAAATTTGTAAATAAGTTACCTAATAGATAAGAGTGATATACGAGGTTCAAAAATGAATTACAGGCGAATGCCGTAGGTTTTATTTGTCTGTTTGGCATAGATGTTCAGATATAATTAATCATAATCAGGCAAAGACTTTATATTCACCCGGTATTACAGACCTACGAACTTTCGGACATATTACGGGAGTCACTCGCAAGAAACCCAATACTTCTGCTCTCCAACATTGATACGACAATCTCCAGGATTTAGAAGTGATAGTATAATTTTCGTTCTTACTGTAATATTTTGTTTCATTATTATTATTATTATTATTATTATTATTATTATTATTATTATTATTATTATTATTATTATTATTACTACTACTATTATTATTATTGAAAAGAATATTCCTTACCAAACACACATCTCCCGCTTTTCATTTCTCGTAGATTGACAGACTTAATGTTATGTGCGCTCTTCGTTATCATGAAAGACGCAAGACTTTGTTCAATACAGTATTTCACGAATACCGTTGGATGCTTAATCGTATTACAATTACATGAACGTTTTATATTAATTTGTCTCTAGAACGATCTTTCAAATTTCTCGGAATAATTTAGAGATTTCTTCTGTAATGAAATGATAGTTTTATAATGCTAGGTTTTAAGTTATTTCTACGTTCAAGACATTATTTGTTATCTCAGTTTTTCAAAATTATTTTCTATATCTTAGGATTTAAAATTCATTCTTAATATTTGTTTCAATATGATTTTATGAATATCTATCGTTTGGGCATTCTGAAGTGAATATTATTCAAGTCTTCTTTCAATATCTGAATGCAGTTTATAAGAAAATATGAACGTACTTGAGTACAACCACATACAATCCGTCCAAGACATAGTTTATCCTGTCTGAAAATATAATTGGCTTGATTTATATATCTGAATTAATCTAACTTGCTATCAGTGAGTATTTTCACAGAAATCTACTCTTCTTATATAGCTGCAGCCTGCAGAAAAATTTTCGGAAATGTTGGATACTCAGACGCACAGTGCAAGTGATCAAATAACAATATTCATAATGGGAATGGAAACCGACTGACATTTTTTCTGAATTATCAGCAAATTTAACGTTAAGTTTTCGTTTTTGCTCTTTATTTATTTATTTGTATAATTATTTATTCATTTGTATTTATTTATAAATTTATTATTTTATTGTTTATTTTAAGAAAACCTCTATTAGCATGATATCATTATAAGAAAAGAATATAAAATAAATAACAAAGAATCATTTAAGCCATGATCATCATCATCATCATCATCATCATCATCATCATCATCATCTTCCTGATTAGTATTAAACCCTAACGCTTGTTATGGTAGTCTATTAGTTAAAATTTTCATTCCAGCGTTTCCAAGTCTACCCACAGATCATTCACCTTTTGGCTGTATAGTTGTCAAAATAAAACAATATGATGAACATGCATGTAAATACACAAGATTAAACTAAGTTCATAACGTTATTTACAATAACAGTCTAAACCAAATGAATTTATCGCCTATTCTCTACAGTGAAATTATTGTTAACGTTATTCGAAATTGTAAAATTATATTGTGACGAATTATACCATATAAAGGTAACGTATCTTAAAATTATTTTATCAAATTCATATATTGATTCATTGAATTGCAATATGAGATTATTATTACATATTATTATTATTATTATTATTATTATTATTATTATTATTATTATTATTATTATTATTATTATTAACTGTACAAGTCATGAAGGCTTTTTTTGCTGTGAAAAAAACTAAACTATGCCATATTACTTTATCCTAAGAAATATTTTTCCAATCAATTATGAGTACAGTTTACAGAAGTTACCCTATAATGTAAATGCAGTATCGCATATGCGATTTTCTTCCCGGCGAATTTTCCTTTTTCGTGAAGATCTTATTATATGACTTATACATATAAATGATCTTCCTTTTATTTTTAAAATTCCGTCTGGATGCTTATACAAATTTCAAATTTCTTCATTTTTCTGATTCTCCATTCTCGAATTATATTATCTTGAAGAGGCTCAGTTATTTTTCTTTCTTCAAATATTTTCGATTTCAATTCTTCACATTGTGTTGAAGTAATAATCTCAGATTCATAGCCAAGGATAACAAGGATTATGTTTTTGTACAGCCTATATGTGATGTGTAATTCCTTGAAACTATCTTGCTCTTCAGCATGTTCAATAAAGAATAGCGACAAAATGAGATTTTTTATCAGGACCTTGAAATATATTACTTTGATATCTTTAGCGAATATATATTACTAAAACAGAGTTTCTAATAATAATAATAATAATGATGATGATGATAATAATAATAATAATAATAATAATAATAATAATAATAATAATAATAATAATAATAATAAAGATAAGGAATCGCCAACTTAATAAGTTGAAACCTCTAGCTTACTGTATTCTAGCTTTGTAAGAACTCTCCCTCACGTCTACTCATGGGTATCTAACATTTCGATACCCTCTTTGTTTGTAATTTAGCATTATCCCTGGGAGTGACCCTGTTGACTTTCTTAAAATGTATGCTTACCAATCGTCTGTGTTTGTCCACTCCTCTATCAGTTCAGTGGCTTTCTATACAAACTGTGACATCTGATCAGCTGTGGTAGCTATGTACTGACTGGACATACGTCATCAGTGTCTTCATATGGCACTTCTAGGTCACCTGCCGTCACCTACACTGACAAACAGGAACGTTTACCAAGTTTGACACATTGCAAAAGTAGAATTATAACACGAAGAAAAAAATTTTGTGACTGAATTCACGCAGTTTCCTCGATGTATAGTAGAGGAGGAAAAACCTGTTCTGTGACCTTATCATATGCCGTGGCTGTATCACCAATGGGCATAGAGGGGGAAGATAGATTTCGGTTTGAAATGAACTTCAGTGTCAGTAGATTCTTATATCAACCATCATGAAACAAACTCTCTTTCTACTCGTAATAGGTAGCTCATTCTTCCCCCTATCGCACAGCCCACATGTCAGGTCTCGCCTCCTCATCTGTAAGTTTTATATATTTCACATCAATTCCCTTCATTAATATATTGTGAATAATAGCACCGCTATAACTTATTTCTAGGAACTATTATTAGAAATAAATACCAAAATGAGATTATTTAATATGCACTAAAGGCTTTCTCTATAACTCCAATATGGAGATGACTTGGATGCATTGCATCTGTGTATTGTAAAGACATTAACACTGTACCATGCATTATATTTGTGGCATTAATCATGAGAACTCTGTAAATCCGTAATTAGCCTTATTAATTTGTTTGGTTAATAATGAATACAATGAATAATTTAATGTTGTTCCGTCACTGACTTAACATTTCATATATAAGGTGTAAAACCTTTGTATTACATATTTATTTGTATGTATTAACGTTTTCGTCACCACATGCGACATCATCAGATACCATAATTGTAATTCACAATATAAATAACCTCTGTTTATATATATATATATATATATATATATATATATATATATATATATGCCCTTGATGTCAAAAATTTAAAAGCTTAACCTAATATACACAAATGGATATAAAACTACAAGTTTTCATTATTTAAGAATTAAAATTTTGGAAATATCATGCTAATATGTTAAATATGAAGACTTACTTACATGCAAATTTGACTGTTTTGTCATACTGTGAATATTATGAAGTAAGCATATGAACCTGATATTATATTGTGTTCATGTCAAATACACAAGTATTAAATTACAATTCAGGCGTTGAAGCGTTTGTTGAAAACCATTAATGTTGATAGCAAAGGTGTCGCATCAGACGAAATGTTTCCTGTTGTAAACGTGTTCTTCTTTATTGAAATTGGTAACGTGGGATTGAATGTTATAAATATGTTTAACCTCGGTCTTCGATTTGGGAAGAATGTTGTGTGAAAATATGAGGTTAGGAGATTTCCAAAATAATACTTGAGTTGAAGGAAGGAAGACGCCCTCAATCTAAGAGCGATGTGGAATATTACATGCTGCGAAGTTAGTGTTTTAAGGAGATGTACAAGACAGTGTGTTACATGTAGACTAGACGAGAGCTGTATGGTGACTGTAAAATTGTATTTCTACTAAAAGATTTTGTAAAACGTACCGTCGACGTCTAAGTATAACTCTCATTCTGTTTTAACATATACATTCTTAACTTGGGTGAGTAAATGATGTAGTGATGTTTAGTCAACTGTCCGAAGACAAGTCTGAACCTCACAAGTGATACCAACATGGCACTACTTATGAGGCAACTAGACCAGTACATAACGAAGTAAATTGACCAGTTCCTCTCTTCCGCCATTGCATATATCGCCGACTAGCTACATATTACACTAATCAGACTTCAGATGCATGAATGATGTATTAACTACTTTATTCAGTAATATTTTACATTAATACAGTAGTTTTCGTAGATCGAATAATTGATATTTTATTGCGTATCAAATATAGAATGAAATATTGCATACAGATGATTTAAATCAGTGTTTCTCAACATTTCTGATGATGAAGCCCCCTTTTCCTCACTTTACTTTAGTACGGCCCTCTGGTCTAAGATGTAGAGAAGAACAATGATTCTTAATCGGGAGACTGCGGTCCTTTTGGGTGCCAAAGAGCAGTTAAGCGATGAAATGGGTGAAAATTATATTTTCTACATTTTTAAGCTATAGACTTAATTATTTTCTATAAAGTAACGTCTTGTTATTAGTGTTAATGTCCCCAGGTATCATTAGTATCAATTTAATACTTTTTGAGTTACTGCATAATTTTATATTGTTTTACTTTTTCAAAACGTATCTACTATAAGACATAAGTTATGTCTGAAAAAATTGTACAGTATCATTGACGTGCACATAACTTAACATCAGATCATTATTTGAATGTGTGACCACAAAATTAGTTTAAAACTTAAACTCTTTCTAGTCCGTTATATTTATTTTTTTGCTTTTCAAAATATTTACTTTATTCAAAAAGGCTCTGTAGTTTTTGATGATCATGCCTTTCAGAACATGCAGTAAAACTTCGAATTTTTTTTATCATGAAATATGTTGCAAGCCTATAGCATTCTATTTGAATGTGAGTAAATGCACCAATAATAAAAGTGTGGAAAAATGATTTTAAAATGTAGATTTCCGTTACAAGAATAAATATGACTAAAGCATGAATTTTGGGGACTATTATGTTGACTATTACACTTTCATTACGTCATACTACTTTTGGCCAATAAAACGGTACAGAACGACATGTTTAAGTCAATCATGGCTGCTTATCTTACAATTTTATCACCTCCCTAGCATTTGATTTTTATCACCTCCCTAGCATGTTTGTTTTTATCATCTCCCTAGAATTTGATTCTTTGTTTGTCAACATTGTACCTTTTAAAATGATTCATGTCTATTTCATCATCTCTAATTAAAACTTTTCTATCATTTATCTTGTTTATATTATTTAGGTTATGTTGCAACTTCTGTTGTATGAGATTATGGATACTCATGTATCAGAGATTGATAATTGAAGTGGAATGCAACTGTTTCAATGAAAATGAAACAATCAGCAAAGTCTTCTTGGCTAGTAATCGTCCATAGAATTCAATTAAAATTGTATAGTTGACACAACTGTTAAAAGGAAATAGCTCATCATAACACATTAATGCCAACCAGCGGAATATTTGAAATCATGAGATGGTGCAGTAATACATTTGAAGACAGTTTAGTATTTCAGTAAGTCAATTAATATTTTATTGTATTAGAGCACTTTATTTCTTCTAATCTTTATACAGGGTGTTTCAAAAATACGGGGCATAATTTCAGGTATGTATTTCCCACAGTTCATTACAACATGTGTCCGGAAATGCTTTATTTCCGAGTTATGGCCTTCACAACATTGAAATTCATGGGAACGTTTTTCTTTCCGCAGGTCGTTGCCGTCAAAGGAGACATTAAGAGGGCACACTAACAGTTCATTCCGAGGCGAAGGTTACATTCAGTGTTGTGTAGGCGTTAGACTGTGCGACATGTATTCAAATCAAGAGCTTGCAGAGATACACTTCATGTACGGTAAGGCGGACGGCAATGCTGCGCTGGCTCGTCGTTTGTACCAGGAGAGGTACCCACAGCGACAATGTCCAGATCGGAAGACATTTGTACGTCTCCATTACCGTCTGTGCGAGTAAGGAAAATTTAACTCTCCTGGTTTGGGAAGGGGACGACCAAGATCTACAACTCCAGAAGTACAGGAGGAGATTCTGGAGGCTGTGATCATGACTCCTTCTATCAGCACACGAAGGGTAGCGTTGCAAGTCAATGTTCCTCATACGACTGTCTGGAGACTGTTGAAAGAGTATCAATTGTATCCTTATCATTTGCAATGTGTACAGGCCCTATCACCAGCAGATTGCCCTGCATGAGTTAGGTTCTTGCAGCAGTGTTGTGTAAATCCGAACTTTCCTGCCTTAGTATTATTTACAGATGAAGTACAGTTCACACGAGATGGCATAACAAATTTCCACAATCAGCATGTATGGGCGTATGAAAACCCACGTGCAACTGTTCCATCTCATCACCAGGTGCGGTTCTCCCTCAACATGTGGGCCGGTATCATTGGTGATCGATTAGTTGGACCCCATGTACTTGTAAACAGACTTACGGGGCAGGCGTACACAAACTTCCTGGAAAACACCATACCTCATGTTTTAGAAGACACTCCACTGATCAGTCGTCAACACATTCACTTCTTGCATGATGGCGCTCCTGCACACTTCAGTCGTACGGCTCGCCGGTACTTGGATCGAAGGTTTCCTGATCGATGGATAGGTAGAGGTGGCCCAATTGCTTGGCCTCCACGCTCACCTGATCTGAACCCTCTCGATTTCTATTTGTGGGGCCATTTAAAATCATTGGTTTATTCGTCTCCGGTGCCTGATTTGGATCCCTTCGGAATCGAATTGTGGCATGTTCTGAGGACATACGCAATACTCCTGTAGTTTGGGATCGTGTTCGCAGGTCAATGAGACATCGATGTGAGGTCTGTATTCAAGCAGGAGGTGGACATTTTGAACATCTTGTGTAATGACAACGATCTGCGGGAAGAATTTCAATGTTGTGAAGGCCATAAGTCGGAAATGAAGCATTTCCGGACACATGTTGTAATGAACTATTTTGATTGTCTACATGTGGGAAATACCTGAAATTATGCCCCGTATTTTTGAAACACCCTGTATAGCCTACGTTCTTCTAATCGTGTAATAGTCATTTAGATCTCACTCCAGTTTTGATCTTCTCTATATAAATCAAAGTCTCTTATGAGATTACTGTAGATAAGATTTGCCAATATGTACTGTAAATGAAAGTTCAATGATTATAATTATTCATGCAAAAATTGAAAATATATTATGTCGAAATAATGGCCAAAGTTTTATCCTTTTCTTCCCGTAATGGGAGGTCACGGACAAAATAATCATTATTGTAAGTTTTAAATTTAATATATTATTTTAATTACTTGCAAGATTAACTATATAAAATACACGTTACTATAGACCTATATTCAGTAACAATATTATAATTACTTATTTCTAATCAATTTAGATACATAGTTTTCAAAATAAACCATATTTCACACTACAATGTTCTACATCCTACACCTAAGTTCAGGCACCGCACTAAAGTGATGTGAGGATAAAGGGGACCCCATCCAAAAAGGCATTGGAATAGAATGTAGAATACAGTAATACGAAATTCTGCATCAATTTAATAAGATGACAAATAAATTACAGCCTGATTCGTTTGAGTATGGATAATATTAATTTATTATTGCAAAGCTATTATGATAGTAGGAAAATTTTCTTGCAGGTTATATTATGATTAAAAGATGGGAGTTTCCATATATGACAATCAACAATGCATAATCTGAAAGGACAAATGAAAATCGTAGATGATTAAAATGGCTACTACAAATCAACAGCGGGCACAATGTGTTCTTTAGTTTGCTAAATTTGAGAGTGTGAAAAGAGTTCAAAGGGAATTTGGACGTGAGTATAGTGTGCGTAATGTACCTAAATACGATTCAATAATGTTGTGGTATCGAACATTTGCAGAAACAGATTCTGTATTAAGAAGAAACATGCATGAGGTCACAGGAGAAACCCAGTACGAGAAGCAGCTATGTCTTGGCTTGGCCCCCAAAGTCCCCAGATCTAACCCCTCCTGACTTATTTGTTAAATACATTGTCTATTCACAGAAACCTAGAAATATTGATGATCTGGGAGTAAAAATTACTCAATCTTTTCAACAAATCACCCCTCTTATGTTATAACGGACACGGGTTGAATTGCATCACCGTTATGAGTTGTGCAGGGTGCGCAATGGGGTTCATGTTGAGCTCTCAGGAATCTCCTTTCTTTCAGTGTTGCATGCACAAAGTTTCAACAAATAGAGTTCAGTAGTAAATGTTTTACGGTGCTTTTATTTTATCCATACTCAAACGGATCACCCTGTATATCTTTATATGTATAATACAAAATAATTGTATGTTTCAATTTCCTTAGCAGCTTTTAATTATTATTATTATTATTATTATTATTATTATTATTATTATTATTATTATTATTATTATTATTACAGTATATCACTTATTATTTTGTTCGCGGTCCCCCATTAACTACTTTGCGGACCCCCAGGCGCCCTCGGGTCAGAATTACGGGTAGTTCATGACAAGGAACATGAAAAACTAGACCAAAGTTTATATACAGCGAAGTGCGACGTAAAAACATTGTTCCACAAGTTATATTAATAGTTGTCTCTGTATGTATTACGTCATTACGTCCTGTCCTTTGAAAATGCAAATTGGAGGGTTAAACAGTAATTGAAAATCGTGAGCCGCAAAGGGACCGCATTATTAAACAGCAGCCGCAGGGTTTTGTACCCGCGGCGGCGTAACACAACACTTCTGCGGCCACGGGTGGAGATCCAATACAGTTGAGTGAATGGGCGCGCTTGTATTGTGTTGCTGCAATTGAAACTTTTCCAATACTGCTCTCCAAGTCATGTGGGCTGCAACACACACACAAATTGGCGTGGAAGCAAGTTGATACATCGCTGTCTTTCCCTGGAACGAGATGCTCGATTCGTCGACCATGCCTAGAGAATTCAATTTCGAAGGGTTATAAAAATCCGAAACAACGATAAAATATTCTCGAAAGGAACTTAGCCTACATATTGCCTAACGCTCATACTTCAAGTCACGTGATTACCGTAACTTCGTGTACATTTTTAAGACTGAAAATTTCTTACCGCTACCAAACAATGCGAGTAACAAGAGTTTTTGACGAAGTTTACATTATAAGTGACTTTTATAACAGATCAGTTCATAAGGTCAATTTTGTATCATATCTGAAACGAATTTTATCCTTATTTTATATTTAACGTTGTGAAACGATATGTGAATCAATAGGGAGAAATTTAGCATTTCGCCTCAACAATGAACAAATTTGTTTATATATATATATATATATATATATATATATATATTATATATATATATGCGTTGTTATGAGGCAGTTTTATCAACTAGGAAAACAATGTTGCCACAACTAAACTTTTTAAGTTTCTCTTTCCATTGGTGCTATTTTTATGAACCTCAGATTCATAGAACGTAAATTGCATGTGTTCGAAACGGGATAGATATTTTGTACGAGCCCTGTATTTACAGCTATTGTTGTTAGGCTTTGAAAGTTAGCATTTCCAAACAGAAACCTGTTGCTAGGGAAACCATTCTTCATAACTTAAAACTATACTAAATAGCCCCACTACAGTGCACTTATTGTTGCTTACAAGGGATGCTTTCGGACCTTCCGACGAGAATTGTCACGAAAATTTCTGGGCTGAACAAGCATGAGGTCAAAGTACTTAACCATATAAATGTTTACAAGTTCATTGGACCATTAATTTTGTTTTGATAATGAAACTCCAGAAGTACATAGCTGTAAATACCTCTTCAGATTAGTGGAAATATACCCAGTTTTAGAGAGGTAAGTGTTACAAAAAAGTAAAGAATGCTAATGAACTTAGTTTCATTTCGAATATAAGTGATGCTTCAGGAGAGCAATTGATCCTTTCAATGCAGCTAAAGTTACAATCGGAATAATAGATGTAGGTATTCCAAGCCTCTTAAACACATTTTTCGTGAAGGGAGTAGCGTTACCTCTTGCTCCAAGCAGAAGTCCGATTACTTCAAGCTCTTTTAGTTGGCATTCTTTTCTTTTTTCCTTATCCACTTCTGCTGATTTCATAATCGGCAGTTATGGAACATACGGGAAAGACACCCTCCGCTAGCTGCAACAAGCAAATAAATTGTAAAAAAGTGTGAAAGAGAGATTATTCTGGAACAAATAGTAGAAATTATTCTCACACTTGTCTCAGAAAGTTGGATATTAATTGAGATATTATATAAAAATAGAATTAGAAATGAGAATGTCAGGAAGGATTGATTGTAAAGGAAAGGACTATAGATGGGATGGGACAGAGAACTCTACAATGGCATGGTACGTATGCGGTAGCCTATATGAGAGATTGCCAAAAGCAAATTATAAATTTGTCGCCAGCAGACATCAGAAGAGAAAGAGCCAGCATAACATGGCGTCAAAGAATTGCAAAAGCCTTGAAGATAAGATAATATTTAGAAGATGGAGAATGACAAGACCGAAATTTGTTGGAAACAGGAATAAAAGGCAACCAACGAAAAAGAGAATGCTTGTAGAAATAAAGTGAAAGTGATTATTTGAAATCAGTAAAAAAAAATATGACGATGAACTGAATTATATTCTAACAATTCTACCTTGAATCTTGTTTCCTGTATAAGATGAATAGATTATAGGCATAAAATCAGCTAAGCAGTATCTTCATGGAAGTAATTCTACAGGATAATTCATAAGTAATTTTAAATACTGAATGTGTGTAATAGAGACTTAAAAACTTGATTAAAACTCTTATATAGTTTTTTTTTTCTGAAAATAAGTCTTCTTTGATAGGGTCGACCAGGGTAATTGTAAACACTTTTCACTGATTTCAAATATATTTCAACATTACAAAACCCTCAGTAATGGTAAGCATGACAAAGAAACATTGTGTTATTTTTAGATCTTTCTTTTTCATGAAAATGGGTTTAAAATAATAAGGTTGACTTTTTTCACCTTTTAATTGCTAGTTTACATATACTCCACCTGTTTACATTTACCCCTTTGAGAGGGGGTAATTGTAAACACAAATTTTCGCACGGGCTAACAGACACTGAACCTTTTTATTGTCCTGTTTCAGAAGATAGAACAGTACTTCTTCAGACTACAATTTTGGTCATTGGTACATTTCGTTCCTTTAACCTATGATATATTACGGATATAGGAACTCTGTACCTCTTCTGAGCTTCACGATAACTGTAGTTACCATTTTTTACATCTGTGACAGCCCCCTCTAAATTCTCTACACTGTAGTTGAGTGGGGATCTCTTTCTAATATAATTTCTTGGCATTTTGATTACTGAAAAGTACGAAATGTAACCATAGTAAAACATAACAATTAAAGTTTTATCATATACCGTCAATGCTTGTTAAATGGAGAAGCATTGACGATATATGATAAAACTTTAATTGTTATAGTGTTAGCTTATCGTGTTAGCTTATCGGCCAAATCATGCCCTTTAAATTTAAATTTAAATAGTAAAACAAGTTTACAATTGCCTCCAAGCAATTAAAACTATGGGGCAAATGGAAACACGTCGTAATTTAATGAACTGAGGTTATGGGAGATCTCAAAACCATTGTAATAAATGTTAACTATTATATATTACTCATAAAAACAACATATTCTTAAAAAATAGCACTGTACGTTTACTTACAATGCCAAAATTTAAGATGAAGCAAAATTCTTTCTCAACTTTTTTGTAGACAAAAAATTCCTTCACAACTAAGAAGTTACTCCTATTTGGCTCCAAACTGCTTTGTAGGTTAGCCAACATGTTAATTTAAATATTCCCCGAATTAAAATTTGTTTATTGACAGTTTTGTATTTCTCACAGCATTTGTTTACAATTACCCTCTATTTATAATTACCCTGGTCTACCCTACAGGGTTATGCAGATTAAAAGTGGTATCAAACTCAACAGACACTGAAAGTAATTTCTCCCAAATAATTTACGAACATTACAGGGTGCTCAAAGTAATTTCTCTGAATTCTTGGAAAGAAACATGCTCGTCATTTTGGCGTTCTTGTAACACCTTGTTACTGATCCCATTCAATTCATTTAGATCACTTTCGGAGTCACGTTCGATTCATCGCTGAAGTTCAGTTCAGTCTAGAATGTCGTATGCTGTACACTAGCGACTTCAGACGATCCCAATCAGGGGTTCATGTCTGGTGATCTGGCTAGCCAATTTACTGTTTGTTTACGACCTATTCATTTCACTGCGGCATAACTCTGAAACAAAGCACTTTCAGAAACAATTGTTATAGGTCGTTATGATCTCCCTTTTACTTTATGACACCGTTCCAACATTTACTCTTACGAATTGTCCTGTGTAAGGTACAGAATTATTTTCTACTTTTCATTGCGAAATTTGTCACAGTACTTAAAAGTTCAAACATACACCAGACTGAGTAAGACATAGCCATTACTCTTGTAAACAAGAATGTCATTTTATAGGATTCGTCCCTGTGTCATACGTGTTTGTTATTGTTTTGTCTTAGCAGAAAATAAACCATGACAATAAATTATGGTTTATTTAACGACGCTCGCAACTGCAGAGGTTATATCAGCGTCGCCGGTGTGCCGGAATTTTGTCTTCCAGAAGTTCTTTTACATGCCAGTAAAAATAATAAACCATGAAGTTAACAGAGAGATGGAAAAAATGCGAATCACATATTAAGTGTGATATTGGTGGAATTTCCGGATTCATTCAATCGTTCATTGATTCATAGTTTTCTGCCAAAGAATAGGTCTTTCATTACAAACCCAGCATTCTCCAATTTTTCCTATTTTCTGCTTTCCTCTTATATTCCGCATATTATCCATATATCTTAATGTGGTCTATCATCTGGTATCTTCTGCCCCGAACTCTTCTCCCGTTCACTACTCCTTCCATTGCATCCTTCAGTATGCAGTTTCTTCTCAGCCAGTGACCAACTAATTCCTTTTTCTCTTCATGATCAGTTTCAGCATCATTCTTTCTCCACAGACTCTTTCCAACACAGATTCATTTGTAGATTAATATTAATAGTATTTATTAATTGAAGATTTTCTTCCTCAGCTAATTTAATAACAATGAAACTCAGTATACATATACAGTAGTGGAAAAAAAAAAAAAACCGGACCGACCCTTGTAGCTAATTTCAGAGCCTTGTTCACTCCAGAGCACGATAGACTGGTAACTTAAGGCTGATTCACAATAAACCCGGAACGGAAACGAGAACGAGAACGAAAACGGAAATATTGTTAAAATAAATGTTTTAAATGTGAGCATTCACAATTTTAACAAGAAGCTTGCCGAAGCCCGGAAAGGGGAACGTGAAAATTAATTGTGAATGCTCAAATTTAAATGCATTTATATTAACAATATTTCCGTTCTCGTTCTCGTTGTCATTTCCGTTTCAGGTTTATTGTGAACCAGCCTTAAGACTTTCGTGATTCGAATCCTGCCTGAGAAGGAAAGCTTTTTTTGTTCCTTATTCCAATTTATTACCAATAATTTTCGAGTGCAACGATATTTTACTACTTAATTAACTTATTATGCCCAGAACATGAATTTTTACCAGCAGCCGAAAAGTATTGGAAATAAATTTGAATAAGGAACAAAATAAAGTTTCCTTCCCAGGCAGGATTCGAACCACGAAAGTCTTAGTTACCAGTCTATCGTGCTCTGGAGTGAACAAGGCTTTGAAATCAGCTACTAGGGTCTGTCCGGTTTTTTTGCCACTACTGTACATTAAAAATTAAATAATTATAAATCTACGAAATTACGTGAGGTGAAACTAGTTCTTTGATGATGTCATCAAGTGAAGAGACGAAGCGGCCTGTAGTAGTACTCTGCTCCACCGAAGACCACAGAACTCGTCCCTCCGACAGAAGACAGTGCCGAGATGAAAGTGGAAGGAGGTAAAATTGGAGACGAAAATGGATACTATAGCTGTTTATAACAAATTAAGGACATTCTATGGTAAAAGAAAACATTTAAACAAATGGGATCGATAATTGGGGCTTTGCCCTGTTATAGACAAATAAATAAATGAATAAATAAATAAATAAGTGAATAAGTAAATAAATAAATAAATAAATAAATATATATATATACATAAATAATTCAATAAATACATAAAATAAATACATAAATAAATAAGTACATAAATAAATAAATAAGTAAATAAATAAATAAATAAATGTGCAACTGTTACAGCAATAAAAGTGATACAGTGCTTTCAACAAAAATGTTGATCATTATCATGTTTAAATATGTCATTATGTTGCTCAATTGCTTGAGCTACACAAACACACTTGTTATATACTAGCCGAGAAATGTCTTGCTGCCCGTGAAGAACAATTTGAATCGACAATTAATAAACTTTATTTTGAATAGCTCCGAATTTAGTTCAATCCAGATCTCGCAAATGTAATGTAATCAATAGTTCCTACATTTCATATATGCAGGATTTAATAATTTAATGGAGAGAACAGTGTGATCTGAATCTGTAGGGAGGCGTCATGAAATTTTAAATTGCATTTAGTATTTTTTATTTAAATTGGCTTTTATATCTGTACTAACGTCACTAGCATGTAAATTATAAACATAAATTAATCATGTTCGTTTGAAAATGTAACGCGCTTATTTTGTGACAAAATATACTCGTGATTTTAAAATAATATTGTGTACGACCTAAATAATACCTCGATATAAAAATTTTAACACAGATATCTTAATAATAATGGTAATGGTAATGATGATGATGATAATGATAATGATAATAATAATAATAATATAATAATAATAATAATAATAATAATAATAATAATAATAATAATAATAATAGATACGTTGTAGAATACTATTATTGAAACTTACGTAAATTACCAGTTAAGCTGAGTGTATTAGAAATATAAAGATAATTACTTAGGGATATCATTTGTAAAGTAAAAATGTAATTATTTATGTATTTAAATATAATCACTGTTCAATAAATTAAGAAAAGATCAATTCAGTAAACCAATCTGAAAAACTCAGATTATTAAATATTCCTTATGAGTATTATATTTAACTACGAATGTAATTTACTATGCGTGTTGAATTAGGTAATTATGCGTTTTAGTTTTGAAAGATGATACCGTCCGACAGGTTCTAATATCAGCAGGAAGAAGATTTCAGATTCGAGAGGTGTAGATTGTAATTGAGAATAACGACATTTTCTGTGCTTAGGTATAAGCATAATAGTTTCTTGTTGAGATCGGATGCCAAAGCTGTTGAGAGATGAGAAATTCTGAAACGGAAATGACAGATAAGATGGACAAGATGTATCTTGAGTTAAATCAACATAGAATGAGGTGAAGGACAAGATTTTCAGTCTCTGAAATTTAGACTCGAAACACTTTGGATACTTGTTTTTGTTGTAAAGAAATCCAACATTCCAGTTTGAAAAGAGTTTCTTCACATTAATCTAATTGCGAGAAAAGTTTCACTGAGTTTGTAGGACAAAACTTTTTTGTCTACAAAGTTAACAATAAAAGAACAATTTATAATGCACCTTCACTAAACTTTACAACTGCTTTCAGCTTTCTCATTCTTAACTTTTTAGCGTGCTCGGGGAAAATATTTTATTTATTAAGCATCTTACTAGTTAGCTTGAGTCTAAATATAAAATGAATGAAACAATGCAGATACACTCGTTTCAGCTCCTTTGGTGTATTCCATCGCCAGTCATAATTACAATGTTAGACTACCTTTTATTCCAATATATTCCATCTCAACTTTCACACATCTGAACGCACGCCGGCCACAGCAGCTGGGACCCCCGCCGAAACAGTTATAATATCCCCACTACCACTTCACGTTCTCATAGTTACAGTTACAATTACAATGATAATAAACACATACCTTATCATAAGAGATGTTGAAAATGTTGTTCTTCTCTATCCACACATATCTGGCATCAGTATCATCCAACTTCTCCTCAGTAAGAACTCGTTTTGTTACTCTTCGCTTTCTATCGTGAATCGATCCCGTTTTCCTGAATTTGTTCACAAGTCTTCGCACGGTTTCTCTGTGGGATAGGTAAACCGGGAAATTGTGTTTCAAATCGCCTTCTAACTTCCCTACAAGAGTTTGTTGTCACATATGTGTTGTACATAAAATTCCTTTGTTGTAATGTGTAATCGCGTCCAGGCATTATGGAAAACTGCGCAACCACTGATAACGCTTGTAACTTAATTAACACTTAAAACTCGTACATTTATGCGCATGGAACAGGAACGAAAGAAACTAGACAATGGCTTCATATGCTCATGGAACAGAAAAGAAACAAACTAATAGCACTCGCAACTTAATTAACACTTAAAAACTCATACTTTTATACGCATGGAACAGGAACGAAACGAACTGATAACACTCGTAACTTAATTAGCACTTAAAAACTCATACATTTATACGCATGGAACAGGAACGAAACAAACTAGACAATGGCTTCATATACACATGGAACAGGAACGAAACAAACTGATAACACTCGTAACTTAATTAGCACTTAAAAACTCATACTTTTATACGCATGGAACAGGAACGAAACAAACTAGACAATGGCTTCATATACACATGGAACAGGAACGAAACAAACTGATAACACTCGTAACTTAATTAGCACTTAAAAACTCATACATTTATACGCATGGAACAGGAACGAAACAAACTAGACAATGGCTTCATATACACATGGAACAGGAACGAAACAAACTGATAACACTCGTAACTTAATTAGCACTTAAAAACTCATACATTTATACGCATGGAACAGGAACGAAACAAACTAGACAATGGCTTCATATACACATGGAAAGGAACGAAACAAACTGATAACACTCGTAACTTAATTAGCACTTAAAAACTCATACATTTATACGCATGGAACAGGAACGAAACAAACTAGACAATGGCTTCATATACACATGAAACAGGAACGAAACAAACTAGACAATGGCTTCAGTGCGACTGCTGTTCACTCACAGAACCTGCTGTTGCGTGTCACGCGCGGGCAACGAGAGTTCCAGCTGTGTGATATTATACTCGTAACTGTTTCGGCGGGAGTCCGAGATGGTGCGGCCGGCGTACGGCCGCAGTCTGAAAAAAAAGAACTGTAATTCTTAAATTTACGTAGTTACCATAATATGAAAAGTAATATCGAATTTCCTCTTCCTGAATTCTTAGCCAGCACTCACTTTAGAAAAGGTAGGCATATTACGAAAATGGATAATTTTCATGCTACTAAAATTTTTAATTGATTATTTTACGACGCTTTATCAACTGCTATATTTGTTTAGCTTCTGAGTGAGTTGAAGGTGATAATGCCGGCGAAATGATCTAGGGTCTAGCGCTGAAAGTTACCCAGTATTTGTTCTTAACGGGTTGAGAGAAAACCCCGAAAAAAAAAACTCAACCAGATAACTTGTCTCAACCAACATTTAAACTCAGACTCGCACGTTCCACGGTCAGGCATGCTAATTGTTACTCCAAAGCGGTGGACAATACGGCAAATTAGATGACTATGACTACCTGTACAACATATGCTAAACGTATAGAGACCGTTGATATAACGGCACATAACTCTTCACATGCCTCACAAAAACACAATTAATGATATTTTCTGCAATAGTATGGTATGGTCAAGGGACGGGACGGGGAATTCGTATTGTAAATAGAGCAGTCAGTATATTAGTATACATCGTGAGGCTAGACCTGGCATGTCAGATGCGCGAGAGGGGAAGAGACGGCTGGTCGGTCGGAGGGAGTGGTGCGTTCCGCTACTATCGTTCCATAAAAACATTGACTACACCCACGCTCACGTGTAAGCATGTTGTGTCTTTTTGACTACACTTGTGTTGTTGACATAATGAATATCACACAATATTGTAAAATACATTACAACAGTACAATACAAAGTAATTTAGAAGTGTAGAAACTACCTAGTCAAAGTAATTGATCCACATGTTTTTTTTTTACTAACTTCATGATCGAATCAATGTGAATGTAACATTATTTTTTGCTATAACACTTTCCATTAGCCCACATATCACACCAATTGGGATTAATTCAGGATGGTATGAAGGTAAACGTAATACTGAGTGGCCAGCTACGGCTAAAATACCATAAATTTTTAACATTGTACACTTCGACTTGTGGAGTTATATTTTTTTAGTTGGTTATTTAACGACGCTGTATCAACTAAGAGGTTATTATTTTATCGTCGATGAGATTGGTGATAGCGAGATGGTATTTGGCAAGATGAGGCCGAGGATTCGCCATAGATTACTTGGGCGAATATCTCTCACACTGTTCACATTGTCATTCGCAGACTGCTTCCTTTCATTTACAGGTTATTGAAGTGATTTCCTGGCATTTCTCATGTACTGCGAAGTGGCGTAAATTAAAATTATTGAAGTTCCACATTTTCCATCCGACGAGAAACAATGATTAGATTTCTAGCGCTTGACTTCCGAATTCACATGGGAGGTCATGTTTGACCGTAAAAAATTGTAACATTGTACTATTTCTGTGTAAATTAAGAGTTTTTGTTCCTTTTCCTGCACGAAGAGCGAATCCAATTCTCGCCCTCTCTGTTGGTCAATTCGCTTGCTTCCGTCCGTTATCTAACTTTAGCTGGGCAGTCTACTAATATAAAGTTTGTTTGAGAAATGGAACGGAGTTACAAAATTTATTTACAGACGAGCAGTATAATCAGTGAGGCAAGGTTGTGAATCTTGTGGACTAATGCATTTCACATTGGGTGGAGGTTTCTTATGAACAAACAATTCACGTGTATAGAGGGACAACGCTCGTCCGTTGAGTCCTCCTTCCTCTTCTTATATTATGTTGATCTTTCACCGTCACCTCGTGCGCCATGATGAGATGAAAGTCACGTGTTTACAAATGAAAGTGGCCGTAAGAACGGCGCCCTTATAACGAAACTACTGTTAAAGGCGAAATCCGATTTTCATCTTGTATTAACGTTTTTGTTATGGCTAAAATCTTGTGTTTTCTTAGGAAATTTATGTGAACATTGTTTCGGAAGTAAAGTCCTGCACAACAGTGTAATAGAATAGTACAGAGTGATTCAAGAATTGTGGCCCGTACTTCGGAAGTTCATTTGTAACGCAATTTTTAGTAAAAATAAAATTCTTATGAAGAATCCATTTCGGAATGATTACAAAATTATATCTGTGGGCAGCACTGTTGTTTGTAGTTGCCTTGGCTATAAGAATGAACATGTTACAGTAAGGGCCTCTTTATATTTTATCCGTCAGGTGACACACAATCTAAATCTCACATTCCCCGAATGATGGATCAGTAAGTCATGTGCATTGGCCACCAAAGTCCCCGGACTTATGAGGGTGAACGTAAGGCGAAGTGTATAAAAACAACGCAACACATGGGACGAATTGTTTGCTCGCATTACAGTCAACTGTTGAAATGTATTAGTAGGTCCTACCACGTAGAAAAGCAACAAATGTAATCATTAAGTAATTTGTCATTCCTTCTTGCCGCTTGTAGTGCTTATTATTCGTAACGTACAAATTGTTGTATCTCCATACCCATTGAAAATTTGACACATGGTTATATTAACATTTTTACTCGAAATAGTCCATGCTAGCATATCTTAAAATGTTAACTATTCCTTCTGAATCATCCTGTATCTCAAATATTCATAATGCATTTAGATATAACCGTAACTTCATTACTATAAATTATTTTTACTACAAGTTGCTAGTTGCTACTAGTTGTGTTTTGAAAGTTTCTTCTTAAGTTTTGGCGTTACAAAAGGAGTTTTAACCTCTTTGAAAAATTTTCATTAGTTTTATTTAGAAAATCTTATCCGTTTTCGTATTTCCATAGTTCGTTCAACGCTCGAATTCTCACAAAAAAAAATAGCTACCATTACTTATGCCCCAAGCCTCGTAATTCAGTTGTCCTCTGTAGTCTATATTTCGCCAGAGTTTATACTGGATTCAAGGTTTTCGGATTTAAACTTGATACAAGATTTGGATTTCTTATAGCAATAGCAATTCTTAGCGTGAATTTCTTCTAGAGGGAAGTAAAACAATCGGCTCTTGTGCAGCATAATCAGAGTAACATTATCTATCACGTACTTCTCCTTCTAGTTTTCTAACTATTAACACTGTTAAAGATTGCAGTCGTTCCTTTTTATGGAATGAGGAATCAATGCTATTGTTTCGAGGGTTCCGAAGAATTTTGCAGTGTTTAAGAGTAATTTTGCTAGGTTAAATTTGACGAAGTTTCATAAGTTTCTTAAGTTTACTCTTTGTGATTTTTCTTATGTAACTTTTTTTTGTCCCGCGCCGTGGCGTCTTGGTCTAAGGCATCCTGCCTAGGACTCGCGTTACGGAATGCGCGTTGGTTCGAGTCCTCATTGGGGAAGAAATTTTCTCATGAAATTTCGGCCAGTATATGGGACCGGTGCCCACCCAGCATCGTGCTAACCATACGATACCTTAATTTGATTGGATAATCGTCCACCTCTGCTTCGGCATGTGGACGTGAGGCCAGCAGCCGGCTGGTCGGTCATGGTCCTTCATGGGCTGTCGTGCCTCGGATTATTATTATTATTATTATTTATTATTATTATTATTATTATTATTATTATTATTACCTATTTTTTTCTATTATTTTTCATTGTGTTCGTTAACTCTTTGCCCGGTTTTATATTTTCCGGTTGTGCATGAAATATTTCTTTTAATTAAATGTTATGATTTCAGATAAAATTCATTGTTCAATTTTTAATCCATATGTTGAATACATTTTATTGTATCTTAAACGTTTTTAAATATGCCCTACGTCATAAGTTATTATATTTTTAAGAATACTTTAATTGTCATTATATTATTTTGTAACATTGACGTTATGAAATGTTATTTGAAATATGTTAAAATATGTTTTTATAAACCAAAGAAAAATTACTCTTCGAAAAGAGTAACAGAATGGTATAAATAATTATGCATAGCAAAGGCAATTGTGTTTCATTTCTGAGAATTTTCTGCTTTATACGACTAATGTGATAAAGTTAGCAAGGCTTTCTGTTTTGAAGGTATGTTTTCTAAGCAGAAAGGATAAAGTAACATGAAGGTAAGTCGTGTATATACCCTCCTTTGTTGATGTTCATCCTTGTAGTAGAATATAATATACAAATTGAAGGTTGCGACCTACTCGCTGTCCATTGTAGACTTTCTAAATTACAACCTCAGGTTTCACAAATTCTTATAATGGATTTACTGTATCTTCCCTTCCTTGGCATCATAGGTACCTTGGAGCGTTATTAAACAACATCCATCCCATAAAAATTTGTTATCGTTACTCTGTTTCCCTTGACATGTTTTCATGCAGGTAGGAAAACCGAAGTGAAACGTTTTATTTGTTACCTTAAAGATGATGGCTACAGGACAATGACACTATTAACAGAAAACTCTCTGTGGTTTTTCTGTGTATTTACCAAACACTGTTAAGAATAGATTTTTTTTGTAATAATTTGTAGAAAATGTACCATTTATGCGTGAAAAATAATTATTATTGTAGCATTGTTTTGTGATCAAATTGAATGGACATTTTACGTGATTGTCGAGTTTGCTTATTAGTGATTTCCACAGTGAAATTAGAAATAATTTTCTAATTTATACGTATGTAATTACACATTTGATTTACAAATACAGATTCAACATATTAGTGTACAAAACACATTGCTATATAATAAAAGAACACAATTATATAAGAACGTACACTTGAACATAGATAAATAAATAACTTAAGTGAATTTGTATCCTATAACTAATGTAACTTATTTTATTTATTTACTTATATATATTTGTGTGCCGGGGCAACAACCAGAGGTCAATTATAGTTCAGCACATAATACAATAAAAGAAAAATAATAGATACAGGAATATAAAATTCAATGGACATAAATAGTAATGAGAATAATTACAATAAAAACAATATCGACAAAACATACATTAAAAGAAAGAGAAACATAATGACATAAAACATAATTATTAAAATAAAATTAACATTAGGAAAAATTTCAGATTGTACAATAAGAATCATTCACAACTACACATTAAATGGAACTAAATACATACCATACAAATTGGCAGTTTTTATGCACCTAAAGACCGGAGAAAGAGATTTAGGGCCCTTTTCATAGATATTCATAGCGCGGGCTTTCGGTGGATGATCAGCGAACTAATTTTTCGTATACATAAATCAGTGTTAGCGATATGATATTATATGAAACCTGTTTAGCACTCTCGTAGAGCGGGCTAGCGAAATGTCTATGAATAGCACCCTTAGAATTTATAGTATAAAAAATTTTGTCAACTCTAAATATCCTTTAGTAGGAATACGAAACCTGACTTAGATTCACAAACAATATCACCCTTAATAACCCCACAAAAGCATAAATAACAAAGATATTTACAACTAGCATATAGGCTACAACAATTTAAATATTTGCAGATTACGTCATAGTTAAAAACAGAGAAATTGGGTAGAAATATAAAAGCATATGTGAATAAATTTTCTTTGAATGTTTTCTAATTTGGTCTAATCAGTTAAAGTAATAGAATTCCAAACTACAGATGCGTATTCAAGTTTAGATCTAACTAATGTATAATAGAGTGGAAGGAGTAGAAAAAGAATAAGTTATAGACTTACTTTTATTAATCCATGCATTCTTATGGATCTAACTAATGTATAATAGAGTGGAAGGAGTAGAAAAAGAATAAGTTATAGACTTACTTTTATTAATCCATGCATTCTTATGGATTGGTTGTACATAAATTGAAAATTACTATAAAAATATAATTTAGAGTCAAGTAAAACACTAAGGGCCATATTCATAGACATTCTTAGTGCGGGCTTCCGGTGGATGATCAGCGAACTAACGTTTTTCGTATCCATAGATCAGTGTTAGCGATATGATAATATGAATCCTGTACAAGTAATCAGTCTATAGACGAGGCTAGTTTAGCACGCTCGCAGCGCGGGCTAGTGAAATGTCTATGCATAGCACCCCAGGGTCTCTAATACAATCTTATCTGTGTCACAGAAGATGTTGTAAATGTTCTGCTTTTGCTTCTATATATTTTGACATCTCTGAAGATTGTTCTGAAATACCCGACTAATCTCTTCTTGACAAATAATTCTAAATAACTTGTCCGATATTTTTTTCCACGTTTTGGATTACTTGGAAACTTCAAAACTGGCTGCAATATGCTATATATCATTCTCACAAAAGCAGAGAAAAAAAAACATAACGGCTTGCAGTACACTATATAGACGAGAGTACCCTTCAGTGTTCTCAAACAATTCGAACTTCACTACGACTAATGATAATCCCTTGAGTAGCTGAATTTAGACTGAGGTGAATTGCACACATACAACGCCCGACAAACGTCCTTAAACTTTGGTGCGTACGAAAGGCGCACTGTGGGAGTCAACGTTTCTGTACTTCCCGAAGCGTCATATACTCGGTACTATAAAATATACTGACATTGGATAATCTCGCCGGAGATACAGCATTGTTAACCGCACAGAAGTGTAGAGTATAGTAAAGGTATGAACGAGAAGTACCGATATGAATTAGATATGTTTCATTATTTGTGTGCCTGATTGGTGCTCAATCAGTACAGATATGTTTATGATAAAGATTGTGGTTCATTTCTGATATTTTCATAATATAAGTAATAGACGGAAATACTGTGGCGCAGGTTTCCTATTGACTCTTGAGTTTTATATCTACTACATCTATATCATTATTCCTTTTGTTGTCGTCTCGGTAGCGTAGTTGGTATAACGCTGGCCGTCTGTGCTCGAGGTTGCGGGTTCGATCTGGGCCCAGGTCGATGGCATTTAAATGTGTTTAAATGCGACAGGCTCATGTCAGTAGATTTACTGACGTGTAAAATAACTCTTGCGGAACAAAATTCCGGCATACCGGCGACGCTGATATAACCTCTGCAGTTGCGAGAGTCGTTAAATGAACCATATTTTTTATTCCTTTTGTTATTAGCTTACACACATTTTACAGACGATCCGAGGTTCGTTGTAGAATAGTTCCTGAGAGAATTAATGTGGTTGAAGTAGGGTTGAGGCACATTTTAGTCAGCATTATTGTTTATTCTACATTATTTTTGTTATTACACTACTATACAGTTATCATTACATCTGTCATCACTTCAAAGACTCTGATTATGCTCCATGCTTAGAAAGGAATATTGAATAATTGCATTACGTTAGTAAGAAAGAGAATTGTCAATTCGACTGCAATTGGTCCACTCAGGAGATTAACTTCAGCTTCAACAGACTTTTTTTTAGTGGATTATTTTACGACGCTGTATCAACATCTTAGGTTATTTAGCGTCTAAATGGAACGGTGATAATTCCGGTAAAATGAGTCCGGGATCTAGCACCGATAGTTACCCAGCATTTGCTCATATTGGGTTGAGGGTAAACCCCGGAAAAAAACCCCAACCAGGTAACTTTCCCCGACCGGAATTCGAACCTGGGCCACCTGGTTTCTCGGTCAGACGCGCTAACAGTTACTCCACAGGTGTGGACTTCATCAGACTTCAATGACAGGACCTCTTACATCGTGCCCGTTAAATAGGGTTTTCCAAGAGAGTGTGGGCAGAAGCAGAATCTAAGTTGCACATACGTGCAGCAGCTCCCACGATGCACTTCAACAAGATACGTTTTTTAAATGTCAAAGGTTATTTGTGAAAACAATTGACTAGAATATTCTTCATCCCACGCAATCCTACTTAGTACCCACGACACAGAATCACATCTGAGTGTTATGTTCGACAAGTATTATGGGTTGCAGCGTAGAGAAATTGTTTTCTATCGATCACGTTAGATGGTGTTTAACAACCCACGTTCTTTGTCAGGAAAAAATTATCCTTGAGCCTGACCTCACTGTTGGAGCTGCTGTACATTATATATATATATATATATATATATATATATATATATATATATATAGACCTATATATGTGTGTGTGTGTTTTGTATATTAATAATATTAGCAATAATATTAAGATAAATAATTACATAAAAATTGTCATTACATTATTATAACTTAGATTAAGTCTCTAAATATTCCATAAGTTCATATTATGTCTGTACTTTTTTTTTCAAAGTTAGCTTGGCATATCATTTCCTTCACAATGTGGAAACCAGACGCAGGCGTAAAGTACAGTATGTCCTAAAAAAAGAATATACAGTCCAGAATATGTACGAAATGCCTAACTTGTGGCGTGTTTTTTGTGGTGTAATGAAAAGAAAAACAGTTTTGTAGAAAATATCGTTTAGTATTACTATAAATTAATGTATTTTAAATAATTGTGTATTGAAAAAATTACACACTTCAATTTCATTTTTATTGTCACAGTATTGTGTTGCATGTAATGTCTCTAAGTGTAAACCAACAATGAGTTTGACGGTAACTACGCTTAAAAAGTACAGAAGCTTAGAAAATAAAAACTTAGAAAATATGTATTATTCAGGAAATGTATTCATGCATGCAGTGAAGAGATGCTTTTCAAATTAATGGAATAAATTTCAGAACACAGTTACCTTCCTTCCTCTCTTCCCTCAACATTCCAACCTTGTGCACACAAAATAACTTATTGGAACTGATGATGCGCATTCGACAAACACAGACAAATTTGCTCTTTTTAGCATTTTGAAGTAGGGGAGAGTTGGGTAATATCGGATATTGGGTAATATCGGACAGTGAGTTTCTTTCATCTACCACCAGATGATAGTACCTGAATTACATGGTTACGTTTCTGTGATGTCGCATACAGAAATGTGACCATGTCATTCAGGTAGTCCCATGTGGTGGTAGATGAAAGAAACGCACTGTCCGATATTACCCGATGTCCGATACTACCCATCTCTCCCCTAATTTTTGGCAGTGAGGTAATCGTATACTGAAGTTTTCCAAATTAATGCTGTCCTATATCCGACAACTAAAGGTTTTCTCTGATCTCATTTGGTAGGCCTGCATTATCAAATGTTAATGTTTAGTCAACTGTCCGAAGACAAGCTTGTACCTCATAAGTGACACCAATAAGGCACCACTCATGAGGAAACTAAGCCAGGAGATACTGCGGTAAGATAGCTAGTTCCTTTACTTTCCCATTGCATACATTGCTGACTAGTAACATATTTCAGTAATCAGACTTTAGACGCATACAAACAATTGTTCTTCCTCTGACACATATCAAGTGAGATGTACCGCCTGATAATAGAGGTACAGCTGTCAAAAGAAAAAGTGGCCGCTCTCCTGAAACAAAGTGCCCTTCGGGTATCTTCGCTACAATTCGGAGACAGGCGATGTTACATGTTGCCTGATATCTACAGTTATAATTGAAGTATTCTGTGTGTTATCGATAGCATAATGGTAGCGTTCAGGCCTCTTATTCATGAGATCCTGCGTTCGACTACAACCACGTGCTTTTTATGTTCTTTTTTGTTCTGTTTTTGAGAGAGACAAACTATACATAATGGCTCCTTTCTCTTTTACGATTATTTTAGTAATTAACATCAGGTTCATTAATATATTATGCCATGACTTTATCATTATGATATTGTGGCTGCAAATGGAAAGAAAAACGATTTTATTCTCAATAAAAATATCTTTCGTGGCATAAACAAAACAAATTTACTGGCGTCGGCCTTAAAACATTCAAACAATTAAGCGTTCAAAAAACGAAACAAAAAGCCACAATTCAATATTTAGTCTATCTTCCTCTTATCTCGATCATCTTGCAGTCGACTGGCCATGGAATCGACTAGTCTTTGCAAATAGCGACTGTTCTTAGACACGATATTCCAGGCATTCTGAACATACACACATACATAAGTGTTCTGTCCATGGGCAGGTCTTTCATTGCAAACCCAGCAATCTCCAATCTTTCCTATTTCCTGCCTTCCTCTTAGTCTCCGCATATGATCCACATATCCTAATGTCGTCTATTATTCTTTTCAACCAGAGACCCAACCAGTTACTTTTTATCTTTCTAATCAGTTTCAGCATCATTCTTTCTTCACTCACTTTTTCAAACACAATTTTATTTCTTATTCTATCTGTCCACTTCACACGCACCGTTCTTCTCCACATCCACATTTCAAATGCTTCAATTCGTTTCTCTTCATTTCGTCGTAATGTCCATGTTCCTTCCCCATACAATGCCACACTCCACACAAAGCACTTCACTAGTCTCTTCCTTAGCTCTTTTTCCAGAGGTCCGCAGAAGATCCTTCTTCTTCTATTTAAAGCTTCCTTTGTTCATGTTTGCAGTTTTTCTTGGGAAGGATAGGCCTAAATGCGGTAACATTCCGTTGCTTTCCGCACACCACTATCTCTTTCGCATCTTATTAAATTCTAGGGGGCCCAAGCGTGGAGATGAGGAGAGTGGATTTGACTAATTGGGCCCTCCGGACTTCACCGAAAGTCACGGCAAGGGTTAAATATTAATTCTATCAGGATGTTTGACTCTATCAGAGATCGGGAAATCTCAATTAGCCTTTGCCCCCCGCATCCTGGACTAGCTTCTACGAATCATCAGAAAATCTTAGAGTGTGATTGGGCCAATTTTTCCGAAAATGTTTCCACACTTTTGCCCTCGTAGCTCAGCGGACGAATGTCGGAATTTAGATGTCAACGTCTCAGGTTCAATTCCTCGTTACTCCTTTTCATTTTATTGTGGTTCAAGATAGTATAATGTAATAATAAAAAAAGAAAAACTAATAGCAGTATTATGCAACTGCATTTTTCCAAACCTAATATTAAATTTATGTTATTTATATCGCTAAAGAACGATTACAATATAAATAACTTGAATATTATTTATACAGTATCACTAAAGAACGATAATAAAATATAAATGATAAATATCGGTTTGTTTAATTAATATAAGATATTATATAATACGTATTTAATTATCTAAATAAAATAACCTATTTTACAAAGAAAGATGTTTATTTGAGTTATAATAATTACCTACATAAAATACAGATTATTTATATTGCGAAAGAACAATAACAATATAAATAACTTGAATATTATTTTATAATGCTAATGAAGGAAAACAATATAAATGATAACTTGAATATTATTTATATCGCTAAAGAACGATAACAATATAAAAAACGTGAATATTATTCATATCGGAATATCACAGATTTATTACAGATGTATTTAAGAAATTGTAGAAGAATAGTAATTAGTAACAGTGTCCTATTTATTCTTCTTGGAGCAAAATTTGTAACTTTTAAAAGTGTGGTTACTATGTTGAAGTGCATGTGTTGCAACGGACGCTTGATTTGTTATGTATGTGAGTCAGTTATGGGATGCTTGATGTCGTCGCAATGTCGTAATTATAGTTTGATTGTGTTTGTGTGACTATTGTGTATTAATTTATGATGTATGGTACGGAAAGCTGCATATTTGTGTTATAGAAGTGTTACGTATGTGTGTTGTTAATGTTTTTGTATGTTTCAAATTGATACCTGATATTTGTTTTGCAATCGCAATGGCTAATTTACGGATTGTTTATGTTTTGTTTACATCGCGTAAGCTAATTTAATTTTCTTTTCCATTTCTCTTTATGCTTATCTTTTTTGTATATAAAACTATAGCCCTAACATACATATGTAAAATAGGGCTAACCCCCATTGGAGATACTGTAGCTACAATAGTAATAATTATTATTCATATCGTTATAAAACTATAACAGAATACAAATGATGATTTGAATTTTATTCATATCTCTAAAGAACGATAACAAAATATAAATAACGTGATATCCATCAAGAACGATAACTGGATATAAATGATAATTTGAATATCATTTACATCGCTAAAGAACGATTAAAAAATGAAATGAAAACTTGAAGAAGGCGCGAACCCAGAACCTTTGATTCATTAAACAAACACATTACCGCTGGTCTGCGAGGAGCAGATATGGAACACTTTCATAGTTCCGGAACTGCTTGTACAAGTACATGCATCGTGTAACATCGCCGCGACCCGAAGTGGACTTTGAAAATATTCGCTGTTCACGAGTGCGGCCACTTTTTTTTTGACAGCTGTACATATGAGCCAGAACCCCAATCAAAGGTAACAAATGTTGTTATGCTTCATAAATAAAACATTTTGAACCATATTCAGTCTGCATTGCTATATTCTTTGCGTGTCTTGTTTTATATTTATGACTAGACAGTGGATGTGGGATGACTTAAGGAAAAGTGAATTTGTTTCATATCGGAGTATATGGCGCGTGCCGCGTCGTCCGTCTTTTATGTACCTGGCGAGTGCAGTTGTGTTATCCTGCTCAAGTATTTAGTACGAGTTGAATAGTGTAGTGCTGATCCATTCATAATGTCGAAGTCAAAACTTAAATTCGCTTAGAGATACGAAATGCAATTAAGAAGTATGAGAGTGACATTTTATGTATTAACGAGGACAATATCGTGTGTAGTGTTTGTAAAATTGAAATAAAAACCAGAACAACTCAGGCTATAGAGAAACATTGCAACAGTACATCGCACAGGAAATGCGTTGAAATGAAATCTGAGAAACCATCATCATCATCATCATCATCATCATCATCATCATCACTTAGTTGTGAGGGTCTAACGACACGTGCAACATGATGATCAGTACAAATATTCCTCTAAAGAAATTGAGTGTTCCCCATTTTAGAGGTTTTCTTTAGAAATTCTCTCGATACAAAAACTGTTTAAGCGATAGACGAAGAAGATTCAGCTTCGACAACTTACGATAATATATCGTCGTTTATTGCAACGCTGGTAATTGCATCAATGATGACGAGGACTGAACCTTGCAAGGTATGTACTACAGTACGTTATTTTTCCTTTCCTTCCGTCTGTACGGAGATACAGTAGCATGTTGATGTCGTCTGTTTACGTTTAAAACCTGTTAAGCCAATGATCTGAATGGAAAAAAATGTAACATATAGTAAATGTGCACTTACATTCAACGATAAGTCATCCCGCATCCACTGTCTATTTATGCCTATTATTATTAGTAATTAACTGTTACAATACAGGAGTCTAATCATAAGATTGAAGACAATCATGCATTACAAGGGATTATACCAGTTTGCTTGTAAACTTCTACATTAGCTGTTCGAAATGGAACATTGTACAGGGATCGGCAGATGTAAGGGCGATTATAAACAAATTGGTTATTAACTCGGGAATTTATTTTTTGAAAGTCACGTACCTGAGATCATAAATTACATACAGTATTATGCCATTTATTACTTGAAAACGAAGTCCTTCCAGCGACCACCATTCACGCACACACAGTTTAAATAGCAGAGAAATATCATACGTACTTCGGTACATCAAAATAATGTGATATGTGTAAATAATGACTTAGTTATTTAAGACGGCGCTCATTCCCTCGGATCCCGACCACTTAGTCACTCGTAATGAGTGCACCTTTCCACACTGTTAGGCATTGTGCCACTGTCACACATCTGTAACAGTGAATGAGGGTTGGCCACTGAAGGGAAACTAAGAGGTGGAACTTAAACTGAGAGGATTCAATGCGGCATCGGAACTGGAATCCGATGTGGCTTAGTGGATAAAGCGTCAACACGTAGAGTTAAAAACCGGGGTTCGAGTCCCGGTGCCGGAGAGAATTTTTCGCTCTAGCCATCCTTCATCATATGGTAATGTAGAATTCCTGCACGGAAATATCATACGTAGTTCGGTACATCGTAATAATATACATACTAAGAAAGACACTGTTGAACAATGAATATTATGTTCACGTTTATATTTAAAATTAATTAAAATATTTCCTGAGGACGACAATGTATGAACATAGCTGATGGTTTGTCTGTAAGGCTCTATTTGTTTATTGGCAGTTTTTCTTGCTGAAAATTACATTGCAGTTCATTTCATTTTGTCAACTTTGTTAAAAATGCAGAAGGAAAGAGCAAAGAAAATATTTCTTTAAACAGTGGATGATTACTGGTAATATAATTTTCACGAGAGGTCAAAGAATTATCATTTGTCAAGTATGCGCCAAAGACAAATTATTAAATTTAATTACAGGCTTGCAATAGTAGGAAGAAAATATTTTAAAGAATACTGTGGTTTATAAAATAAACATTTCAATTAGTTATTTTAATAACTCTCCTGCAAATTTACCTTTTAACTCAGACTTTTGTACTTTCTACTGTCCTTTTAATGCCTTTAGTATTATTTTAGATTATTCATTCATTCATTCATTCATTCATTCATTCATTGTATTCGATAGATCTTACATGAGCAATGAAGCTTTAAGGTGTGGAACAAGTCAAAATTTTGCAATATTAAAATTACAGTTTTTTTTTAAATTTATACATATTTTACAATTTTTACAGTTTTACAGTTTAGTAATTTTCTACAATTTTTACAATTTTGTGCAATTTTTTATAATATTTTGGCGAGATGTAGTGAGATGAGGTGAAGTCCGAGGATTCGCCAAAAGATTACCCGGCATTTGCCTTTTGGTTGGGGAAAACCTCGGAGAAAAAACCCAACCAGGTAATCAAATCAAAGGGGTGAAATGAAGTGATGCCGAGGACTCGCCTTAGACCATCCGGCTTCAGTCCCACGGCAGGGAAAATCTCGAAGAAACCATTCAATGAGACCAAAGGGGGATCCAACCCAAGACCGAACGCAGCTCCGGATCAGCAGCCCAGCGAGTCTGCCGACTGAGCTACATCGATGGCTTTACTAAAAATATACAATACATAGCCAATCAGATTATTAAATTTACAAACGCAAACGATCATTCATCAGTTGAGCTATATGTGTAATACAAAACAAGTAAGTTTGTTAAATTTGAGGCGTAAACAATTCAATCAGTTGTGATATACAGAAATTGATTATAAATATCATGTAAACTACTTCAAATTACAAACACAAACAATTTATTAATACAGCTATACAGATTACTATTCAATTTAAAGCATATACAATTCGTCGACCAAAACTATACAACAACAACAAAATTAATTTTTCATGAATTTGGTGTATCAAATCTAGAACAAATTTATAAACAAACATTGCTGATTTACTTCCATAAAAACCACAATAAATTAAAATTTGATCCTCACGAATACCATACGAGACAAAACTACACTTTCTTTCTAAATACTCCCAAATGCCACGCAACTGCTGGATTAAAACACAGCAGAAATTTTGGACCCAAAATATATAATGCATTAATTAGAGCTTACCCTGAGCTAAGTACACTTAACACACATAGATTTAAGAAACAAATCAGATTAATTATTTAATTGTTTAAACTAATTGAGTTAAAAATTGATAATCTAATATTCATGTACTTTTGTATTTTCTATTTGTATATAGACCCTATTATTACATGCTGTATGTATTTTACCATTTATTAATGTTATTGTGCTCAATGAACTCTCTTAGTTTTGTGATATATTTTGTATAACTGATCTGAACTGCGCCCGAGCACGAGCTTCTGCTCTTTCGGGCTGCAATTCCTAATGTAGCTCAAGTGTAAAGTATTAAATAAATAAATAAATAAATAAATAAATATACAATACAAAGTAAGCAGATTATGTTAACTTATTAAATTTATGTTTATTAAATAAACAATTTTTCATATTTTAGGTAAAATGTAACAAATTACCATTTAGAAACTAAACTAAATTTTGTCCAAGCAAAGAATATAGTAATATACGTTACAAGAGCGGTATGTTGACGTTTTCATGGTCGAGGAAAAGATTGAAAAAGCGAAACGTAGTTGACCTTTTTTTAATTTCCGAGAACATGAAAACAAACATACCGCTCGTGTATTGTACATTATTTTGTGCGAAGATCGTTTATTACATACCTGAAAGACGAATTTCTAATTAGTTGCAATGAAATCTCCATCTTGGTTTCTGTTTAATGACGCCAACTTCGGAACACCAAAGTATCTTTCTTCAACATTGTTGCTGTAAAATGTTTTCTGTGTTTACTATACTCCAGCAGGCCGTGATATACGTCTGTCTTTTTTTCCCCCCAGTCTATAAATGCGAACTTAAAACAAACGGTAAGGTTATGTAATGATTTATTTTTCATTTTAATATTTTAACAATATTATTTATATAACATATTGCAGTAATAACATCGGCATCTGGAATCGTGTTGATTTTTTCACGGCTTCCTTAATATGACTTGTATCAGGAATGCAATAAGTTTCGTGGAGTAGTAGACTTTACTTAATTTTTGCAGATATTGAAAAAGAATAATTAACAGTGCAATTTAGGTGAAATTGCAGTGGTAAGTTTCCAATTTATAATTATTACTATGTTAAACGTCTCTAAAAATAATATGTTAAAAGCCTAAAGCAGTAAAATGAATGTCGCGCTTAAGCGGTAAGAAGAGGGAAATTGTTATGTGTGTTACGTTGGGAATACTGAATGTGGTATTTCACACTTACCGCGTTTTGGTTCTGTGCGGAAAACAAGCAAATACGCACGATCTCGCACAAAAGTAATATAAACACATGCTAATGGTCTTGAGGTATTTGACTTGACAGTTAACTCTTTTGTGTATCACCATGTGAACAGATCTATTAGTGTTCCCCGGCTTGCCTCACAGTATTCTTTCTCTGGACAGAGTAAGACAGCAAAAATTTGAGAGAAAAAATGACAGGCAAATTTTACTTATAAATAGATCCCACAATCGCTGTGCATACATAAATTTCCTGGAATCTATCACGACTCGAATGCCAGTTTCTCCCAGAAGAGGAAGTCAGCTGAGAGATGTAGACTGCGGGTGGGTTTAAGCTCGCAGTTGAGTGTAAATTATAGAGTACATGTAGTCGCTCATATTTGTCAGTTAGTGTTGAGTTCCTTTTCGAGACAGGAATGATTAGCATAACGTCCTGCAATCTCTCTGCTCCTGGCAACTGGAAGCGGTGGAGCTTGCTATCTCTTCTACCTCAGCACTAAGCCGCCGATTTTCTGCTCATTAAAGCGAAAACTCTCGAGTATATTGTAACCACTGTCATGCGGGTAGCTCAAACAACATGTAAACCTCTCCTCACGAAGATAGGACAGTCAGCAACGTTTACAATCGCATTATTTAACCTCTATTGAAGTTTCTGTGAAACGGCCGTGTGTGCTTTTATATTGAAATTAAGTTGGTTTCCATAAAAAAGTAACAACCCTTATTATGTGATGCTTGTAATTCCCACATAGCCTTCATACGCGTCAACTAATTTAAACCAAACTTTGTACACAGACAATATTTTAATGTTCTTTAATGACGCTGCTATAAGTAGAGAGAGGATTCTTACAACTTTTAACACTATATAATTTAGGAATGCAATATATGGTGATTACTAGAGGGTGGAGCCGGGATACTTTAGCAATCAATGTACGCAAGCATTGACTATAGCTTTTACACACTCGGTACTGGGCACACACTGCGGACATAAACAAAGATAGTACAGTCTGGTTATGATTGAAAATAAAGTAGCCTACATGAATACATATGTTATACATACAAGGTTCCGTCTTCTTCGGTTTCGTTGCCGGCATTACAGTGAATAACAAAATACATCCGAAGATTTGCGAACTGAAACGTCCTGCGGCGATCACTCAAACAGTTTATATATTGTGGCGCCATGTTGAAGGACCTGGCGCGCGTCCGGCAGAAGGGAGGGCGCGCAGGAAGGCAGGCGAGGAGAGAAAAAGGAAGAAACTACGAGCGCAAGTCGGCGGGCGCTGGGCTGTGCGAGGTGAAGGGGGAAGAGAAGCAGCGAGAAACAGAAGTCTCCAGAAACAGAAACTTCGAGGATCGAAGAGACGAGAACGTGTAATGTAGTAATAAAAGCGCGAGCACTTCAGAACACGAGTCAGTCAGTTTTTGTGAAGCAGCCGTGAGCGAGCAAGGAAGCCAGCCTTCGAGACCAGGGTTCGACACGCGAGTGAACTCGAGTAACTGTAGCAGCGCCCAGGCGGAAGCAAAGCGTCCAGGAGTCTTGGGTTCGGCGTGCAGTGAACTTTATCTGAAAGTCTTGAGTTCGAAGTTCAGTGGACTGTCTCTGGAAGTCTTGGGTTCGATACACTGTGAACTTGAGTGAATGAGCTAGAAGAACTTGGCAAGACGAACGAACTGTGAACTGAGAACTGACAGTTTTGTTTTGTAAATAGTGCTCTGTGAACATTAGTTGAGATTAGGAGTACATTGTGGTTCTCAATAATCCAAGTGAGTTGTCATTGTCGTCTGTGGAGTGCAATAACGAATACTGTGTTGCTGTGTGGAGTGGAATACCCATTGTTGGCGAGAGTGTTTAAACTCAGAAATAGAAAGCCATTATTGTTGTCAATGAAAGTAATATTGTTGTGTGAATTAAAAAGGTCACAATATTTTGAGAACGAGCGCTCAACATCACAGGATGTCAATGGTGAATGCAAATAATACAACTGGTGTTTCGACATTGCACCTGTACACGTTACCAAATACAGTAGAGTGTCTCGGTTAGGCACAATGAAAACGTAAAGAAAGTGCAGATAACGTGTGGGAGAGGACGAGCTGTACGATAAACACGAGGGATGTACAAGATTTTAGTTAGAACATTTATGGCGGAGCATTAATTGAAATCATATTTTCCAAAAACACACAAAACAAAAGAACACAAATTGCATAACTTTATCATACACACATTTTAACAAACAAGCAATTGTAATGTTGAAATAATTCAATATAACAAATAAAATTTTGCTACTTCAAGGAAGGGAACGGACTGAGACTGTTCTCGCACGCAGGAGGCTCGGGTGGGCCCATTGTACTACCCGGGATGGAATGGTGTTCATGTCCTAAGATCTACCGCGCTGAAGATCCCCTTGCGGTCGTCTCCGAACACCCCTACAGCCTACATGATTTCTTTACCTTCCCACATAGGCTTCACTTTCAAATCCAGTCCCACAAATTACCATGAGCTCAATGGAGAACCTACGGTGCATAGCGCTACCACCAACAACGAATGACCACATATCCATGGGATCGTAGTTCGGCCCGCAGCCGTCTCTACATTGGAGCAAGCACGAAATCTAGGAAAGAAAAGGAGATTACCCAGTAATTCTGCTTCAATTGGTTCAGGGAAAACCTCGGAAAAACCTCTACCAGAATTTGAACCCGGACACGCTTGTTTCACGGTTAGAGGTGCTAATCATTACTCCACAGCGATGAACTATGGGATTGCTGATAGATGTTATTTTGGCGACATGAGTGTCCAATATTCTTCATGGAACTGATTGATATTTCCATACAGTTAGGAAAAACTTTGGGAAGAATCCAACCAAGTAATCAGTTGAAGAGTGATTCAAACCCACATTCGAATGCAGTCCCCGTGCCACGAGTCTTCGTCACTGACATCTAGACTCCGCCGTCGATCAGTTTGGAGGACCATAAATATCGTAAATATTCACAACATAATAAAGCTTCTCTGGACTGTCTACACGACTATTGTTTTCTCCATACTTGCTAATAAAACATTTTAAATAACTGAAACTTAAATTAGATTGTATTGGTATTTTAGGTGAATTTACAATTAATTTATGAGGTTCATTTTGCGCTCTGCCCTTCAACAAAACTGAGTATTATCAGATTTGATATCCACTATGAGCTTTCGCGTGCATCTCTTTGTCAAACCCGTCATTGGAAATGCTTACCACAAAATGTGAGGAGGAATAATAATTGTGGCTTATGCATGGCCAGCAAACCTCACTGTTCAACATAACTCTATTTTACCCAATAGTGATCCGCATGAACCGACATTATAACATACTCCACTCAGCGAGATCTTTCTCGTTAATTAATTAATGTACTCTTTTTCTTAATTCCACTTGACAATAGTATATTGTACACAAAGTATTCAATAACGTTAATTCTTAAACTGTGGTCCAAGGATCCCTGGGGGTCCGAGAGCTATTAGTCAGTGGTCCGCAAGTTAGTTTTCAAACTAAAATATGATTCATTTCCTTATGAAAAAATAATAAAAAAGCATACAATTTCGTCATTAAATTTGTCTTACTTGTCATTTAAAATGTTGTAATTATAACTTCTTATCAGCCACCGGCGTGGCTCAGTCGGTTAAGGCGCTTGCCTGCCGGTCTGATGTTGCGTTCGGGCGCGGGCTGATTACCTGGTTGGGTTTTTTCCGAGGTTTTCCCCAACCGTAAGGTGAATGCCAGGTAATCTATGGCGAATTCTCGGCCTCATCTCGCCAAATATCATCTCGCTATCACCAATCTCATCGACGCTAAATAACCGCGTAGTTGATACAGTGTCTTTATACCAAAAAAAGTTCTTATCATTAAGAAAGCTAATAGTTGCGAAGTCTGGAAACTAAAGTTGAGTTTATAATAATTTGTGAAGTGAAAAATAAGAAGGTTATGTATAAGAAAAGATTTTATTTAAATTTTAATAAGCAAAGGTATGACGTTAATGTACAGTATTAAGGGTCCGGCAAAATGCACATAATAACATGAACAGTTTAAGGACCGCTGGTCAATAAGCATAAGTTATCAACATTATAATTTAAGTATTCCCCTATAGAATACAAACAAATTCCTAATTAATAATAACTTCAGTATTTTTAAACATTACAGGCCTATTAATTACGTCTTTGATGTGTCCTGGAAGTTCATTATACAGTAAGGACCCAAGTGTATTAATTGGTAATTGAACACGTAGTTTTATTTTAACAGATGTATGTAACAGTCATTAGTAGACCATTAAACTTCATGCACTAATAACTTCAAAATAAGCATGGAACTATGCAGTAAAAACTGTTGGCATTTGCGCTAAAAATTGAAATATATGCAGTAAAATAATACACTTTAGATATTTATCTTGGTTCGATATTATGGTATAACCGGTAAGTGAAAATTAATTTAAGTAATAATTATCATCAAGTCATCATCATTTTCACTAAGTATATATTTTCTATAAACGTTTCAATTACTCATTTTACACAGGCCCTACATATTTGAATTGATATATTTCTAACTTTCCAACTTTTTTAAATTTCTTTGCTTTTCATGTAATTATTATGGCAGTAAACAACCAACGATTTCTCTAGGTTCTCTACCGTGGAACTTCTCCTCTTGTCTGTCGGAAATAGTTTAAATACCGAAAACGGCCTCTCTGCATCACACGATGTGACTGGTGCATATTTATAAGCAGAAGTGTTTCGAATTTCAGTGACTGTTTCACATTTTACACTGAGAATTTCAGCAATTTGGGGCATTTCTTTAGAGCCAGGATTATTCTCTCACTAGGAGCTGCCATGGCAGCAGGAAATCATGAATAAAATGGAATTTGAGCTCTCTTAGTTATTGCGGCTATAACTACAAGAAAAGAAATAATTTCTATTTCAAAATGACCCTTCAACAATTCCAAATAATAAATATAATTCCATCTTCCAAACTTCAATTTTGCTAACACTGCTTTACTTTGTGATCTAGGAACAGTCTATCTACTTCCAGTGAGTCTTTAACCTTTCGGAGCAGTTTTATGGCATAAACAATACGTGACTCTATTGTCGCAGGTGTCTAAATACATTCAGATTTGGTTGGACGAAATCAGAGTGCAAGTCTGAATGGCAATTAGGCGACGCGTATTTTCAACCTGGCTCCTGAAAAATTGAATTTAGGGGTGCTATTCATAGACATTTCGCAGCACGCGCTACGAGCGTACTAAACTAGCCCCGGCTCTTCACTGGTTACTTGTACAGAATTAAAATCATATCCTATCGCTAACACTGGTTTATGAATACGAAAAACGCTGATCATCCACCGGAAGCCCGAGCTAAAAATGTCTATGAATACGGCCCTTGTTGACAGAACTAGCCTTATGATAAAGTGGAAAACCACCCAACTTATACACCAGGGCCAAGTATTAATTGTTAATTGTTCTCATCAGTAATTAACTAATTATTGGTTTTATTTCACACACAATTTTTACATTTCTTGGAAATTATTTTTAATACAGAGAAATGTTGCAATTAGATATTAAATAAAAAAAAGAAAACATGTTAATATATGCATTTAAATATGCAACATAAAAATATATATGCATTTAGAAGGAAACATCCCCAAAAATAAACATTTATGCAAAATAAAGTTATGTAAGTACCATGATCGGTAATGGTCTACTTTAATTTTTCCAATATGCCAAATCAATTTCTTAAAAGTTCCGCGGTCTTGTCGTTAGAGCGTCTAGTTAAACAGTATAACAATCCATGTAACGTGTCGATGAATTGACTTCAGTATCTCATCTCGCTTCATCTTCAACTTCATGTCTGAACCACCTCATCGACCAGAGTGACAAACGTTAGAACTTCAGTTTTCAACTACTATCAAAATATGGCATCAATGAACTTTAATTTTTAACATCATGTATCTTACATTTATATTCTTGTAATGATTAACAGTCCAAAAGATATATACATATGCATCACTTGTTGACTGCATGTTATCATTTTATAAGTTATTTTTAATAATTTGACGTATAATAATGTTACAGCACCGTTTTATTAATTATGTATACATTTTATATTTCACTTGTGTTCAATTAGTCTAATTTATTGCTTTTCAACATGATGATGATTTCTTTGAAAATCGAAAATATTCGTGGATACAACCAAGAATTATAATGTGATTATTGTAACAAAACTTGTTTTAGTAGACTACTAATCTGATAGTTGTTGACTGAAATTGTAATATAATTTTCCTATTATATATTATTCAACTTATCTGAACTTCAACTTCAACATGATTTTAAAATTTATAACAATTTTTATTCTGAAAAAATGTCACATCATAATCATAGAATATATGTATACAGTCAAATATATGCAAACTAGGACGAGTTGAGATAACAAATTTAAATTATTTCTGTATCCCGTTTAAACCTACTTTGTGGCTGTAATAATTTAATGAATAACAAACAGTTATCTTTAACATTGCATCTTATTTGCTAGTATTTATTTTTTTTTCCATTATTTAACGACTCTGTATCAACTATTAGGTTATCGTGCGTCGATGACATTGATGATAGAAAGTGGTATTTGGCGAAATGTAGTACGAAGATTCGCCATGAGGTTACCTCACATTCGTCTTACAGTTGGAGAAAACTTCGGAATAAACCCAACGAGGTCATCTATTCCAGCAAGATCCGACCTCTCGCTTGGATCATTCCTAGAATTTATGACGTTAACATTCTTATCTCTATGGAAGTGTGGAATCTTTCAAAATCCAGGACTGTGCATTAAAATAATCTTCTTCTTTCCCAGCTTCAGCGTAGGCCTATTTATAAAATATTTACCTTTGAATAGTATTTGAAGGAAATATTTCCTGAAAAGCAAAATTAATCTTAAAGTTTATTAACCCTGATCAATCTGTTAGAGTTAGAGAGACTGAAATGGAATTCCGAGCGCAAGGAAGGCGGTTTGCCGAGTGTTGAATGGCCTTCGTGCCGTCGCGCGCCTCCCGGTCGGCCTAAATGATATAAGCGAACGCACTGTATGTCTTGTACGAGGTATCATAATCATTAGTATAATACAAATTTAGAAATAACTTAAATTATAGAAAGAAAGAAACTTGCACTGATACTGTGGTGGAACGTGTGAAACTCCAGAAGAAAAAATGACATCTACACGTTGAAGTTAAACTAACGGCCCATATGACAAGGCAAACTAGAAAAAATTATGTGAAGATGCACAGAGAATAAAATTTACCACAATAACGCAGAGTTAAGTAGTATATCATAATAATTTTGGCACTATATCGGTTACAGAGACTGTCATTTTAAATTCAGGCGAATTTCACGTTTCTAAGAGTACTTAATACTATTGTTATTGTCATATCTCTCTTGTACTGCTGGAATTAGACGGCTTTTATTAACGAGATTCTGACAAATGAGAATCGTTATTCGTTTCGCTAAACTTCCAAAGTTACTTTTTAATTCCATTTAGAAAGGAGCTACTAATGATGAGTTTCATCCAGCCTAGAGATTCTAAAAATGAAGAATTACGACAATATAATTATGCCAGAAAACTGTAAACGGATGTAATAGTAATATACGTTACAAGAGCGGTATGTTGACGTTTTCATGTTCGAGGAAAAGATTGAAAAAGCGAAACGTAGTTGACCTTTTTTAATTTCCGAGAACATGAAAACAAACATACTGCTCGTGTATCGTACATTATTTTGTGCGAAGATCGTTTATTACATAGGTACCTGAAAGAGGAATTTCTAATTAGTTGCAATGAAATCTCCATCTTGGTTTCTGTTTAATGACGGCAACTTCGGAAAACCAAAATATCTTTCTTCAACATTGTTGCTATAAAATGTTTTCTGTGTTTACTATACTCCAGCAGGCCGTGATATACGTCTGTCTTTTTTTCCCCCCAGTCTATAAATGCGAACTTAAAACAAACGGTAAGGTTATGCAATGATTTATTTTTCATTTTAATATTTTAACAATATTATTTATATAACATATTGCAGTAATAACATCGGCATCTGGAATCTTGTTGATTTTTTCACGGCTTTCTTAATGTTACTTGTATCAGGAATGCAATAAGTTTCGTGGAGTAGTAGACTTTACTTAATTTTTGCAAATATTTAAAAACAATAATTAACATTACAATTTAGGTGAAATTGCAGTGGTAAGTTTCATATTTATAATTATTACTATGTTAAACGTCTCTAAAAATAATATGTTAAAAGCCTAAAGCAGTAAAATGAATGTCGCGCTTAAGCGGTAAGAAGAGGGAAACTGTTATGTGTGTTACGTTGGGAATACTGAATGTGGTATTTCACACTTACCGCGTATTGGTTCTGTGAGGAAAACAAGCAAATACGCACGATCTCGCACAAATATATAGTAATATATACATTAATTCCGTGCCTATAATTTTCAAACTTAAATATGAATCACTGTAAAATTAAATTCGCTTACTTCTGAAATATTAGAATTAAATGTTACAAAAGTTGTTAATAATATTCTTATTATTTTGTACACTAGATATAACATGAATATTATCACAATACTCATCTCACAAAAAATTGCAGTTCGAATCTGTTACTTTTCACTCAAACAAAAATTATATGTAACGAATAGGCACTCAAATACAGAGTATTTGCTCATTTTCTTCGTCTTGTTTAGCTACATTGCTGTTATCTTATTAACCATGTTGGATTTATTTTTTTCGTCTATTTGGATCTTTTTTCCCATGTTTCTTTAGCCTGTTCATTATCTCGTTCTTTATCTTGTTTTTCTCTATTTTTTCATTTTAATTTCTTATTCTTTTACACCATTCCTCAAATCTATGATTTAATGTCGTTCATCATCCTCTTATTCTACTGAATCTTTCTCATGTATAAATTGGTTATCTTCTATGCTCACCTTCATATTGTTCAATGTTAAGAATTAGCGCTGGTATACCTGAAATGGAAAATGTGTAATAATATTCCGTTAGGGCTATTAATGGTATTTGGAATACAATTCCATTACTTTGTCTATTGGCGAGATTTTACTATATACTGTTTTAATACTTGTTATAAATGAAAATATTAGGTATGTTTATGTTTACAAACACACATGGGTTGAAAACGTAACGAAGAAATTAAGTATTCTATTTATATTACGCTTAGATGAATACACTCATAATAATGATATCAATAAAGAGGTGAGAGTATTTCTGCCTTTGTGAACAAATTATACCATTGACGTACTGTGAAGTTATTTCAGTAAATTAATTAATGTTTTTGTAAAATTGATGTAATATCCAAATTATATGAAAGACACTAACTAAATTTGTTGTATTATTCATAAATGAATCCTTTAATATGTGCCCCATACGTTTTTCAAGATACAGAATTAGCATATGTAAAATAATGAAAATTTGAGATTTAAATTTTGAAATATGTTAGCATTTAAGACAATTTTTTTTTAATGAATGTGAAGTGAAGAATATAAAATTGTACATAGAAGTTTGTTCCTACTGATATATCTTTCAACAACAAATAAATTTTACTCCTCTGTCTTTAGAATTGTGGCAAGTAAAATTTTTAAAGAAACAACTGCACTTTCAGCAAATTGTATGTGGTAATTCTAGGACATTCTATATACATGTAACTAATGTAGAATACTATTTTTTTTAAATAGCAAATTAATAGGAGAAGTGATTAGAGCATATACAATATACATAGTTTTCATTGAAACTTTTAGAATATTAATAACAGGTTTTTCCTTAAATCGTAACTTATAATTTGTCAAAGAAGTCGGTTACATTAGTTTTGAAATTTATATACTGTATATTTATTTAGTACCTAAATAAATAATTTGTATATTATATGCATAGTAAATAAATTCATTTATGCACCCTTTAAGTGATAACTGAAAAACAGAAATTGTAGAGAGAGTATTATTATTATTATTATTATTATTATTATTATTATTATTATTATTACTATTATTATTATTATTATTATTATTATTATTATTATTAGTGCTTTATAAAGAACCGAATTGCAACTGCGAATATATCTTAAAAGGTATGGGAAATTGCGTTTCATCTTCAAAAAACCTACCTGACTTGTAACCTGTTTATAATGATTGTACAACAGCATATTTTATTATAGTCTGGTTCGAGAACCGTTTTCTTCTTTCATTAGGAGTTCCTTTAATAATTTCTTAAACATATGTTTATTATTTATACAACAATTTTTTAACAACTGAATTTCTTTAGTCTACAGCGTAGATAATTTTATTTGTGCTGTGAAATTGTAAATACTTCAGTGTTTTCTGAGTAATTCTCATTATCGAATGAATTATGTCTGTGATTGATGTTGCTCCATTGAATCGTTTGTAATACTGCTCGCGATACGAAGTCTCTGGAGATGTGGTTGAGTGTAAACCCATCGTCTCCTAGGATTGGTATTAAATATTTAACATGTTCCGTTTAGCAGAGCTCCATAGAACTAGAGCTTTGTATTGTATCAAACAGATGTGAATTATGAATGGTACAGGCATTCAGAGGGAGACCGTCGTTCTGTCTTTTGTTGCATTCCACAACGTTGAAGTACTAGTTTCCAGCTCGCACGCTACAATTTAGAATATCATATTTCATATAAGTGAGGATTAAACCGAATAAGTTTTATGGAGAAATTGTATTAACTGAATGGTTATTTGAAAGTGACGATTAAGAAATAATACAGATAATGCTTCTTCGTTCTATTTTTCTTAAATTTAATATATATTGTTGTTATTAAATCTTAGAGATTTATTTTCATACATGGTCTATCGTATATAGTGTTTCATCTAGTACATGTGCCCAAATAATTAAAAGATAGTGGTATGCAATGGTGGGAATCGTTGCTTTTACAATGTAATATAATTTCATACCGTATAATCTCAGTTTAAGATAACGTCACACTTGTGCTTTTTCAGAAGCTCACGACTTTATATCCTGCCAAGAACGGTATAAATTACATGTGTGACAAAGACTTTCTCTAGCGTCCTTGCACACTGGTTCAGTAACTTCTTAAAATAATCTAGTCGTTTTTACGCAATTTTCCTAGAATTTTTTTTTTCAGATAAAAATATATATTTTCAGTTTCAGTTAAATATATTTACCTATTTTCAAGGAATATCCGGTGATAAGTTTATTGAATACAGAATTTTATATATATGATCTCATCTAGTCTGCTGTAAAAAAATCTTAAAGTAAGAATTTATAAAACAGTTATATTACCGGTTGTTCTATATGGTTGTGAAACTTGGACTCTCACTGTGAGAGAGGAACAGAGATTAAGGGTGTTTGAGAATAAGGTTCTTAGGAAAATATTTGGGGCTAAGAGGGATGAAGTTACAGGAGAATGGAGAAAGTTACACAACGCATAGCTGCACGCATTGTATTCTTCACCTGACATAATTAGGAACATTAAATCCAGACGCTTGAGATGGGCAGGGCATGTAGCACGTATGGGAGAATCCAGAAATATATATAGAGTGTTAGTTGGGAGGTCGGAGGGAAAAAGACTTTTAGGGAGGCCGAGACTTAGATGGGAGGATAATATTAAAATGGATTTCAGGGAGATGGGATATGATGGTACAGACTGGATTAATCTTGCTCAGGATAGGGAGCGATGGCGAGCTTATGTGAGGGCGGCAATGAATCTGCGGGTTCCTTAAAAGCCATCTGTAAGTAAATATGTATATTATCTAGAAAATGTTAAGTGAAGAATGAAAAAAATTATATAAAGTATAGGCCTATAAATTTCTAAAATTGAAGAAATTTGACATATTACGTACGTTGGTTCAAAGAGGGCAATATTAATGTAATTTTTCTGTAAATATCAAAGGTTAAGATTACAAACAACGTATTCCAGTATAATGAGAGAACATGACTGGTGACATAAAGAGGCCTCTATGCAGTTTTAAAATAATATATTGCTTTCGTTCTCACTGAATCATTTAAAAACAGCAAATAACGTACTTCATGAGCATAATAAGAACTGCAGTAATCATTGTCTTCACAAATGTATAACAAAAATAATAATTGTGCCCTAGGCATTGTATGGAACATTTTTAACATGAAAATAAATAGACATAATATAGGTTATACATGCAATACATATTATGAGGTGAATAATAAATTAAGATTACCTGGCGAAGGAAATAATTTACTAGCCGAAGAAAAATCAAAACATATATTGACGTATTCAGAATTTGGAAATAAGAACAAAATGTAAAGAAACTTAAGAAAGAATAATGGTTAAATACTGATGAAAGTCCGGCTGGCTAGACAGAGAGAGAAATTGTGTAGATCCATAGTCTAGTATAAGTGCCTGCACAGTCTATTGTTCTTAGCACCCTCACAACTCAAGCTTCGTGACTGTGTATACTAGACTGTGGTAGAACTGTAGAGGAAAACATGAAGTGGACGATTTTAAAGCAGAAGAAGATAGAGGAAGGAGAAATGGCGATGATGATGATGATGATAATAATAATAATAATAATAATAATAATAATAATAATAATAATAATAATAACAATATCAGGTGATAAAGATGTATAAAAATGGTGATGAATATGAAGAAGCTCTGAAATATAGACCTCCATCTTCTTAATATTAATCTATTTCCGCTTTATTTGAAATCAAATTGACATTCCGGGAGAAATGAACACTGTAGAATGTCGCGCCACACCGGTACTAGTGAATACTCAAGGGTTGGCGGAAATCCCCCGCTGCCTGACATCTTATGATGCATGGACGTGATTTTTCTCTCTCGTATTTTTCTGACAGGAGGATCGTGAAGTCGTGATCCCCTGCTCATGTCACCACCTCACGTACTCCTCAGCGCCTCTTCATTTTTTCCCACCTACGTCAAAGACTAATCGCGGAGGTCATGTATCACGGGTCGTGGGAAGCAAGTTCGGCTTGCCAGTAGGATCCTAACTAATCTTCTCCCGTTTTTCAAGTGTACCACAGGAATATATAGGAAGTTGTAAGTCTGAAAATATTATTGCGGTTTAAATATTCCTTAACTTTAGTCTACTATAATTATAAATAAATTTTTGTTAGATTATGTTTATGAAAATGATGGTAAGGATTATTATATTATACAGAGTTCTGGAGGCGAAGTATTAAATATTATAATGGATGGTAGTACGGAATTTGAGTAAAATGTTAATATATTGTGGCGCCATGTTGGTAGATTCTGGTAGCGTCAGGGGGTTGCGCGCACATCTAGCGAGAAGGAAGACGCGAGGAAACTGAAACTCGAAGCTTCGATAATAGCGCGGTACGGAGCGAGGAGAAAGAACTACAGTGACAGCACGGAGCGGAGAGAGGAGGGGAAATATCTAGAAGCGTATTCCTCTCGAAGGTTCAGAAAGCCACGCGAGTCGAAGATTTCAGATGTTACGGTTTAATAAATAAAAGCGAGAAGCAGTCTTGATTCAGCCTTCAGTCAGCCTTCAAGTCTTGGACAGCAGCGAGCAAGGTGGACCTGAGTTCGGCGTGCAGTGAACTTGAGTGAGTCCGTAAATGTGGGAGTGGCCAGGCGAGTGCAACGTATCCGGAGGACTTGTGTCGACGTGCAGTGAACTTGAGTCCGTAACTGTGGCAGCGTCCAGGCGAGGGCGAAGCGTCCGGAAGATGTAAGTTCGATGCGCAGTAAACTTGAAGTAGCCAAGGCAAGCGAACTGTGAACTGAGAACTGACAGTTTTGTTCTGCACATAGTGCTTTGTGAACATTAATTGAAATTAGAAGTAAATTGTTGTTCTTCTCAATAATACACGTGTATTGTCATCGTCGTCGTGTGGAGTGCAATAACGACTATTGTGTTGCTGTGTTGAGTGGAATACCCATTGTTGTAGGGTGTATTATTAAGAAATAAAAGTCACATTGTAATCGGGTGTGTGGTGGTAAAAGTGAGAATAAAATGTCACAAAATGAATATGTGTATAATTTTCAACGGTTGAAGATAGACTATATATTGTACGTTCGCTCGGAGAAAAACCAGGGAAAGGGGTGCAATAAGTGAGTAAGCTACCGAAGCAGTGTTGTTGTTACACAAGTCGACACGCGACTAAGGAAGCAGCGTTGTAACACCTACTAGAGTACGTTACTTAAACGTCATTCTTACGAACTACGTTTATTTTCACTAATAACATTTGTCATTCTTGTTAGCTTATTATTATTATTATTATTATTATTATTATTATTATTATTATTATTATTATTATTTATATTTCACTTTTTTGTTACATACAACACAAGCTATTTTCGCTCTGAAAATCAGCAGGGTAATTCACTTCCAACTCGCATATATCCATTATTAAATACAGCCTGCTAATATTGTGTGTCTATTTGGAGAAGGCATTCAAAATTCTTTCACCTTCGTTGCAACCATAATTGAGCATATAGCATAAATTTCACTTACAAAATTGTCACAAAACTTGCGTTATTCTATGTCTATTGCAATATAGTAGTTGGTTCCTATCTTCTACCGTGAGGTTAAAACCATTTCCTTCATATAGCTCCAAAGATAAAGACAAATGTCGTCCAATCAATCGTCTTGATGCAGGGCCACTCCTTTCAATCCATCGTATTGGAAATTAGTAGTTCAACCACTGACGTGCAGGGAGTGTGAAATCCACTGGAAAACCAGCTGTAGTTTGAGCAGCGTTGCATCCTGGAAGTGGAAATAAATTACACCATCAATTCTGTTTCTCATTATGCAGGGAACATTTAGACTACTGCCAATAATGCCTCCCCAGACATTCGCACTAATTCGATGTTGGAATGAGGTGAATCGTGTTTGCATGACGATCCACATTAGATCATATATTTAGATCATGTAAATTCATAACTCTATATTTTGTGAATCCCGCTTCTTCAGCCATCAACATATGATTCAGGGAAATTTGGTTCGTCGATGTTATTCTGTAGCCTCTATCGATTGCAACTGCTAAGATATTGATGGTCTCATGGTTGTAACTTTTTGCACAGAGTATACGTAAATTAAACGGATGTAAAACTGGTCGTGACAGAAGAAATCCCATTCATCCATCGTACTGGGAAATGCTAGTCTAATCACTGACGTACAGGGAGTGTGAAATACTCTGGAGCACCAACTAATTAGGATGTAGGGGAACTTCTAACGTCTTTCTCCAGAGTGAGCAGCGTAGCATCTAGAGATAAATGGCACCATCAATTCTGTCTTCCATTATGCAAGAGCCATTTAGACTGCTGCCAATAATGTTTCCCAAACGTTCACACTAAATCGATGTTGAAATGAATTGTTCAACGAGAATCCACATAAGAACAAACACGTACATTACGTAAATTAAAAGTGCCATCTCGTGAGAGTTCCGTTTCGTCAGTCTAAAACATCATGTTTCAGGAAATTTTGATTCGTTAACGTTCTTATGTAAAGCACCTGCAGTACCTGGGGCGATATTGATGATCTCACGGCAGTGACTTTATGTAAAGAGTGTACGTAAATTAAAATGGATGTAGTATTTGTTTTTCCAGCATTCTTCCGAAATGTAACGACGGGGAACTTACACGAAAATACAACATGACGGGTACTAAAGCTTCGGTTTGTTTACGGCTATCATCGCCGGCGATTATAAACGCTGGCGATTATCGTTAGGAAGTGGTTTCTTTATCAGCGTACATCGCTGTCAATTCTAATTTGTTTTGTTGCCATAACTCGATTCAATATTTCTACATGGCCTTCTCTAAATATTGATTATTGAACGTGTATGTGGCGATGTGCGTCCTGAATTTACTTCAGAAGCAACCTCCAGCGATCTGCGTTCAGTCCAACGATCTACATTGGCGATCATCGCTGTAAAGAAACCGTGCGCATTCATTTTAACTGCTAGAAAATCCAGGTGGCAATCGCCAACGATGTGCGCCCGGTGATGATCGCCGTAAACAAACCGCAGCGTAAGAGTTGGGATCTTCTGGACGTAATGAATATGGCTCGTGATCCTAGATTGTTCTTGGGCGTCGAGTTCGTATTTGAAGTATAATCTATTTGGATATTCCAGGCATTTTCCTAAACTGCAAGACGAATATCAAGGAACTTCTCGAAACACATCTCGCCAAATGTCATCTCTCTATCAGCAATGCCACAGAAGCTAGATAACCCCGTATTTAATACAGGATGATAATAACCGATCACAAATAATGTAAAATATCAAATATTTCTCTTCCTACGATATGCACTAGTCGACCAACGTGATGTTATGCTTGTAGTGTACTTGTCTTTCTCTTTTGATGTGAAGTTCCGAACACTGTCAGTTAAGATTATTTGCAGCGGAAATTGCATGTGATATTCTGCCTCAACTGCAGAAGCATTTCCAACATAAAGATGTTCTCGGTGGTTTCGCACTTGCCATGATGGCTACTGTATTCGAGGTCTGCGTGTTCAAATCTGATCATGAAAAAAATGGGCATGCAATTCTTGACATATCTTCATCCGGAAAAGATGTAAGCCTGTAAGCCTTTCATTGTCAGAGATTTACAAAACGTAAAATAATCCTGTTTCTGACAGACGATTCCAAGCAATTTTTTTGGACCTATTCTTGCCAATATTGAATTAGGACACTGAATAACCTCTGCAGCAGTGTTGCCAAGTCAGCGGTTTTGTAGCTAAATCTGGTGTTTTCAGGACTATGGTCAACTACAGAATTTTACCATCAGCGGCTAGCTATTTATTTGGCGTTTTTTGATGATTCCGGCAAAGGGAGACGATATTTTTAATTTTTTTCTGTAAAGATGTTATATTGTTTTTATATGTACTTGCGTACAACAATATAAGTTAATCATAAGCCAGAGATTAATATGGTATTATCACAATTTTTCATTGTGCGAGTATAAAATATCAGTGCTTTATGTTAACTCGATTTCGTACAATCATGTCCATTTCCTGCCTCAACCATTGTTGTACAAATTAGGTATGCCACATCGTTAAACTCTTAGGGTCGATTTCTAAAACACGGACGAAATCGTGGTTTCAAACCTCGGCTTTTAAACCGCGATCCAGGTCTGAATCCTTATGCAACTTCTAAAAGGGAGTCGAGACGCGGCTTGAGAAGAAACCGAGGTTCGTGGGTTTCATATATGGCAACGCAGCTAAGAATCGATTTTTATTCTTGTAAACAGTTGATATTAGAAAGAAATGAACATCGGGATTAATATTTTTATTGAATTCCAGTAAGTCACATTCTTTTGTTCTCAGCTAAGGTATTGTTATGTTTGCTAATTTGCAGAATTTATGTGCGCTTAAAATATTAACATTAATTATAGGGAACTAATTTTTAGGTACCAGAATTATATTTCCCAAATAATTAGCACAAGTCGAACGTTTATGTTGTAGTTTATCATTTGTTCATAGCTACTGCCAACATTAACTACCTGAAAACCCGGGTCTAACGAATCAATAACCTAAAGTTGGATTAAAGTTGCAATTGAAACTCAAATATTATGGTTCTATTTTCACATATAATAGGCCTTCTACGTGGAAAGCCCCAGTAGCATAAAACTTAAAATAAGAATACAAAATCACGCTTGCTTCATACATATTCTTGTAGGCCCACATTATATTCGAATATTAAATAAAATGTCCAGAACTACTGTAAAGACTAAGAATTTGGTTATATCATCTTATAGACATAAAGGTGTAATTAGCATAAAATATTAGGCCTATATCTTACTTCCCTCAAAGCAGCAAGAAGGTGTAAAAAAATTGTCAATCTGGCGCCTCTTGCATTTCGTTGCAGATTATTGTTTAGCATTCTCGCTAAATTTTGCGTTGATTCCTTCGAAAATCGAAAATATTCGCATGAAATTATCGTCGTTATATAGTTACAAAGGATTATTCCTGTCTCTCATCACTCTAATCCGAGATTTAATATTTGTAATCACAAATTTTCCTTCTATAATCACCCAGCTGATCATCTACCTCCATCTTGTACACATGAAGCCGAGGTTTTAAACCTACCCCAGCCGTGGTCTCCGCTTTAGACCATGGTTTCGACCCATGGCTCAGAAAAATGAAAAAGACCTCGTTTTATAAATTCAAACGCGGTTTAAAGGCATGGCCGTGGTCTAGACCTCGTTTTAGAAGTCGACCCTTAGTCTAATCGTGTAGGCATTGTCTTTGTAAATGAATTGGTATGTTTAATCATAAAGAGTATATAATGAAATGAATTATTATTTTCATTTACGGTAACTTATATTGTGATTCATTCATTCATTCATTCATTCATTCATTCATTCATTCATTCATTCATAGTGTTCTGCTCATGGGGGGGGGTCTTTCACTGCAAACCTAGCATCCTCCAGCCTTTCCTACTTTCTGCCTTCCTCTTTGTCGCATCATATGATCTATATATCTTATGTCGTCTTATATTATATACTATTTAAGTTATCATTCCGCATTGTAATTTATGTAACACAGATATACTTAAAACTTAAAAGCCAGACTCATTGTTGGCAGGCACGTCTCCAGCTCAGTCTGAAATCAGATTTCGAACGGACTGGTGTGATTGTGAATGTGATTGTTTCCGAAGTGTCCAGTATATTATTGATCTACTTCATTCATTTTAAAAGAAACATGCCGCGTAAAACTCTATACGTACAAAAGTTTAGAGATGTGTAAAAAACGCACAATGTGTTGAAAGATTGGGTGGAAGAAGTGGCTGGTAATAGTTCGAAAGCTCGATGTAAATGATGTATGGTGATATTGAATGCAAAATATTTAGATATAATATTGTCCATACGATTTTGCATAGAACATAGAATCTACGAAGTGATACACACTTTCCAGAATTTAGTCTACATTTTTATCAAATTCTCCAGTTCCTAAAACTATATAGTTTGTATTTAAAATTTGGAAGTGATGTGTTAAGAAAAATCTGGAGTTTTCAAGTACAGTTTAGCGGTTTTTTTAAGCTTGTGTAGCGGTAAATGGAATTCTGAGTTGGCAACACTACTCTGCAGTTCAAAGAAACGCCATTAAATAAAATTATGTGATCACGAAATCCATAACAATAATGCATGCCGCGATATTTCTCGTTGCAAGTGGTCATTGTATAATTTCCTATTATAAATAGTACTTAGTTACCCAATCCCTAACTCTATCTTTTGGTACTGCTTGTTCATCTTTTGTGTGCCGAGATTTGAAAATAGCATCAGGAGACAAGGACTTCACAGACAAAATTTCACCTCATCATTACATGCTCAGTGTGCACAGTCTGTGGTTCTATGGAAGATAGCGTTCAGACGAGAGTTGATTTGCATAAAATTTGAGGATGGCGACGAATTCAAATGGAATTTACAAATTGACATGTATTTTATGCGCGTATGAAGTTTTTTATTTGCTGAATCGTAGCGTACAAAAGAAAAACATTATGCGTATACATCAGTTTATCTATGATTATACAGTAACGTTATATGCAGTGAGAAAAGAGTGCTTATTTTCACCCATGTTATTTAATCTATTGTAAATACCGACACTATCATTAATAAATAACAAAGTTACATGCAATATCCGTACGTATTAGGTTTAATTTGATTATTTTACAACGCTTTATCAACTGCTATGGATACCTAGCGTCTGATTGAAATGAATATGATCATGCGAACGAAATGAGTCCTGGGTCCAGCCCCGAGAATTACCCAGCATTTGCTATTAATGGGTTGAGGTAAAGCCCCGGAAAAAAATCTTCAACTAGGTAACTTGTCCCAACCAGGGTTTGAACCGGGCCCTCTCGTTTCATGGTCAGACAAAGTGATAATACCAAATACCTTACTATAATAATACCGGACAGCTGTATACTAGCAGTATTGATGTGAGTGCGAAATACCGCGGACTTGACATCTAGCGGAGCGGGGTGGAATTACGTCCACAAATACAAATATTAACATAGCGGAAATCTAACTATTGTTTAAAACGTGAGGTACTAATGTGAAATAATATACGAGACACTTAAGATGTGTTGAATAGTATTTAATGTAACATTATTTTATATAAAAGCTGCATATTATGAGAAATATTGCATGCATCATATTTTTTCCGTAATTAATTGTTGCATATTTTTTCTTTGCTTTAGTGAGACAAAATTAATTCTGACATTGAGACTGAATTTACAATGACGCTTTACATATCCGTTGCTGACAACTGAAAAGATAAAAATGATAGTAATCTGATGCTTGTAATAATTAGTAAAGGCATGTGGACAACAATAAGACTTAATTTGCTAAAACCTTAAAATGTCCAATATATTTTAACTTCTATTCATTTATTAGGCCTAAATAAAAAAAGATAATGTTTTTTGTTCTATTAACACAAAGATACGTTTTATGAACTTTCGGAAATCGAAAGTACGATTTTGAGCAATTTGTAATGCTGTAATTGTAGAAATTATAAAAATCACATATACACCCTGACATTTTAACATAGCACTAATTAATAAAACTATTAACTAGCCCAGCAACAATATACATTGCAGTTGATTACAGCTTGTTTCGCGAGTATCTCCACACTGGCCGCCTAGGTAGCAGCACCAGCGTCGTTCGCGCGCAGAACTGCTACCTTTCCGGTATTATTATAGTAAGGTATTTGATAATACATAAATGCATTACTCTTCACAGACGACCAGGTAATATTTTATACATTCTGAATGTAATTACAGAGTGCTATATACATAACTGACAGTTCATTCCGAGGCGAAGGTTACATTCAGTGTTGTGTAGGCGTACTTGGATCGAAGGTTTCCTGATCGATGGATAGGTAGAGGTGGCCCAATTGCTTGGCCTCCACGCTCACCTGATCTGAACCCTCTCCATTTCTACTTGTGGGGCCATTTAAAATCATTGGTTACTGGTCTCCGGTGCCTGATTTGGAATCCCTTCGGAATCGAATTGTGGCATGTTCTGAGGACATACGCAATACTCCTGGAGTTTGGGATCGTGTTCGCTGGTCAATGAGACATCGATGTGAGGTCTGTATTCAAGCAGGAGGTGGACATTTTGAACATCTTCTGTAATGACAACGACCTGCGGAAAGAAAAACGTTCCGGTGAATTTCAATGTTGTGAAGGCCATAACTCGGAAATGAAGCATTTCCGGACACATGTTGTAATGGACTATTTTGATTGTCTACATGTGGGAAATACATACCTGAAATTATGCCCCGTATTTTTGAAACACCCTGTATATAGTAAATCTTAAAATAAAATGGAAGGAATATAATTATGAGAAGATTGCGTCCTGTCACAATCCCGTAGAATTTATTGCGATATAAACAAAAATTTACACATTTTGAGTTCATTAAACATTTTAACTTAGCATATATTTCATATATTTCAAACGTGTTATATTTCTAAAAATATTTTACATATTTTAATCATATTTAAACATTTTAATATTTTACATATTTTAATCATATGTTATGATTTAATACTTTACAATTTATGTTTGATTACCAGTTAAGTCAGTTATTAAATATAATAACTAATGTTAAAAATGTTCAATCTTATGACTTATCAATTTAATATTAACATTTGTTAATAGATGTTAAATATAGGCCCAAATAACGTATAAACGTTTTCGCCTTTACGGCATCATCAGATACAATTTCTTTCTACGATATCTAAACTACATAGTGAAATTTTTGTTTTCTCTTATGATAAATCATGAAATTGGTGTCATAATAATAAGTAATAATGACTCACGAGTTTCATGTATTTTACTTGTTGGAAACAATTTTAAGTTGTAAATAAGTCTACATTGTATAACTAATTATGTTCTATTTAGTACTTAAATATATGAAACACACGTTACAATGGTTTCAGTTACAAGTGTATTTTAAATTGTCACAAAATTAAATTCAAATACGTTTTCAAACGATGTGTTTAAATAATATGATATTGTGTTTGCAGATAGTTAGGTTGGTAGGTGGGTAGGTAGATAGGTAGATATGTAGACAGGTAGATAAGTAGGTAGGTAGATATGTAGGTAGATAGATAGGCAGGCAGGCAGGCAGGCAGGCAGGCAGCTAGATAGGTAAGGTAGGTAGGTAGATAGATAGATAGATAGATAGATAGATAGATAGATAGATAGATAGATAGATAGATAGATAGATAGATAGATAGATAGACAGACAGACAGACAGACAGACAGACAGACAGACAGACAGACAGACAGACAGACAGACAGACAGACAGACAGACAGACAGACAGATAGATAGATGGGTGATTGGGTGGATGAATGGTTGGATGGATGGATGGATGGACGGATAGATAGATTCAGCAATATTATACATACAGTTGCACTACACCATGGCTGGGCATCGGGAGCGGAACCAGTCTCTAAACGGGGACGTTTAATATTCTTCCGTAACTGAATCAACGCTGCGCGGTGTTCGGCGGGGAAGAAAGGGGATGAAGAGAAATCATATGCCTCCCAGTGAGAGAGCAGAATCCGCTCTTGCTGCCCAGCCCTGCACTACACTATCAGAATTTCCTCCTAAAACCAATCCACGAGTGTTTTGACTATACGTGCGGTATAAAAACAAGTTCTAATTTGTAAGATTCACCCCTCTCACCTATGATTAGATACAATCACTCTCCAAAAGAACACACAGATTAATATGAATATGACACACACAAAATACAATATATAATATATCCTAACCTATTATACAAACAGGCATTAAGGGTGTATAATTGATTAGTTACCATTATCCCTTCGTCAATTCGCATCATAAACATCAACAGCTGAAGTTCTAAGCTGAATCGCCTTCAAGAGGAACAATCTAGTTTTTTGTTCGCATTCTCTATGCCCCATGAGGTCAAGACATGCAACCGAACTCCTATTCTGATTTAACATCGAGGGTGGTAGATATTTTCTCCGGATATGTTCCGTCTCGTCACACTGCACTGGGATAAAATGTGTCTCCAGGAGTCCTTTTCCCCACACTCAGGACAGAGGCGCTCTCCTTCTTCGGTGACAATTTTATTACCCTTCCATGCCCCCAATCTTAGCCACGCTAAACCTTCTCTACTGTCTTTGTTACAAGAATTTGTAATATATAACTCAATTTATATAAAGCTTTGTTGATGTAATTTATATCTTCATTTCATATTTGCCATAATTCGTAAAATAATTCGTAATATTATATTAATGTCGTGGTGTCTGTTGAGATATGTAATGATTCTACGTTATATTAACATTTGAATTTGAATCCAAATAACTAAAATATTATTAAATTAATCTATTTCAACCTAAAGTAAACGCATATATTTTCCAGATACCCAAGAATGACTTAATAGCACACCAATTTCATCAAGCACAAAATAAGCTTAAAAACAATAAACATAAGACACAAATTTCATTCTATATTACGTATTTTACTATTCCAAGCATTTTCCATCTTTTCATCATTTCGTAGGCCTATATATTAAATATTTTACATATTTTAAACACTTTACATATTTTAAACCTTTTACATATTTAGAAATTAAAGAAAAAACATTTTAGATATTATATATAAACAATTTACATGTTTTAAACAGATTGTACATTTTAAACATTTGAACATTTTACATATAAACATCTGAACATCTTATATATTTGAAATATATATGAACATATTTTAATTACTTCACATATTTTAAATCATGCACTTGTTTTAATTATTTTACATATTAAAAGATCTAAAAATATTTTGCCATTCACATATAAACGTCTTATATATTTTAGACATTTTATATATATTTATATTTTAATCATTTCAAGCATCTGATATAATTATGTTAGATACCGTATATTAGATATTGTACATATTTTAAACCTCTTGAATATTTTAAATATTCTAGAATTCAGAAGTTTAAACATTTTAATTATCTGAAGAAATTTACATACGTTAAACATTTTAAATATTTAAAAAATTGTATATATATATATATCGCATATTTTACAAATTTTAACATTTTTTATTTTAATATTTTACATACATGAAACATGTCACAATTTTTAAATTAAAAGTTATTATGGACATAATTAAATATGTTAAATGTTTTACTCATTGTTGCCATTTACATATGCTCAACATTTTAAGTGTTATAAATACTTTATTTTCTTTGACATTTTACATATATTAAACCTTCTACTTACTACAAACATTTCACATATTTTGAAGCTTGCTAAATAGGTGGATCATGCGTTATATCTAAACGATCAAATCTAGGAAGGAGCCTTTTCTTTCTCTTCTCAAACACTCAAATAACCTCCATACATGTTGATTGACCTTATCTTTAGTTATACCCAGCATGTAATAAAATAAACCATAATAGGCTACATTTTTTACAGCTGCATCATAGCTTTTAATTAAGTCAACAAATACCAAATCATTCTTTTCAATCGGAGTACAGAATAAAGTTTTCTAACTATGAAAGTGCAGGGCACATACATAAATGGAACAGTTGAAATAAATTAAGAACTTTTGTATTCGTTTGAAACTTGCTCCTTGTGGCTTGTTACTTACAACAGTCATTCCATAAAGTTGCGACGTAGTTAGTTTTCGTTTTGTTTACGTCTTTTATAAAGGTTTGTATAAGCTCACTTATTCAAGCTGTTTTCCTCATAAGTTATATGTTATCAAAACAACTCTGAGTAAAAACTGAAACAAGTTTGTAAGTTTCTTCACGAATATAAAACAGTAAACGTATTTATTCTGTTTGTATTGAGTTTTCCAACTGGGGTTTAATGTTTAAAATCGAAATTCCTTACTTAAACTTCATGGCAAGTTAAAATAGGGTAAAGGTTGGTAATATTGTGATAGTTCTTTTTGAGAATTTATTACAATTTTACTGAGCGAGAGAAGGGTCGATTTTGTGCAGAATCTTATCCACGAACATTCCCATTAATACGTTGACGCAAAAAACCGATCTTCCTCTCTCTCAGTAAAATTGTAATATATTCTCCAAAATAACTACTACAGTATAACTCATATCACAGTATTATCAACCTTTACCCTAAATACTGATTTCATAGAAAGACAATAAAGATAGAATGTTGTATAATTTCAAGTAAGGGGTATTTATTTTATTTTAAATGTACATACTGGCTATAATAATAATAATAATAATAATAATAATAATAATAATAATAATAATAATAGTAATAGTAATAATAATAATAATAATAATAATAATAATAATAATAATAAGTTATAAATGGGAAACGAGAGAAGAGTTCGAGGTAGAAGAAGATATCAGATGATAGACGACATTAAGATAAATGAACCACATGCATAGACTAAGAGGAAGACAGAAAGTAGAAAAGACTGGAGAATGTTGGGTTTGCAGTGAAAGACCTGCCCTTGGGCATAACACTATTAATGAATGACTGAATAAGCAATAATAATGATAATAACAATAGGTCTAATGATAATAATTATAATAATAATTGTTATTGTTATTATTATTATTATTATTATTATTATTATTATTATTAATATTAGCCTTCTAAGCTATGAAGGCTCTATCCTGCTGTATTAATAATAAATTGTCATCCTACTCTTATTTACACAAATCTTCTTCCAGTTACAAAATATAAATTTCTTCATGTTTTTTTTCTAAATTATCTGAATGTCGAAGTCTTAGTCATCCCAATATAGCCTGTGTCCATTTGTTAGTCCTTCCATAACTATATTAATTTTGTTCCTTCTTGGTCTCTTACCACACGTTCCATCCACATTAGTCTTTTACCTTAGATTTTTGTAACACACTGTTATTCCGTGTAGAAATCACATCCTTGGTGCTTCACGTTGGAGGTTGTGCTTGGAACCAACGACTACCACGTGACCTCCATAGGAAACCTATGGTGTTATGAAGTTTCAACTTCTATTAGTAATTATTAAACTTATTAATAAACTCATCGAAATTGTTCATGATAAGTATGAGTGAAAACCTAAACCCCAACACCACTACAATTGGATCATTCTTGTAGATTTTTATGCTCCAACTACAGTCTCTACTTAAATTTCCACTAACGTCAGGTGGAAGATTTTGTGAGAAGAGCCGTAATAGAAATAGGATTATTCACTGCACTGTTTTTCTCATCACTATTACACTAAGTGCATAATGTCATGTCCCTCCGCTTCATGAGAAATTCTCCAGCTTCGTCAGCTGTCGTTCTAACTTCTGATATACTCTAGAGCACCGGTCATCAGTACAGTGCACCCTCGGGTTAGCGTCTGTTACCCGCGGATAAGACATTGTAGTAGCGTGCATCCGTGGCTGCTGGTGGATAGGAAGAACAAACAATCTCTCTGACGAGTAGTAGGTCAATATTTTTATGAACCAAATTAAATTTATTTCAGTTTCTCGATGTTATCGAAGAATGGGATACGGAAGGGAAATCTTCTGTTGCTTTCTTAAACAGTAATAATATAAATAATAATAATAAATATAATAATGATAAAATAATTATGAAAATGATAATAATAATAATAATAATAATAATAATAAATATTAATATTTCTATATTTTTACTTCCAAAGCAATTAAAACTTTAACATACACCATCTAAATATTTAAATACAGTATATAGGCTATTTATTACAATTACCACAAAAATGCATATTTAAAAGTAATAGAAACAAATATACATTAAAGAACTATTATATACTATGCATGTAGCACGTATGGGCGAATCCAGAAATGCATATAGAGTGTTAGTTGGGAGGCCAGAGGGAAAAAGACCTTTGGGGAGGCCGAGACGTAGATGGGAACATAATATTAAAATTTATTTGAGGGAGGTGGGATATGATGATAGAGACTGGATTAATCTTGCTCAGGATAGGGACCAATGGCGGGCTTATGTGAGGGCGGCAATGAACCTCCGGGTTCCTTAAAAGCCAGTAAGTAAGTAAGTAAATAAGTATATATTATTATATGAAGAACGTAATATCAAATATTTAAATAAAATAAATATAAATTAAATAATTTTCTTTTAAAGTATGCTTCTTTACGCTCATGTTAATTTTGAACCAAATGCTATGATGTTCACAATTTGTAGTGTTCTCTCATGACAATATCGCAATGGCACAGGACAATCAAGAAAAAAAGTGAACACTTTTCTATTTGAAGTAAATCTCCTCTGCTCTGCTAGTAGTACTCACAAGGAATAAAATTAAGCAAAAATTGAAACAATATTGAGACAAGCAGAAGGGAAAAATGGTATTTGGCGAGATGAAGCCGAGGATTCGCCATAGATTACCTGGCATTCACCTTACGTTTGCGGAAAACCTCGGAAAAAAACCAGCCCAAGCGGAGATCGTTCCCGCGCCCGATCGCAACTTCAGACCGGCAGGCAAGCGTCTTAACCGACTGAGCCACGCAGGTGGCTTTAGAGATTGAGGAAGGAAAGACGAAAGAGGTAGACAACGAGAAATTATATATTAAGGAACTAAAAAATGAGAAAGGGAATACAGAAATAGAAGGAAAGATTAAGGCGGTGTGGGAAAAGTTTCTTAAATTTTAAATGGAAGGGGGATTAGAGCAGAAGAGAAGTGTAGAATTAAGGGAAAAGAAAGAAAACGATGAAGTGGAATAAATGAGAAGGAAAGGAATATGATGATGATTGAAAAGATAACAGTTAAAACTACAATGGCGTCGTGTAGGACGCCCACATGTTGAATTCGTTGGCGTCACAGCAGAGATCGCTACTGGGTTTGGCTTTGTTTTGCACAAAACGGACATCGCACAACAGTGCAGTGTACACAGGCTGACAAACAATGCAGCGCTAGTTCCACAGCAGAAGAGACGGGACACTTGACATAATTGACTCAGGCATTGCAGAAAACGGGGTGAACAAACAAGGTGGACGGGGGAACAACAAAATGTATTGACGTCTGATGCAATCTGCATTGAGCGATATTGCTGAAACCAATTGCGATTGCGTAGCTCTTCGAATCCCAAAACAAATTCCATGATATCAATTATACATAGTTTTCCAAACATTACATTGACCTATGTTCGTTTCATGATGTTAATTAGAGGATAACTAATAATTCTACACAGTTATGAGCATACGTTACATTACAGCGGGGAATTGCACATTTAAACCCTGCATTATTAAATTGTTTATAATATGATCATAAATATGTGAAGCTAACTTCTTTGCAGTTGTCTCTTGTTCTGTTGTATAACTGATCTATCGTAACAAAATGCTGTTGTTTAATTTTTTATTGAAATGATAATGATATTTATTAGTGAACGTAATATCACAAATTCTTCGCATTCTCTTATGTTTGAAGTGTTGGATTTTTGTGTTCCACACATTAGAGACCTTTATATGACTTGTACGGGAACGTAATAAGAATCAGGGAATGACTGATATACATCTGTTACAACTGAAGGGTTCAGAGCCATAGTGGGCCAAGCGCCATTTATTAAAAAACGGAGAAAGAAGAGTTAAAGTTAAGTGAATACCATAGTTTAAGGAAGATTGAAATATCGTTTAGTTTTAATGTGTATACTGTATATTACTTGCTATGTTTCCATTGAATTACGTTAATAATTTCATTTTAACCCTTGTTTTTACGGTTTTAGTAAATGGCGCTTGGCCCACTATGTTTCTGAACCCTTCAACTGTTCTCCAAGATTCGTATTTCACAAAGTTGTCGTAAATAAACACTCGTTCAACGTTATAGTTCATAATGGACACACTACTGCACTCTAAATGTACAGTATACAGCTGCACCCTCACTGTGTGAACGTGTTTGCGTAACTAAATACGAAACGTATGCGAGCAAGAGGTCTGATCACTGCGATAGCGCAGGAGTTACTACGCATAGGATTTTCCGCTGACGCCGGTCTAGCCCTGGCTGATTCATTCTGTATTTAGATATGTAGGCCTACTCATAAGTATTTAGATTTGTAGCCTATCTTTATTCACACATTTATTTATCTATATTGGTATCTGTAACTGCCACAGAGTGAAAATTAATTAATTAATTAATTAATTAATTCATTCATTCATTCATTCATTCATTCATTCATTCATTCATTCATTCATTCATTCAATCGGTTAAGGCGCTTGTCTGCCGGTCTGAAGTTGCGTTCGGGCGCGGGTCCGATCCCCGCTTGGGCTGATTACCTGGTTGGGATTTTTCCGAGGTTTACCCCAACCGTAATGTGAATGCAAGGTAATCTATGGCGAATCCTCGGCCTCATCTCGCCAAATATCATCTCGCTATCACCAATCTCATCGACGCTAAAAAACCTAGTAGTTGATAAGGCGTCGTTAAATAACCAACTAAAATAAAAAAAAAATCATTCATTCATTTATTCCTTCGGAGTTCTTCATTGGGCACAGGGTTCTTTCATGTTCCTTAAATCTACATAAGTCCCATAGTTTTATTTCTATCTCATAAGAAACCATGCTAAGTTTCTTATCGTCCTATAAAAGCCATCGTCTCGCCAAGTTTTGAATCCGCCACCCTCGGATACAACGGTACTCACTAGACCAGGGGATACGTAAAATTTAAAATAAGTACAGGGACATCATTTTATTTTTTACTAACATTTCTAATATTAACCTGGCTATACCTTTGGATTAACGATTGAGAACCGTTTGCTACCCCTTCCCACGACTGGAGTTCGATGATACTGGCGTAAAATACAAACAAATCACTTTACTAGGTATAGGAGGGAAGAAAAGTAGTTCATACATTTACGTAAATTAGGAAATATCGCGATTTTGAGTTTGATAATTTTCATTAAGTTTTTCTTTAATCAAAATACAGTACTGTATTAACAATAAGTGTTTTTACTCACGAATTGAGCTATCCATTCTGACGTATTCATTATGCAGTGTATATTGTACTGTTTACAGCACATCAGCGTACAATATAGAGAATGAAGTTAATTTGAAAAATGATCATAATATGGATATTTAGACTCATTTTTGAAAATGGTGGCCGTTCATTTCGATACAGGCTTCAGTTAATTTGTGGATATTATCGCACTATAGACTATTGTACCTAATTACAATTACCAGTTTCGTCGTTTGTACGAGTAACTCATGCTGAAATAATTCTGTACCTACTCTATAAAATAGTACGTACCTTACGTACCGTAAATTCAATCTTCACTTCTGCCCGATCCGAAAAGACAAAATTACTCAGACATGCTATCTACTGTCCGTCCAAGTGGTTTTGTCGCAAGGTCGTAGAAAGGGGGGAAATCACGTGATAGTTAATTCCTTAACGATGCCCTTTTATTTAAGTTATTTTAAACAGTTGTATAATATTACGTAGGCTTCGAATTCTTAACAGAAATTAATGTTTTCAAAAAAGAGTTAAGAGTCCCCAGCCACTAGCCTTTACAGAGAGGCGAGCAGAAGCGGGTGGGGGAAACCGAGCTACGACGTAGGCAAGCGGATGACAGTACCTGTGCGAAAATATGATTCAATATTGAAAGCTCTTTCGTCACTAGAAAACGCGAACATATTTCTGGAACGTACTATACTCACTAACTCAGTACTTTTTATGCGACTTTGAATGCATATGCAGCCTTTGTTCTGTGTGGAGGACGGTTGGAAGTTTACTAATAAGGGGATGGGAATGAAGTTGATTAAAAAAATTAAGATACAATAAAAATTGAAGTAAAAATAAAATGATGTCCCTGTATATTTTCTTTTCTATGATATCTGTAACGTTGTTTCCTTAATTATTGATTTAATAGCATGTTTCTCTCTTTTATAGTTTAAAACTAGGTTATTTAATGATTGAAAAATTGTTGAGTTTTGTTAAGTTTAGATATAGATGTACAGACGTGGACAAATTATTAGACTAAATTAATTATATGTGCAACAAAGCTGTATTGATCGGCAGACGTAATGAACAAAAATGTATTTTCCACAGAGATCATGAATAGAAAACTGAGTCTGGAGGTTTTTAATATTTTGTGAACATTCCCTTATTCTTTATTAACACGTTGATTTTGTCAGGGATGCTGGAAACCAAAATTTGACACTTTCTTTGAATATCGGCGTCATTTAGCCAAATATCAGATAGAGCTTAAATGAGTCCATGTTTTGTTGTAAGCCTCTTTTTGTTCACTTTCTTCCTCAGTATAAATCACAGATTTTCAATTTTGTTCATATCCGGTCTTCTTGCAGGCTATGGGAGAACAGACTGTTGAATATCTTCTGCAGTATATAATTAAAACACCAATAGCACCAAAAGCCAGACAAAATATACGTAACCATTAGAAAAATATACAAGAAGATGTAAATAATCATATTTACAACAATAGGGACTCTGTGAATTATACTGTTAGTTGATATGATGAATTATATTGTTTCCAAGAAAAACGTTTTAGTCTAATAATTTGTCCACGTCTGTATAATTTTTACAACTTTCGGGGGTACAAGCTTGAGTGGAAAAGTCTCTTTAGGGGTACGGAGAGGAAAAAGGTTTAATACTGCACTACACCATCGAGTATGACCCCAACATCATGTTCACAACAAGTATCGCTTCATTCGTCGCCGGGTCTCGAATCCGAGTTCGTAGATTAACAAGTCAGAACTGAAGCACTGAATTACACAGAAATTTCAGCTTTTAGATTATTTCTTGTCAAAATTTCCACTTTCGTCAATAGAGTCGTAAAGCTTTCTATCTAAGAGTAGGCAGAAATGTTTTTTCACCCCTGAAAGGTGTAATAAAATCGAAAATGCGCTCTTTAATGCGAACGCTTATGAAATTGAAGTTGACACGGGATAGGCAAGGTAGAGGATCGAGTTGAGGAAATATCGAAGAGAAGACATGAGTGAGTGGCTTGTTTACTGCGCCACGCTGTGTGAACGTCAGCGTCAAGCTCGTGACGCCATGCGGAAGAATGTCATCTGATCAGATAACGTTATCAGTTCTCAATGGAGCAGTGGAATTTTCTCAGAACATGAAAAAGCAGATCGAATATTTGAAATGTTTAGTTGCGGGGAAACTGATGAAGGGGATATCACAAGTAAGATTTTTCTTTTCTGAAGAACGTCATTAGTCTCTATTCGTCAGAAAAGACAATAATCACCACCACGACCACCACCACCACCACCACCACAACAACAATAATAATAATGGTAATAATAGTAATAATAATAATAATAATAATAATAATAATAATAAATTCCAAATACGACAGCCCATGAAGGGCCCTGCCGACAAGCCGGTTGCTGGCCTCACGTCCACATGGCTTCGTGCGCCTCTAACTTTGAGTACGTCTCAGAGTTGGGGTGAGTTAAAGCAGTGTCTTTCGTTCGTTTGAACCCATGCTTATCATCACGGTAAGTTAGTCCTCAGCATTTGGGTGGTTGAAACCACTCCTTTGACTTCGAAACACAACTATCTGCTAAAATAAAGTTTAAAGACATCATTTTCTTTGTTAAAGGAAAATTGCACTCTTTTAAAGACATTTGATTTTCTGTATGTAGAAAATACACCTAATGTAACATTGACAATTATCAGCCTTTTTATTTCACGTGTGTTACGTTCTTGTTTTACATAATTTTTCATTTCATATATTGTTGCAGTGAATAACAAACCACATTTTCAAATTTTCAAAGCGGAATGATTGCGTCTTGCTAGAAAAAACAGCCTTACATCTAGAAAAACTTCGTTCAACTTCTGCAGAAACAATGAGGACATATTTGAAATATATTACACAAGCATTATCTATCTCAAAATCTGTATGATTATTATAAATTTCCTCATTTGAAATTGTCACAAATTTTACATAGAGCTAAATACCCATAATATTTGTCCAGTAATTTTTTTCATCTTGTTTGCTACATTTTTTTCTTATTTCGTCTTCCAACTATTCGGTTCGTCATAGTATCATTGGCTACATGCTATTTTATTTCTGTAGAAAATACACCTAATATGACATTGACAAGTATCAGCCTTATTATTTCACTATGTTAATATGATAGTGTATTACGTTTCTTGTTTTAAATAATTTTTTCATTTCATATATTGTTGCAGTGAATAACAAACCACATTTTCAAATTTTCAAAGGAAAATGATTGACTGTTGCTAGAAAAAACAGCCTTATATCTAGAGAAACTTCGTTCCACTTCTGCAGGAACAAGGGGGACTATTTGAAATATTTCACACAAGCATTATTTATCTCAAAATCTGTATCATTATTACAAATTTCCTCATTTGAAATTAAGTCAAAAATTTTGTCCTCGGCATCTTGCTGTTATTCCTCTTTACAAGACGTTGAATGTTGCCTGTTAGGAGTAGCAGTAATCGGTCGTAATGTAACCGATCAAGTAAAGTTCACTGCTGAACGAACACACACTGAAATCACCCACCCCAACACAATTACGTACTAGTATCTAAAGTCAGAGACGCCTGAAGTGCAATGTAACAGGATACAATTCTTAGTCCTAGTTATAACCTAATTAAAAAACCCATAAAAATCGTTTTTATCCTTAAATTCGCAAATTATCCTATAGGATACAACAGATTAGTAGGCTATATGCTATAATTTTAATATAGAACAATAGAAAAAATGATAGGAAAACTAAAATTTCACAATACTACACTGCTCACTTAAGTTGGGTCTTGCAACCAGTGCTAAATAGACGACTGTGATCATCCAATAGCTAATAGATACTAGGAAATTTTATGTTTCTTCTGGAATGAATGATGTTTTGTTTAGTCTTTTCCAATTATTTCTCATTGTGCTAATTCTTATTCTTTTTCTTCTCCACTGTTTTATTATTTATTTATTTTTTTTCCATTATAACAACAATTTTATGGTAAGCTTTGTCTTCTAGGCAGCCTTCAGTTGGAGGAAGCTGAATAAATTTAATTATTTATTATTAATAATTGTACAACATATTAAATATGGACATTGCGATGGTTGTTTTCTTTACAGTCCGATACGGTTTAATAAACTAGTGTGAGAAATGAAGTTTTGCCAATTTAAGGGTTAAGAGTATCGTTTCTTTACGTACTCACAATTTAAAATATTATACATTACAAATCCACAATTTTAAAACATGCATTACAAATCCACAATTTAAATTGTACCTTACAAATTCAAATTTAAAATATTATACATTACAAATCCAAAATTAATATATGCATTACAAATCCAAAATTCAAATGTAATAGAATATCTGAGGTTCTCTATAATAAAATACAAATAAATCGAATAATTAAAGGAATAAAATCTCATCTAAATAAGAGGACTCGGGGAAGGACGCCAGAATACTTGTAGCTTTACCGCGCTGAATGGCGATACCAATGCGCTGATGTAGATATTGACTGCTTCGAGGGTCCCCAGAAAGCTGCACTAAACTTCTGCCTGTGGTGGAGATGAGAGCTTTGGCTTCACTACACCATGATCCAAACGTTTCAACCGCAAAAGGGACAAAAATATAATTATCTGCAAGATGTTTATATTTATGGTGTTTACTGACAGCGGCACTTTCTGCTGCAGATCCTGATGTCTTAGAGGTTGAAATATCATGCAGATGGGGCTGAAATGTCATGTCACAATGATCTACTTTCATTTTTTTAATTCTCGTTTTTTCCATAAACTTTGCTACCAGATACCGGATAAATGACTAAACATGTCTCTTGCTCTATTTGGTTACTATAAAGAAATGTTTGAAGAGAGCAGACAAATACTTATACTTTCACGAAGGGGACACGAACGTCAAGAAAAGGGCATGAGATGAGACAAAAAGGCGAAAGAACGATGCCAAGAAAAATCTTAAAACACGCACAGTATAGTATATTGCGACACAAGTGTGGAATAGTTAGAGAAGACGAGACGAAGTCGCACTTAACACATGTATTGCATAGACCTACTATTTTTTGGCCGATCTTAGTAAAAAAATTAATTTGTATTAATGATTTTAAATTTAATTAAATAGTTTGTTCTTGGACGCTAATATTTTCATGTGCGATCGCCGTTTGTTATTTGTCGATAGGTGTCATTCATTTGTTATTATTCGTATTTGTCAATAGGTGTTATTCATCTGTTATTATTCTGCGGCGATTGTAAAAATGTTGTAATAAAATAAATTATAGAATGTTTAGTTTTATCTTCAAAGAAATAGGTAGGTGACACGTTAATTATGCATCAATGTAAGTAAATAGCATGTATAAAATATTTATAAGTGACATTAATTTTACATGAGTGTAAATAAATTGCATATCGATATAGGTTGATGCTTGAATACGTATTTTACTCCAAGGATGTTTTCGCGTTCAGCCACGAGTGGCGCTCAGAGCAACAACCAGAAGACGTCAGAAATGGTTTTCACGCTTACGTCAATGTAAATAAATAGCATGTAGAAAATGTTTGTGATATATTAATTTTACATGAGTGTAATTAAATTGCATATCGATATAGGTTAATGCTTGAATACGTATTTTACTCCAAGGATATTTTCGCGTTCAGCCACGAGTGGCGCTCAGAGCAACAACCAGAAGTCTTCAGAAATGGTTTTCACGCTTACGTCAATGTAAATAAATAGCACGTAGAAAATGTTTGTAAGTGATACATTAATTTTACATGAGTGTAAATAAATTGCATATCGATATAGGCTAATGCTTGAATACGTATTTTACTCCGAGGATATTTTCGCGTTCAGCCACGAGTGGCGCTCAGAGCAACAACCGGAAGTTGTTAGAAATGCTTTTCACGCTTACGTCTTATCTACCTTAATTCCTGTTTTCTTACAAATCTCCACTCCGATAAATTAATTTAGAAAGATTACAGTTATAATAAGACATTCAGTTATTTCTTCATTGCACATAGTGGTGCGCGACACTGATAGTTTCTTACTTTTATGTAAACAAATAAAAGTTGATTTGATTTATTTACTTACTGCATGTGTGTTGTAAGTTTAACTTACAAGGCCTACCAACAACATCAGTAAGATTGTTAAAAACACGATCGCCCAAAAAAATATATGTAATTCTGCTATAATTGCAGTCCGTAGAGTAATCTGCAATTTGTTACATTGTTCAAGCAATTAATTATACAAATTATAATTCGTTTTCGTTTTTACAAAACCTTTGTAAGCTTTTACAAAAATATTCTCCAGTAAATAAATATGCGTTGGTGCCGATAATCCCAAGTCAATACACAGTAAATTGAATAGGAACTTCGGGAACAATATCCATTCTCTCCCGGCTCTTAGTTGTAGAACTTCATCGAAGTTCACAACACGTGCCGGCATATCATATACCACGGTCCCATCAGTGTACATAACATTGCGACACGAATGCACACAGTGCTGCCTCTAGCGAGAGTAGAGGTAAACAAGGTGAACAATGGGCTTGGTAATTGCGCATACATAAATATTATGGGCGCTCCTGCTCGATAATAGGCATTGCGACACACTAGCTCCGCGTGTAGTGAGATTGGGAATTGGGTTCATGAAAAAGTTCCACGAATAGAAACTACAGTATAATGTAACACGATTATGATGATGATGATGATGATGATTATTATTATTATTATTATTTATTCATTCATTCATTCATTTAGTGTTCTGTCACAGGGCAGGTCTTTCACTGCAAACCCAACTTTCTCCAATTTTCCTGTTTTCTGCCTTCCTCTTTGTTTTCTCATATGATTAATATATTTTAATGTCGTCTATCATCTGATATCTTCTTCTACCCCGAAGTCTTCTCCCGTTCACCATTCCTTCCAGTGCATCCTTTAGTAGGGAGTTTCTTCTCAGCCAGTGACCCAACCAATTCCTTTTCCTCTTCCTGATCAGTTTCAGCATCATTCCTTCTTCTCCCACTCTTTATAACACACCTTCATTTCTTATTCTGTCTGTCCACTTCACACACCAAACTCCAACTATGCTATCATAAAAAGGGATTTCTTGTATACGATGTGGGGTTTCAAAACACCAATTGCTAGTGTTTTGATTGTTTACACGACCAACCAGGTGGAACCACGCCTCGTCTGAAGAGAACACGAGCTGTGGGTCGATTAAATCTTCAGTAATTGATGGAAAAAAAAAATATATATATACTCTTTGTCTAGTCTCCAGACAATGAAGAATATCACTTTGAAACCAGTCAGCTATGTAAATTTCTCATATTAATAAGTAAAGAAGTTACAAAGTTAAGCAGTACAAATACTTTCGTTCCTTTAATAAAATGTATTTTGTTCACACACCATTATTTCCGTTCATACTGTTCACCTAGTTTCATTTACATTTTGTAAATTTACAAATATTACTTGCGTGCAGTGCATAAAGTTGTGATTTAAGGCGTTGTGTTACGGAATGGAACTTTGCTTCGAGTCCTGATGAGGAAAGAAATTCTCTCATGAAATTTCGGCCATTGTATAGGGCCGGTGCCCATCCACCATCGTCATGAATTTGGGAGCTACAACAGGTAGCGAAATCCGGTTTCGAAATAAGACCTATAACGACCAGACGGATCGTCGTGCTTATCAACACATTCCTTGCATTCTGATTGTATGATCGTTCTCCTCTACTGAGGTATGTGTACGTGAGGCCATCAGTCGTCTCGTCGGCTTTGACCATTTTGGGGTGTAACGCCACGGGTTACTTATTTGCGTGCTGTTGCTTGAATATGACTCCTATTGATGTGATAATTGATATTTCAGACTTCATTCTATAAAAAGTTTCATTTCTTTACTAGTTCATAATCAATAAAACTATTATTTTCACCTGTTACTCGGAAAATGATAGTAGAGTATTTCGATGACTCAAGAATGTATTTCACAGGCTGTGTTTATGTTCGAGCGACGATAAAAGATACGAGCAGCGGTTTAAGAAATGATACTAGCAACGCAATACGTCATTAGCTGAGTGTGTTTAAGTTGGAGCGACGATAAAAGATACGAGCAGCGGTTTAGGAAATGATACTAGCAACGCAATACGTCAATAGCTGAGTGTGTTTAAGTTGGAGCAACGATAAAAGATACGAGCAGCGGTTTACGAAATGATACTAGCAACGCAATACGTCAATAGCTGAGTGTGTTTAAGTTGGAGCAACGATAAAAGATACGAGCAGCGGTTTAGGAAATGATACTAGCAACGCAATACGTCAATAGCTGAGCGTGTTTAAGTTGGAGCAACGATAAAAGATACGAGCAGCGGTTTACGAAATGATACTAGCAACGCAATAGGTCAATAGCTGAGTGTTTAAGTTGGAGCGAGGCGAGGAGAGTCTTATTTTTTATAAATTTCATTTTCCTCTGTTGAAACTTCTGAAACAACACAGTAATCAAAATTTTGATTCTCAAGTAGACTATTTCAACATGTAAGTTTTCGAAGAACGGCATAATGTGCTTCTGCAATAATTTACAGCAAGTTAATGTTATCCAAAGCTATAGAAACTAATACGTAGGCTGCCAATGACTTAGTAAAAGCAATTTGCGTGTTGCACAACGCAATTTTGGCAACTAAAAATGCAACATAATTTGAGAAAAGTTATAGCATTCCAAGATAGGGCCCATCAAAGAATATTAATTGGTGTTTAGTCAACTGTCCGATTTACAGCAGCTTCTTGTCTATGCGGATGATGTGAATATGTTAGGAGAAAATCCACAAACGATTAGGGAAAACACGAACATTTTACTTGAAGCAAGTAAAGCAATAGGTTTGGGAATAAATTCCGAAAAGACAAAGTATATGATTATGTATCGTGACCAAAATATTGTACGAAATGGAAATATAAAAATTGGAGATTTATCCTTCGAAGAGGTGGAAAAATTCGAATATCTTGGGGCAACAGAAACAAATATAAATGACACTCGGGAGGGAAAAAAACGCAGAGTAAATATGGGAAATGCCTGTTATTATCCGGTTGAGAAGCTTTTGTCATCTAGTCTGCTCTCAACAAATATGAAAGTTAGAATTTATAAAACAGTTAAATTACCGGTTGTTCTGTATGGTTGTGAAACTTTGACTCTCACTTTGAGAGAGGAACAGAGATTAAGAGTGTTTGAGAATAAGGTTCTTAGGAAAATATTTGGGGCTAAGAGGGATGAAGTTACAGGAAAATGGAAAAAATTACACAACTCAGAAGTTCACGCATTGTATTCTTCACCTGACTTAATTAGAAACATTAAATCCAGACGTTTGAGATGGCCAGGCCATGTAGCACGTATGGGCGAATCCAGAAAAGCATCTAGTACGTTAGTTGGGAGACCAGAGGGAAATAGACCTTTGGAGAGGCCAAGATGTAGATGGGAGAATAATATTAAAATGGATTTGAGGGAAGTGGGATATGATGATAGAGACTGGATTAATCTTGCACAGGAACCGATGGCGGGCTTATGTGAGGGCGGCAATGAACCTTCGGGTTCCTTAAAAGCCAACCATTTGTTTTAAGTAAGTAAGTCAACTGTCGGAAGATACGTCTGAACCTGTAAAAATAAAGATTAGAAGAGTAACGCTTCCATTTTGCTATTTCATTTTTTGTCTTGCAGACATTGCAATTTCTATGCGCATTCAAGACGTCTAAAGGAGGCTACCTGCATTTAGATATTAATACAATCCCTTTGTCGTTTCTAGGGCAATGCTGCGGCAGTGGAAAACTATTACAACTCTATACAAACACACGCTTCTATTTTATCTATTCCATTTCTGTTACGTAACAATGTGACTTTTGACGTCATAAATCGACCTAGAAAATGGATGGCTCACTGATAACGTCGTATTGCAGTACATTATACTTTTTCTGCGCACAACCCAGAGAAATACTTTGGAAACACATTACATGAATGGTACTCAGGAAATGTACCTTACATCTCCAAGAGAACATAAATCCTACCCATTCAGTCGCTGGAAAAACGAAACTGATAAAACCGTGCGCATTCATTTCATTTTTCCGTCTTGAAGTGTACATTACCTGCTCAGACATTACGGGGACAACAATCCATACCTTTCAGAATGAAGGAGAGCTCTAGCTAGAGTTAAGTATAAAATCCGAAAGCCCAAACTTGATGACAAAGAACGAAAGTCGAACAATACTTCCTTCTCAGTGTAAACTTGTAAACAAAATATGCGTGTTGTGGATATATTTCTGACTAAAAATATGTATTTCACAGGGTACTAAAAGAAAAACTGACAACATTCTTCTTAAAGAAATATGGTACATACAGAAACATAAAAAATATATGCTAATAATTTATAGAGCTTTTATATCTTTGAAGATAACATGTCGGAAGTTTTCATTAGTACCTAATTACACATGTATGAATTTGAATAATTGTAACCATTCAAACTTGAAAAACATTATTCTTGTAATGATCTTACAGGCCTATTAGTATTGTTCTCAGAGGTCAGGCTGTATTCAAATCAACCGTTGGATCTGAACTTCGCGAGTTCAAACCCAGCTTCCACCTAGAGGGTAAATAAAGTTATGGATCCTTGTCATTTATTTTAATACGTAAAGAAATCTTGAATCTAATATAGGTCTCCGGACAAAATTTTTCGGTAATTTCCCGCCCAAGTTGAATTTCTACGTAGAAAGAACACTGTAGTTCATTGTTTGAATAAATTAAAACACTATTACTAGTTTTATACAGTCAATCCAATTTGAGAATTTGAATCTGATCTTGGATACATTCCTTGAATTTATTTTAAGGTATTTAAAGTGTGATTGTTGCAATTTATGCTACATCGGTCATGCAAGAGGCACATTTGTTAATATTGATAAAATTTTATTTTTAATTTATCTTCAGTAGTTTTTACGATTGTATGACTTAGACAAAAAAAGAACACATTATACACACTGATCCAAATGCACCGAAAGTTTTCAAAATAAAATATTATTTTTAAAATGTTGTCCTGTTTAGCGCTTTGAAATTATGACAAATAATGCGTCGCAAATATAACATAATATGTTTTTTCTAGCAATTCCAGAGTTACATTTTCCTATGTTCATTTCTATCATCAAATTATCTGCAAACCATAAAAAAATTTCGTGCATATTGTAAGGTTTCTTTCGATTAAACTCTGAGTGTGATTTTATTGTTTCAAGCTCGATTAATGAAGTGAGTTTTTATTTCATTTTTGTAGAAATAATAAATCAATGAATCAATTTAGGGCATTTCAAAACCTAAGAGGTTTTTAGCTATATTCGAGATATATCGCCATTCGTCTCTGTTCTCTGCATCTTCTTGTCGTCCTCCCATTGTAGAAAGATTATCATATACTTGGTCTACCAAGAGGTGTCGTACATCTGGAGAATAGTCGAAAGCTTTTCGTAGAAGAGAGTTTTCATCACGCCGTAGAACGTGTCCAAGCCAACGTAGTCTACGACTTTTTATTAAGGCTATTATGTCCGGATCTTTATAAATATCACTTAGTTCCCTGTTCAAAATTCTCCATGTGTTATTTTCTTGAATGGGACAAAAAAATCTTCCGCAAGATTTTGTTCTCAAAAGTAAAAAGGGATTTTTTTTGTTTGTTTGTTTTTTTTTTTGTTAATATCCAAGTTTCACAGCAATATAGGAGACTTGGTAGGATTATTGTTTTATAGCATCTAAATTTTGATAATCTAGAAAGGACTTTGGAACTAAGCAATTTATGAAGGGAGTAGTAACACTTAGGGAAAACACGGAAATTCTACTTGAACAAGTAAAGCGATAGGGTTGGAAGTAAATCCCGAAAAGACTAAGTATATGATTATGTCTCGTGACCAGAATATTGTACGAAATGGAAATATAAAAATTGGAGATTTATCCTTCGAAGAGGTGGAAAAATTAAAATATCTTGGAGCAACAGTAACAAATATAAATGTCACTCAGGAGGAAATTAAACGCAGAATAATTATGGGAAATCCCTGTTATTATTCGGTTGAGAAGCTTTTGTCATCTAGTCTGCTGTCAAAAAATCTGAAAGTTAGAATTTATAAAACAGCTATATTACCGGTTGTTCTATATGGTTGTGAAGCTTGGACCCTCACTTTGAGAGAGGAACAGAGATGAAGGGTTTTTGAGAATAAGGTTCTTAGGAAAATATTTGGGGCTAAGAGGGATGAAGTTACAGGACAATGGAGAAAGTTACACAACGCAGAGCTGCACGCATTGTATTCTTCACCTGACATAATTAGGAACATTAAATCCAGATGCTTGAGATGGGCAGGGCATGTAGCACGTATAGGCGAATCCAGAAATGCATATAGAGTGTTAGTTGGGAGGCCGGAGGGAAAAAGACCTTTGGGAGGCCGAGACGTAGATGGGAAGATAATATTAAAATGGATTTGAGGGAGGTGGGATATGATGGTAGAGACTGGATTAATCTTGCTCAGGATAGGGATCAATGGCGGGCTTATTTGAGGGCGGCAATGAACCTCCGGGTTCCTTAAATGCCAATAAGTAAGTAAGTAACACTTATTTGCCGTAACGAGTCTATGTTCAATTTCTTTCCCAAATAATCCTGTTTCATTGATTGTACTTCCTAAGTATTTAAATTCAGTAACATTTTGAAACTCCCAATCATCTATTCTAAGTGACCCTCTATTATCTGGGGTACGTGATATATTCATGTATTTAGTTTTATCAAAATTAATTTTTAACCCTGTTTTTCTTCTTTCTTCTACTAAGAGTCTAAAAAGTTTCTTGATATCATCTTCTGTTTGTGCTAAAAGCAAGTTTGTCCTATCATCAGCATATGCTAATAAATTAATTTTACCATTGCCCAATGAAATTCCAATATTTCCATTCCTAAGTTTCTGTAATGCCTTTTCTAAGAAATAATAATAATAATAATAATAATAATAATAATAATAATAATAATAATAATAATAATAGCAAATTATACTATATCTCAGAATGGCAGAATGGCGTTAATGTCACCTACTGAACTACGTTGTTACAAAGAACTGTCGTTGTAACCGAGGTATTACGTCGTCAGACAAGTGAGGTGAGGAATGTTGAAATTTTAATGCCATGTCGTTCAGGCTTTCGTAATCGCATTATTCTCGATCCATTAAGTTCAAATGCACGAACAATTTTGGTGAGGTTTATCAAAATCATTTGAAATGTGGGATTAACGTGGCCAGACTGACGACACACACAAGCTTTCATTATTCCACCATTTATTTTTCATATTATTTCCACTTTCCTTTTTTTTTTTATGTAACCATGTTATCTTCTTAGACAGGGCGCACACCAAATGCAGCATTTTGTCTCGCAACGAAACATCTTGCTGGAACGTGTTACAGACGTGTCGGTTGCCATAACATCAAATGAAGTGCCCCTCACTGGTTTCAACAGTATTGCGCAGCTCTGCAACGCTTTGCAAAAAAAGATAATGCTGCGCAGACGAGTGTCTTGCAACAGATGTACTTGAGACATTTCAAATTGCGCGTTTACGGGGTTAGAGAAAACACTGCCATCTGTTGCCTACATCCTTTGATAATGCATTGTAGAATGTGGAGCTGTGCTGTATTTGCTTTAGTGTTTAAAGTTACCTGACCCTGAGTATTGTATTCATTTCCTAATAAGTTCCAAGAGGTGATCAAACACAGTTAGGCCTACACAATATTACAGAACTATAATTTCAATTAAAAATTATGGAAATATCTACCCATCAATTAAATAAGAACATAACCAGATAAAATAATAATAATACTTACTTACTTACTTGCTTACTGGCTTTTAAGGAACCCGGAGGTTCATTGCCGCCTCACATAAGCCCGCCATTGGTCCCTATCCTGAGCAAGATTAATCCATTCTCTATCATCATAATATCCCACCTCCCTCAAATCTATTTTAATATTATCTTCCCATTTACGTCTCGGCCACCCTAAAGGTCTTTTTCCCTCCGGCCTCCCAACTAACACTCTATCATTTCTGAATTCCCCATACTTGCTACATGCCCTGCCCATCTCAAACGTCTGGATTTAATGTTCCTATTATGTCAGGTGAAGAATACAATGCGTGCAGTTCTGTGCTGTGTAACTTTCTCCATTCTCCTGTAACTTCATCCCTCTTAGCACCAAATATTTTCCTAATCACCTTATTCTCAAACACCCTTAACCTGTGTACCTCTCTCAAAGTGAGAGTCCAAGTTTCACAACCATAAAGAACAACCGGTAATATAACTGTTTTATAAATTCTAACTTTCAGATTTTTTGACAGCAGCTTGTTACGAATCCTTCAAAATAATAATAATAATAATAATAATAATAATAATAATAATAATAATAATATAGATATATTAATTTGTCCTACAGAATTTATCTGTAATATTGACACTTAATATTTTTTTTAGGAAAAAAATTTTTTTTCGAGCGAAGTTTTCTCTCCTAAAAAAATTAAATAATAATAATTTTAATAATAATAATAGTAATAATAATAATAGAACATTAGGTAAAAGACAGATTGACATTAATTTCCTAAAACGTAATCACTCTGAACTGATGAAATTATATTGAAGACTAAAATTAGAGCACATACGTTGAATGTCTGTAAGATAGTATAGAATGTGGAAGCAATATCTGGAAATAAAATTAACATTATAAAATCTTCTAAAATGGAAAGTAATTAACAACATATAATGGAATTGCTACTACCGGTTTAATAAATGTGGAAAATGAATATTTGTTACTTTCATATAGTTTATCTACATTTTCCCTGAAGTTTCCATTAGTACTCTCAAATCGTCATAACGTAATTACTAATTAAAAACAAAACACTAGGTAATTTAAATTTCAGAAGTGAACATTTTTGGGATAGATTTCTAGTACTTTCCCTAAGTATGTACTGCACACCAGAATACTGTCAGATGATAAATGTAAGTTTTTATCATTAGCGGGATTGGATTTATATAAAAAGATTAATAGCTCCAGACTTTAGTTTTTGGACTTGTGCTGACATGCATATTATTGCTTCAGTTTCCGAAATCCCCTTAAAGTATTTCAAATGTATATTTCAAATTTATTTATTTATTTATTTATTTATTTATTTAATACTTTACACTTGAGCTACATTAGGAATTGCAGCCCGAAAGAGCAGAAGCTCGTGCTCGAGCGCAGTTCAGATCAGTTATACAAAATATTTTACAAAATTAAGAGAGTTCATTGATTACAAAAAATTAATATATTGTAAAATACATACAGAATGTAATAATATATACAAATAGAAAACACAAAGGTACATGCATATTAGAGTACCTATTTTTAACTCAAGTAGCTTAACCCGTAAGCACACGCGCTGGGGTAAAAAATACCCAGGCGTTATTTTATTTGTTGGCAACACTGTCCATCAATTTAAATTAATTCCGCGTTTTCAGTATCTTTCTTTCAGACCTTTGTGCATTCTTATACGTATGATTGAGTTAGTTTTCTTGTGGCTGCAGAAGTTTACACATGTATATATCAAGACTGGGTAAGAAATACCCCGCGCGTGTGCTTAAGAAACAGTAGTAGCGAATAATTTTGATAGTATTCCTTTTGTATTTTCGATTTCAAAATGGACTTAGAGTCTATACAAATTCGTCAAATAGTAGGCTGGCTGGCTGGCTGGCTGGCTGAAGAACACGAATAAGAAATTATTCAATGTGAATCAGAAGATGAAAATGATCAAATTTCGGAAAGTGAACATAACACTGATACAGAACAGGAACAGGAACAGGAAGCAGAGAGTAGCGATGACGGCTGTGACGACAATGCTCCACTATCTCAGTTTACTACTTACAAAGGTAAAGACGGGACTTCTTGGAGGAAGAGTGTACCACCTCGAAATGTTAAGACCAGAGCGTGCAATATAGTTACTCACCTTCCGGACTGTATGTGACAAGCTCGCCAAGCAAAATTACTACTAGAAACCTGGTCATGCCTAATAAATGATAACATCATAGATTATATTGTCAAGTACACAAATATTTACAACAAGTCTATCCAAAACAACTTCGTTCGCGAACATGATGCTTCGACAATTGATTCGACTGAGATAAAAGCACTTGGTCTGTATGATTTGCTGGTGCACTGAGGTTAGCTAAATTCAACGCTGAAGATTTGTGGACAATTGATGGAACATGAATTCCTTTCTTTCCAGCAATAATGGGAATAAACTGATTCTTCTTTCCTTTGCGGTGCCTTCGCTTCGACGACATTACTACAAGAGAAATTAGAAAAGCGACTGATAGACTCGCTGTATCATAAAGAACTTCCAGAAAAGTTATACAATTGCTGAATATTGCATTATCGATGAAAGATTGAAGCCCTTCCGAGGACACTGCTTATTCAGACAACATATCAAAGCAAACCAGCCAAATATGGCATAAAAATATTTGGACTGATTCCCGCACCTTCTACTCGTATGTGTTGAATATGGCAATATACTGTGGTATGCAACCAGAAGTCCAATATCGTCAATCAAATTCTCCTTCTCATGTGGTCAAACGGCTGATTGCTCCTATTGGTGGAACTGGAAGAAATGTTACGTTTGATAGCTGGTTCATGATTGTGCCACTTGCCAAAGAACTTCTCAGTGATCACAACTTAACATGTGTTGGAACTGTAAGACTAAATAAACGTGAAATTCCTCCTGAATTTGTGCAGGAAAGGCGTGGAAAATGTTCCAGTATTTCTGGATTCCAGGATAGACTGACTCTCACTTCCTATGTTCCAAAACCAGGAAAAGTTGTTCCATAGCTTCCACTGTGCATTATGATGATGCAATTGATCCAGACACCAGAGAGAAAAAGAAACCGGAAATAATAACGTTTTACAATGCTACTAAAGCAGGAATTGATATAGTAGATGAACTATGCGGTACATACAGCGTGTCCAGGAAATCCCGACGTTGGCCACTTACCGTGTTTTTTGGTCTTCTCAACATCACAGAAATTAATTTTTTAGTTATTTATAAAACTAACAATGCTACTTCACAAGGACCAATTATCCGCCGACCATTTCTGAAGGAACTGGCTCTTGGATTGGTGAAAAATCATTTGGCTTATCGGCTGACATTGAAGAATTTGCCTTTGGAAATCAGATCCACTATTCAAAGAAAGAATGGTGTGCAGGAACAAACCCAAACAACACAAAAACGAATGAAGATGTCTCAAATCGATGTGAGGTATGTCCTAGGAAAACTACTACTTCATGTCATAGGTATAACAAGATGATTGTAAAGAACATTCGGTGCCTTTTTGTGAGGAGTGTGATGATACCGGAAGTGGTGATAGTGAGTGAGTGAGTGGACGAGTGGCGTCCCTAATACTTTTTCTTTTATTGATACATTTGTGTTAGCACTGAGACAAAAATATAATATTATGGTGTTTTCTGTGGATGACTTTTCATTTAAAGTTGGTATTCATATGTATTAATTGTTAAGTTAAACAAATGTGTTTAAATTACTTTAAAATATTCGTAACAATAATTATAAAATTATAGCATTTCAGTATTAATGATATTTTGTTGTTTGTAACACTTTACTTATTTTGGGGTAAAAAATACCCAACGCGTGTGCTACCGCTATAAAATAATGTGCGTGTGCTGGCGGGTTAAAAGAAATACAAAATAATTTGTATTTGCGACGAGCAAGAAACGCTTCCTCACGTCTTGGGTTTCTGCCATCATGGAGAATTGCTCCGAATCAACAGACATAATACGGTTCGTTCTCTCATCGCAGCTTCAATCCGTCAGAATGCTTCCTATGAGGTTTATGAGGAGGTTGGTTGCGTCTCTTCTGATGGCTCTACTAGACGGGCTGATATCATCATAATTGATCGGCAGAAGAATAAGGGTGTCATTCTTGATCCCACAATCCGTTTTGAGATGCATGAGCAACAGCCACAAGAGGTGTGTCGTGAAAAACAAGTCATATATGAGCCTTGTTGTCAGCATCTTGGAGCACAATACCACATTACACATTGGACAGTTTTTGGGCTCATGTTTGGTGCCCGTGGCACGATCCCACGTTAAACTTTAAATCAACTTAAACAATATAAAATTTCTGATGCAACGATTGATGCCATAGTATCTCACGTGTTAAAATCATCCTTAGCTATAATTAGTAATCATTTGTACCCAACAAAATTTTTATTGTAAATGATTTCCTACGTTTTCTTATCTTAATGTTTTTTTTCTTTTTCTTTCCAAATGTCACAAAATTGTTTTGTTTACTTATTATTCTTTATGAATTGATTAGTAGGCCGATCTATCGAACCCTTATTTAGGGCGGCTTTTGTTTAAACAAATTTCATTCATTTCTAATTTAAAAAGACAGCAGAATGCTCCGCGTAATACTATTCCGAACATATCTCTGTCAGAAATTTAATTTGTACTAGCAGGGATTTGAAAGCTAGTTTCCTTTATGGAATACCGACATAATCTATTTACAACGATTTTTTTTACAGAAAAAGACGCTAAAAATTTCAACGAACTCTTAGAAAACTTTTCTCTTTATTCACTATAAATTTCACGAAATCTTTAGAGTATTCACTTCCATTGAGTTGGAACATACTGCTATAAACAGGGCGAAAAGTATTTTTTGCAGAGGAGCGATGTTATAAAAAAATGTTGAAAATATCCAATAAATCGATATGCCCTATACGAACTGCGAAGTGTAACGAATATGCAACAAATCTGATTACAACGATTTTATATCTGAACCAAATTCGTGTATATATCAAATTAGTATACACTCCACAAAAATTCCAATTGATTTTAACTTCCACACTGAAATAAAAAATTAATAAATTCCATTGATATCTGCAACCACAAAAACTAACCGAGAAAACTCATTTCCATACGGTACTTTTATCAGTTGGCAATTTTAAAAATAAATTTCTGCAGACTCTTATTAGAATGACCGGATGAAAGGTGAATGAAGTGTGTTAAATGTGTTTTTATTTTAAGAGAGTTTTAATATCACTTTCCGGCTATGAAAAAATGTACATAAAATACGAATATAGATTGAAGAACAATATTAAGGAAGTTTTCTAGTGTAAAAAATCTTTAATTATTTCTGGCTTATACAGAATGGAAATTATATAACAGCGCAGAATGAAGGAGGCTCGAGAATTAATTAAAATAAATAGAATGCCTATTATGAGTTTTATAATTATGTGCATAGATAATAATTAGACAGTTACGCTGAAAGTTTGCGTAGTTTGGCAACAAGGCATCGCGCGCCGATTCACCTACGAATACATCACGAACGTGATCTGAATAACAGCATTTCGTTCGTTAGTTACTGCATTAGGGTTGCCAGATTTCCTAATGGTAGGAAATAACGATACGTGTTAACCTTTTTTTTATGTAATTTTCAAGAAAATGGACTATTCATAAACTGCAAAGGGATAAATCATTCCTTATCAATTTCTCTAAAGATAAGTGTAAAAATAAGAATCGTACTGATAATACTTATCGAGTAGAACAGTGTTAAATTTTAGGGATAAATATTTTCTGAGAGATGTATTGATATGGTATTAAAATTTTTGTAGTACTCGATCCAAGGAATAAGTTAAAATCTGCACAGTTATAACACAGTCTAATATATACAGTCACGAAGCTTAGTTTATGAGGATGCTAGGTACAATAGACTGTGTAGGTACTATTTCGCATTGTCTGTGATGAGGCGATAGTAGAGATCCTAGTGGTTAGCAACTATCTATGGATGCGTATTGAGCTTCGTGACTGTATGTAGGCCTACTAGACTGTGATTATAGGCTATTACTTTCACTGTGTATATTTTTGTGTAAGTTATGAAGTAATTTGGAAAACTGTCTGAGCGCCTTTATTTTATATAGGCCTAGTTGCTTTCTGTTGGGCCTAAATACAAAATGTTTCAGCAGCCCCAATATTTGTATTTTATTCTAATGTGACTGAACTGTGCTTTATTTCTACCGACGCACTACACTGCAGGCAAGGTTAAGAGAACGCTACATCTTTCTTGTAATTAATAATAAATGCCATTGTCAAAACCACTGAAAATGTTCACCCGTTAAGTTCAGTAGAGAGAATGGAGACAGTCATACGAGTAGAATCAACACTAGCATTGTGTACCCGTCTTTTGCAAGAACTTGCTTCGAAGTTGCGGTCCTGTGTTTTCTGCTACACCAGTTCTCCATTGTAGTTGCAGTCACAGTAGGTCTGGGTCATGAAATATGAATGCAGATAGGCGCCGGAGGAGGGGAAACTGTTTAACTAACCAACATTATACGCACAAATTAAAAAATATACTTTTCAAGTGACTACAAATGGCTTTTTAGAGAAGACATTTTCTTAATGAATATCGATAATGGTTTATCGTGGGGAAAATAATACTATCTGAATAGCATTCTTTTATTACAATAATATTAGTTTTGTGAGAGTAATATTAGAAATAATAATTGTAAGATTTCCGCTGTGGTTTGTAATAATTTTTATATTTTAACAATTGTTTTATTTATTTACTAGAGCTTCCTCAAATTAGAAGCTGCCATTAGACAAAGCATACAAAACAGTACAAGAACAAATAGATGATGAAAGATAACAGAGTAGGAAAAAAGTAAACAAGTACACAAACAAACAAACAAACAAACAATGGCAGTTTACAGAATAAAAAAAGGTACAAGTAAAGAAGCAATGAAAGCTAATAAGAGAAAGAAAAATGATAATGGTGCGTCAATTTTTTCAGTACACTGAATTAGAGTCCATATAGGTGGTTCCGTAAAAGTTTGACTGACTCTCTAATTATGAGGAGGGCCAGTTCATTCGGAAAAGATTTGTGCAGTCCTAGGGTCTTACAGAATTGAGAAGAGAAGTTAGGTATCGTTCCTCTTGCTCCAAACATCAATCCCGTAACACTGATATCGTGAAGTTGGTATTTATCTTTATAATACGGAATGGTTGGAACGTAGATTGCTCGTTTCTCCTAGTGTACGTCTTCAGGCTGTCCTTTATACGTCTCAAACCTGATGGTGTGGTCGATTATTTATCAACCTCTGAGACAGGGATTCGCTAATGGCGATTATGTCAATTCGTCTGTTACTGCCATTGTCGGCAGTTCCGTGGACTTCTTCATAGACGGTGTATTTTAATTTTCTAAGGACATCGGTCAGTATATACGTAGGCTACTTACGTATCTTCATTCATACATTCATTGATTATTGAATATTTTCATTTTCTAACTTTTATCTATACAATATATTAATTTTAATTGCTAATCATTCTATTGTACTCGATGTTTTGTCAATTTTTTCAATATAAGTTAATAGTTCAAAATAATAATTTATTTACCTTCCTATCAAATTAATTCTACCTACCTCATTCGTAGTTCTCTTTATTCGTTCATTTCATTCATTACTTTCATTCATCCATTATTCTATCTAGCTGAATCTACCTACTTCCTCATCTTATTAATTGATGTGTTTATTCTTTTATTTCAATCATTCGTTTATACTATTTACGTACTTGCATATTTAAGTCTACCTATCTAGCTTCCCGTTATTCTCGATGTCTGGTTTCATTCGTTCTAACTATTAATTCATTTTTAGCATTTGTCTTCCTTCATATCTAATTAATTCGACTTACAAAACTTTCCCCTTCACTTATTTTGTTTATTCGTTCATTTCATTCATTCATGATTAACATTCACCTACCTTCATATCCAATTAATCATACCTACCTATCTCCCCATCTCATTTAATGATATGTTTTTAGTCGTTCATTTAATTCATTATTTGTAGGGCTCCGATTTAACTTATATATGCTGTAAGACAGTACGGCTACTTCGTACACAGGGTGAATCATAAGTAATGTCATTAAAATCGGGGGATTATTATTTGAGATATTTAAAACAAAACAAAAATTAATACAATTTTTTGCTTGTTTTTGCTTCCTTTTCAAAGTTAAAAATTGTTTAATATGAAACATTTCATAGGGTGTTTTGGGAAAACCATTGATTTAATTCCCAATATGCTCAGTAATTTAAGAGAGCAGTGTATTATTATGATAAATGATTGAAATAATTTTAGTTTTGTACTTTAAATGTGTAGAAATTTCATCCGAACAAATGTAACATTTTGAAATTCCTTTGCAGAACGAAATGTTATATTTGTTGGAATCAATTTTCTGCACATTTAAAGAACAAAAGTAAATTTATTTCAATAATTGTTTATCGTAATGCACTGATGTTTTATATACCAGACTGAGCAGGCTTAGCGTGGCTAAGATTGGGGGCATGGAAGGGTAATAAAATTGTCAACGAAGAAGGAGAGCGTCTTTGTCCGCTTTGGAAAGAAAAGGATTCCTATAAGCATATTTTATTACTGTGTGTCGAATTGGAACATGTACAGAGAAAATATTTACCACCCTCGATGCTAAGTCAGAGTAGGAGTTCGCTTGCATGTCTTGACCTCGTGGGGAATAGAGAATGGGAACAAAGGACTGGATTGTTCTTCTTGAAGGCGAGAAAGATTAGAGTTGCAGCTGTCGAAGTTTGAGACGCGAACTGAGGAAGGGATAATAGTATCCACCCAACTGTACACTTTTAGGTCTTTTAGGTTGGGATATATTATATAATGTGTTTTATTGTGCCATTTCCATTTTTAATGTGTGTGTTCTTTTAGAGAGTATTTTGATATAATCATAGGTGGGGGGGGGGTGGGACCTACAAAGGAGGACTTGTTTCGGGTGCAAAGCACGTACGGTCAGAAGACCCGTGCATTGGATTTTAGATAAAATTATGATAATATAAAATTTGTATGTATAATATCACTCAATAAATCCATCTATCTATATACCACGTGAATTGAATTCTTGAATATTCTGTGTCGTAAATTCTGAAGTTGAATAACCTATGTTTATATCGGCTGGCTCTCATGAGAGAACGTCATTGGTCAATTATACACATATAATATGAGATTGCGTAATATCGACTTTACATATCGTTATTGACTTACATATCGATATGCAAAGCCGTTTCCGTTCTTGGTTTACTGTAAATAAAAAATCTTCAATTTCACATCCTCACTTTCCAATTCTCGTTATGGTTCTCGTTCCCGGTTTATTGTGAACCAGCTTTAATACTCTCGGCGGGCAGTTCAATAGGTGATTACTTGGCTACTTTAGGGGTTATGAAATAAAGACTGGAAGAATTGAACTTCGTAAAGTTGTAAACCACGCTTTCTCAACTGTAATGTACACCACACCTACCCAAAGTAAAATTCATATCATTTTTAGCTTAGTACAATGCATATAAATTATTACCTTTTAGTTACCTAATTAATTATACCTATCTTCTCTTCGAATTTAATGATTTGTCTATTCCTTCATCCCATTTTTTCATTGTTACTATTTATCTACCTACCCTTTCAATTCATCCTAACTATTTACTTTCCTATCTGAGTCGCCGATTAGTTTATTTGATCATTCCATTGATTCATTACGAGTATTACCATTTAATTATATACCAGCGTAAATTAGTTCTCATTATCTATCGTCTTTCCCATGTCAATCATTGATTTCATTATTCGTTCATTCCATTAATCAATTATATTAACACTAATGTATTTTCCTATCTAATTAATTTATTATACCTCCTTTTCTATCTTCCCATTGCCATTCGTTGGTTTATAACATTTCATTCATTCATTCATTCATTCATTCATTCATTCATTCATTCATTCATTCATTCATTCATTCATTCGAGTACAACGTATAAGTTACCAACTACCTGTGGTGTACTCTGGAAAGTCAGTGACTAAGTGATCTGCACTTCTCGGAACTAGTGACATCTATGAGCCACGCTAGTTGACTTGGATCGAAGAACGGCAAGTCAGAGCCTTGCCATTGGACAAAAAATTATTGCCATATTATGCTCCCTGCTTGTCTGAAGAATTCCACTTATTCAAACTTTCTTCCCTATTCGTTTAATTAATTATAATTACATGTCTAATATTTGATTAAATGGTTATTAATAGACCTTCTCCGTAAAGCAAATTTAATTTTACTTTCTTTTTCACTATTTTATCTTTACTCGTTTAATTTTAAATCGGTCTTCTTTCTTGATTTTCAAGTTTCTCATTCTTTCATTACTTGTTCATCTTTAATTCGCTTCCGTATTTTCTTCTTTGTTTCCTTTCATAGTCCCATTTCTTTTTGTTTCCATTTCTGTTTTCTCGTACTTCTTTCCCTCTCAACATTATTTTCTCCTCCCGTTCATTTTATTTATTATATCATTTACTTTCGTTAAGCCATCTTTTGTCTTTTTTTTCTTTAATTCAATCATACTTTTTTATTTTCTAATTTCTTAATATTTTGTCACTATTTATCCTCTTTGTTACTTTGTATATTTCACTCTTGTGCCTGTTTTCAGTACTGTTTCTGACTGCTTTGTATCATAATAGACTAAGTTGCTTTCTGTTTGTCCTCTTTTCTTCTTTCGTTTCTGCCTTCGCTTTTCTCAGTTATTTAATTAATTATCTCCTCTTTTCTTTCTCAGTTTTCTATGTATTTTATTTTTTTCACTATTACTACTCCGTTATCTCAAATAATTTCTCATTCGAATTTCATCGTAAATAAAAATTATGGATGATTTTGTTTTAACATAAGGAAGCAGACTTGCTCTACAGGTTATAGACTAAAGATTGGTAATATTGTGATAGGAATAATGTGATAGTTCTTTTTGAGAATTTGTTACAATTTTACTAAACGAGAGAAAGCTCGGTTTTTTGCGTCAACGTATTAAAGGAATGTTCATGGACAAGTTTTTGGACAAAACCCTTCCTTCTCTCGCTCAGTAAAATTATTATAATACTTACTGACTTTTAAGGAACCCGGAGGTTCATTGCCGCCTCACATAAGCTCGCCATTGGTCCCCATCCTGTGCAAGATTAACCCAGTCTCTACCATCATATCCCACCTCCCACAAATCCATTTTAATATTATCATCCCATCTACGTCTCGGCCTCCCCAAGGGTCTTCTTCCTTCCGGCCTACCAAGTAACACTTTATATGCATTTCTGGATCCGCCCATACGTGCTACATGCCCTGCCAGTCTCAAACGTCTGGATTTAATGTTCCTAATTATGTCAGGTGAAGAATACAATGCATGCAGTTCTGTGTTGTGTAACTTTCTCCATTCTCCTGTAACTTCATCCCTCTTAGCCCCAAATATTTTTCTAAGCACCTTAGTCTCAAACACCCTTAACCTGTGTTCTTCTCTCAAAGTGAGAGTCCAAGTTTCACAACCATAAAGAACAACCGGTAATATAACTGTTTTATAAATTCTAACTTTCAAATTTTTTGACAGCAGACTGGATGATGAAAACTTCTCAACCGAATAATAACAAGCATTACTTACTTACTTACTGGCTTTTAAAGAACCCGGAGGTTCATTGCCGCCCTCACATAAGCCCGCCATTGGTCCCTATCCTGAGCAAGATTAATCCAGTCTCTACCATCATATCCCACCTCCCTCAAATCCATTTTAATATTATCTTCCCATCTACGTCTCGGTCTCCCTAAAGATATTTTTCCCTCCGGCCTCCCAGCTAACACTCTATACGCATTTCTGGATCCGCCCATACGTGCTACATGCCCTGCCCATCTCAAACGTCTGGATTTAATGTTCCTAATTATGTCAGGTGAAGAATACAATGCATGCAGTTCTGTGTTGTGTAACTTTCTCCATTCTCCTGTAACTTCATCCCTCTTAGCCCCAAATATTTTCCTAAGCACCTTATTCTCAAACACCCTTAACCTATGTTCTTCTCTCAAAGTGAGAGTCCAAGTTTCACAACCATACAGAACAACCGGTAATATAACTGTTTTATAAATTCTAACTTTCAGATTTTTCGACAGCAGACTGGATGATAAAAGTTTCTCAACATTTCCCATATTTATTCTATGTTTAATTTCCTCCCGAGTATCATTTTAATTTGTTACTCTTGCTCCTTAAGTATTTGAATTTTCTCATCTCTTCAAATTTTAAATTTCCAATTTTTATATTTCTATTTCGCAAGTAAGTAAAATTATAATAAATTCTCAAAAGAGAGCTATCTCAATACCACTCGTATCACAATATTACCAACCTTTACCCTATTTTTGTTTTTGTTATGTTATGTGATGTGATGTCACGTTGTGTTACGAAGTGTATGTGTACGAAGTTTTATCACAAACCTTTTCTACACACAACCGAGTTATGAGGACAGGGAGGGATCATAATCCTCCCTTTCCCTCCCTATTACAATTCTGACCAAACAGTTGCCTAATCATGTAAAACTGCTGAAGTGGTGTAACAGAAACATACTGGCAAATTACGGAAATGTACACACTTCCAATTAAACCATTAAACGAGCCAGGAATGTGGCTGACTTAACAGAGCTGGCCGCCCTCCTTGGCGCTAATAAGGGGCAAATTCTCTCTTCCTCGCAGCTACCAGCTTGGGTTGTTTATCTCGGCGAGAAACCAGCGCACTCGCGGGAGAAGGTATTTAGCGTCCGTGTTTATAGCGGAAATGAAAGGGAGGAGAGAGATGTAATAGATCTGCTGCTGATCATTTACGATCGAGACCTCACGGGAATTAATAGCTTACAGCGCCCCCTATCTTGCGAACATGTATCAGAGCAAATACATTTGACATGAGAACTTCTGTTAATGAAGCTGTTTTCTCCTCCTCCCTCATCTATTCTGAAGTTCAGAAACGCTCTTACGAAGTGCTGAGGTAGAAGAACTTGATATATCTGTTATTAACCATGTCGGAAGTAATCGCTTCCATATTCATATAGGATAGCCCCTATGTAAACTTAATAAAGTGTGACAACTCCCACTATCGGAGATAATGATCCACTTGAATAGAGCTCACTATGCAGTAATTGTGTTATAGTTGATAGGTTAAACATGCAGTTCAAAGAAAGTTTTCACATTTTCCACACCATCTTATTCTTAGTTGTACAAAATATGAATACCCATTTTCAGAAATTTTGTTACAGTTTTGTTCTAAATTAGCAGGTAGATTATTACTAGACAGTGGATGCGGGATGACTTATCGTTGAATATAGGTGCACATTTATATATATATGTTACTATTTTTTTTATTCAGACCATTGGCTCAACAGGTTTTAAACGTAAACAGACGACGTCAGCATGCTACTGTATGTACGTACAGTCAGAAGAAAAAGAAAAATAACGTAGGCCTTCTTTAGTAGTGTAGCACATACCTTGCAAGTTCAGTCCTCGTCATCATTGATGCAATTACCAGCGTTGCAGTAAACGACGATATATTCTCGTAAGTTGTCGAAGCCGAATCGTCTTCACCTATTGCTTAAACAGCTTTTTTATCGAGAGAATTTCTGAAGAAAACCTCTAAAATGGGAATCACTCAATTTCTTTAGAAGAATATTTGCACTGAGCATCATGTTGCACGTGTCGTTTAGACCCGCACAACTAAATGATGATGATGATGATGATGATGATGATGATGATGATGATGATGATTCCTCAGATTTCATTTCAACGCATTTCCTGTGCGATGTACTGTTGCAATGTTTCTCTATAGCCTGAGTTGTTCTGGTTTTTATTTCAATTTTACATACATTACACACGATATTGTCCTCGTTAATACATAAAATGTCACTCTCATACTTCTTAATTGCATTTCGTATCTGTAAGCGAATTTAACGTTTTGACTTCGACATTATGAATGGATCAACACTGCACTATTAAACTCGTACTAAATATTTGAGCAGGATAACTTGAGCGTTGCAATGTGGACCGGGATTCCTTCGTTATGAGCGCTGCCGTACTCGCCAGATAGGTACACAAAAGACGGACGACGCGGCACGTGCCATATACTCCGATACGAAACAACTTCACTTTTCCTTAAGTCATCCCACATCCACTGTCTAATTATTACATTTCGGTTAATACCTCAAAATTGATGGACACTTAAAACGGACATGAATGTTAAATATACTGATGGCATACTTGGGCCCCGCGGTCAGTCTGGAGGCTCAGACATGGCATAGTTACATCCTGACGAATTCAGATAGCAGAAAGATAAAAGTATAGTTGCGTTTCAACTTTAAAACCAACATGATTTCACACACACACACACACACACACACACACACACACACACACACACACACACACACACACATAGTTGAACAAATTAGTACGGTTTATATTGGAGGCTGTATTTTAATATGTATCTGTCAATTTCACCAGTTCTGAATTCATGGATGTCTCATTTAAGAAGCGTTACTTTTAAATTTATTTTCATTACTTAAATTGTTTAACAGATATATCAATGATGTTTGGGTAAAGAGAAATAAGTCACAAAAATCAGTTTCGAGTAAAATGAAAATTAAACTTATGAATCTTATAGAAAATAATTATCTACACAAATACAACACATCAAATAATAATAATAATAATAATAATAATAATAATAATAATAATAATAATAATATTTTGTTTTTTGCTCAACCGGTTTTAGAAATTAACTTGTGTATTCACCTGGGGAACAAAACTCCATTTGCACAAAAAATGACTGAAACCCTTTACCCGAATATGATTTATATATCTCGCTTTTGTGTCTTGTAAAACGTATAAAAATGCCAGAAGGCTGGGATTTTCATGACAAGAAATTTGTTTTAACTGATTTGGAATTAGGAACGAGTCGCATAGATTTTTCATAACTTAATTTGATGCTGAACTACATTGTCCACTGTTGAAGGGAGGAACGGAGGTTCTGGTGCAATGTATTGTCCCAGTAAGTATATATTCACTATAGGAATACATTTTTTCATCAAGTGACTTAATATTAATTAATTCATCGTTGAAGTAAGTTTCCATGCCCTGCTCACCTAAAACGTCTGGATTTAATGTTCCTAATTATGTCAGGCGAAGAATACAACGCGTGCAATCCTGCGTTGTGTAACTTTTTCGATTGTCCTGTAACTTCATCCCTCTTAGCTCCAAATATTTCCCTAAGAACCTTACTCTCAAACACTCTTAACCTCCGTTCCTCTCTCAAAGTGAGAGTATGAAGTTTTAATGTCCCGCGTGACAGCCGTGTGCTTTGAGTCGTCATGTCTTGCAATAATGACACGAAATGAACTCTTTTTCTAATCTTCAATGGGGAAGGATTTTTTCCCTGAAATTTCGGCCAGTGCATGGGACCTGTGCCCACTCAGCATCGTGATGAATTTGGGGAGCTACATACAGTACAATGAGTAGCGAAACCGATTTCACAAGCCAGCTACAACGGCTGGAGGAAGATCATCGCGTTAACCACACGCTAACCCCCTACTACTTGGATGATCGTTCACCTCTGCTGCGGTATGGTGTCGTGCATTCTTCATTTGACTGGCATGGCTTGGTCTATCGCAAAACATCATTGTAATGATGATCTGATAGAAACCACACCTCCAGAAAGAAATCCACTGATAGAGAAGCAAATCTTCCTTTTTTTTTTTTTAGTAGATATTTGTGTTAGGCCTAGACGTCATTTTATTCTCATGCAAACTTAGGGAGTTCCTTGTTCTATATTCTTAATTTCTCCCTTTTTATATTTTGTGATGTCTTCTTAGTGTTTGGATATCTCGGTCTCATATTTTCGTGCCCAGTATCTGATTAGTTATTCATTACTCGGTCTGAGTTTCAACTGTTAATATAAATCTCTTGATAATGATTTTATTTACTTTCTTTTGAAGCAGATGTACATTGGATATTACTTTTTTATGTCTTTAATTAATTTTTCTTACTTTCATCTTATGTAACTGAATCTGTCTTCACACAAAAAAGACTCTAGAACTCCGTCGCTACATTCAATTCCTAGATGAATGACAGAGTTTCCTTGAAGGCTCGAGTCACATTAATTTTGTAGGAGATTCCTATGCAGTCTTTAGAGTCTTGAAATCTTAAGCTTTTCTAAGAAGAGATCTTCGAAAGAAAGAGAAAATTGTGTAGATTAATATCAATTCCTATGACAGAAACATTTTGGACAAAAATAGCTATACTGTTTCAATTGAGCTCTTGTAATACAGGATTAAAGAATAAATTTCATACAGTGGTTTAAATTAAAAAGTTTACTCTGACGTGACTCGTGGTACCATAGAAAGAGAGATGTCAGATGAACTTCTTGCCTCGAGGTAGTTTTCCATGCTGTCCGTTTCACGTCATTCTCTGCTTAACTTGCCCCGAGGTTCCTGGTGCTAAGATAAATGTCGGGATGAGACCTAAAAGAAATGGATCAAGGACCTACTCTCTTCCCTAAATTTTTCTGTTAGATTTTTTTTTTTCCAAGTCTAATCTTTCCATTGGGATCTGCCCTTCTTCGGGAATTGCCTTCGTTATCGATTCTGAAGTTTACCGAGAGCCACCTTCTCTCAAAACTCTTGCGTTTGCACACAATGAAATATCAAATGTATTGTAAATTTCGAAGGATACTGCCATACATTTTTAATGCGACCTGATCTGCCATACTCAACGCCAATAGCCATAGCTTAAATATTGTCTTTTAAATTAGCTACGTAGTAAAACGTAAATTTCTAAGAGAGGCAATAAATAAATTGCTAGTTCACGTGGCTATCGGCCTCAAAAACTGAGTACCTTGTACTGAGTGCACTAAAACATAGGCCTAATTAACGTCGAGGCATCAGATAATCATTTTGTCTACCATTATAAATCACTCCGACTACATATTTATGTGACTGACTGATGGACTCTACAAAATCAAAATAAAAACAACACAATAATATGATCAGATAGTATGAAAATAAGAGTCACTATTACTGTTTTTTCCAATAAATAAACATTTTACGTCAAATTTTCATATAAGAAATTGTTCTTATTTTTTTTTATCCAGCAGCACGCTCACACGTTTTCCAAACATATTTATGATTTATTCTGTATAGGCCTATCAAGAATAAATTAGTTTCAAGGAATGCAGAGGATTTTACTTTTACGTGAGAAGACTTTTAAGGAAGTCGTAATTTGTTGCTATTTTGTTACATATCCATTATTGAATTTAATATACACTATTTCTCTAAAAGGATATTGTATGAACAAAACTGGTTAAATAATTAAGGAATGGCTATACATGGGTAGAGAGAGTCAAGCGACGGATATTGAATCATTCCTTCTGTAGCAGAGACCAAAAAAGAAATAAACAGATATTTAAATAAATAACTAATAAGAAAATAAATAAATAAATAAATAAACGGCTTTAAATTGCATAAATAGAGATTTAAAAGGTGACTTAAAACTTAATATTCTATCTGAAAGTAAATGGTTAAATCAGTATAAAGAATTGAGTTCTGGAGAACCCGATGACGAAATACATTTTTTACGCGTAATGGAAATGCAAATAATTTAATCTCGCTTGAAGAACTGAAGGAATTATTAAAATCTTGTAAAAACCGTAAAGCTCCAGGAATTGATCCCTTAAATATAGAGTAGTAAAATAAGCGACAGAGGGTTTTCTTAGAAGATTTTTAAATTTTCTTAATATGTAGGAGAATAGACTCCCAATAAAAAGAAGGCGAGATGTTTTATTTTAACTCTGAAACCGGAACAGGCACATAAGCTATGATGATGATGATGATGATGATGATGATGATAAATAAATAAATAGATAAATAAATAAATAAATAAATAAATTAATTAATTAATTAATTAATAAGGAACTAGATAAATAATAAATAATTTAATTAATTTTCACAAAATTCTCGGAATAGGTTTTACTTCATATGATTTTTTATTTTTATTTTAGTAGGTTATTTTACGATGCTTTATCGACATCTTAGGTTATTTAGTCAGCGTCTGAATGAGATGAAAGTGATAATGCCTGTGAAATGAGTCCGGGGTCCAGCACCGAAAGTTACCCAGCATTTGTTCATGTTGGGCTGAGGGAAAACCCCGAAAAAAACCTCAACCAGGTAACTTGCCCCGACCGGGAATCGGACCCGTGCCACCTGGTTTCGCGGCCAGACGCGCTAACCGTTACTCCACAGGTGTGGCCTTTACTTCATACGACAACCTCAAAGACTCTGTTATTTATTTTATTCCTTAGGGTTGAATTACATTTCTGAAGGAGATAGTAAAGTTAATTACGTTTAATCTAATCCACCAACGTAAAATAATCGATTTCTAACGATGATGACAAACATATGACTGCTGTTGTAAGCGGATAAATTATGGACGCGGATAAAGCGGAGCAGGTGTTCCCGTTCTCGCGATCTGTTCATCGGTAAATCGGGAATTGCTGAGATTATGGCAAACAAATCGAGGATAGAGGTCACAGTGAATTAGCTTCTGTTACATGTAGGAGTTGCACATAACCTGTTCATGAAAAAAGTTGTTTTTAGCTGGAGATAACAAATATGTTACCTGACTTTACATGTTGTTCACACAGAGTTTAATTTAACATACGAAGCGTGATGAACAAGTAGGCCTATTTTGACGTTACAAAAATACACTCTTCGGATTTTTACGGGATTAAACGTTTTAAACTTCTATGAGATCGAAAAAATTGTTTCTGAGCCTGCAGTCTGCCTGTCAACAGAAGTTACTCCTTAAAGTATTATTCGTATTATTGATTACAGAATTTTTTCCATAGTGAACGTGAGATAAAATGATTAAATAACAGTACCGATATATCCTAAAGGTACTAGTTTTCTGTCCATTGCAATGTTGCAATGAATTTCCAGCGCAAGGTCGCTATTGTACCGTGTAAACCAGGGCTGGGTATCGGGAGCGGAACTAGACTCTAAACGAGGACGCTTAATACTCATCTGTCAAGGAATCAACGCTGCGCGGTGTTCGGCGGGGAAGAAAGGGGATGAAGAGAAATCATATGGCTCTCCGTGAGAGAGTAGAATCCGCTCTTGCTGCCCAGCCCTTGTGTAAACTACACAGCGAGCTGCTACAATGTCAAGTAGAACCACAGTCTACTATATACAGTCGCGAAGCTCAATATATAGTAAAAATGCAAACAGAGGTAGTTGCCCACCACTAGGATCGCTACTATCGCCTCATCATCGCAGATCTCTCTCCTAGCAGACGACAAAGTATGTTACACTTCGTTGTCGTGTTCTTTTGGAAAAATTAACACCTTCCTTCCATTATTGAAATATTAAATGCATAAAGTTAATTTATTATTTTAATGAAGTATATTAAATTCCACCATAAACTCGAAGATACCTTCAAGAAATAAGTTAATATAATTTTTGTTAGTGCAAAACGAACTGAAATTTACTATAATAGCTTCACTCATTCAAGATTATAGCGATAATTAACTATGAAACCAATAAATATTAATTTGCATTTTCCTTTACAACAATAATAATGGAAATATGAATTAATGGAGTAACTTACGTGTACCGGTACTTGTAGTGTAGGCTTACATAGTTAACAAAGTGGGATGAGGTTAAGCAATAATAATCACACCAGAATTGGAAATAAACGTGATCAATAAATTTTATTGTAACAGACTTTTTCTACGTCTCTAGTAAAGCAACAAATAAAAATAACAACAAAATTAACAGCTATAATTAAAAACATATCCTTTGAAAAAAAAAGTAGGCCTAAGCAATAATAATCCCACCAGAATTGAAAATAAAATGTGATCAATAAATTTCATTAAAACAAACTTAATTTTTCTACGTCTTTAGTAAAATAACATAAAAATAATAACAACATTAATAGCTACAATTAAAAATATATCCTCTGAAAAAAAAGTATACCTAACCTTTATTTCTCTGGAAATTTAGCAGAACTTTAACCGGTATCTAATGTCCTTTCGGTTAGACTGAAACATTTCATTGTGAAATTTAAGGATATAATGTATTCTAATAGTCACAAAGAACAAAATTAAGAGTTTTGTTCCTGCACGGCATTCTTGTGGAAACCCAGGAACCTTTCTGAATCTTTCGGAAATCGGACAAAGGATAACACTGGCCTCTTTCTCTTACTGTTGCTACTATTTATAGCACTACAAACGTCTCCTCCTTGTCCCATATTTTTATTCCAATTATTATATTTTAGCTATTAACATTTTCATTACAACCAATAACGAACATTTCACAAGCATCAGTGTGAAATACACAACGAGCTAGCACTCGATAGAAATACGACACAGACCAAAGTCGACCATGGACAGTCTATTGTTTCTAGTTGCTAACCGCTTGGAGCTCTTTATCACGAGATTTGCAAAAAAACACCTCAAGCTTCGCGACTGTATATAATAGACTGTGGTAGAACGCTCTTGCGCCAGAGAATCCAGCGCGAATTTGATAGCTACATGTAAACATGTGCTGCAAGATCTTCCTGACAGCTTCTAGCGCTATATAAAAAAAATTGCAAATAGCGCTCTATTCTGACCATGTGTGTAAACGTGATTTGATATTTCTGTTGCGACATTAAAAATAGCGCTCTATGTAACTAGCATCGTGGACGAGTACCTTTAGTCAAAGCAAACGATTTTCCTTAATACTACTTCTCTATAGATTTCATAAACTCCCCGTAAACAAAGTTTGAAAATTCCTTCGATGTAATACATTACATAAGTATATTACAGTTGTGTCAGCATACGTACACCTGTGTTGGGATGCTGATGCATTTTGACACTTGTGTTCGATATGCTCGTCGTTCTCTTGCAAGAATGTTTTCACGTTTCTCACAAGTTCTGAGGCACTTACCAACACTGCGGAACTATTTATTCAATTACCTGCACAACTGTCAGCTTCACTCACTCACTCACTCACTCACTCACTCACTCACTCACTCATGAAATTATGAAACTTCAAGTAGAATGTAATGAGGATTTTAATTAATTCGAAATGAGAAAATTAGCCACTCCTCTCGAGAAGGACAATAAAAATTAATGACGATTATTATGATTATTTTATTATTACTGTCATTATTCATCGTCATAATCTTTTCAGTGTTTGTAACTTCAGCCTATTACTGTCTAACATCTTCTTTTCCTAGGCCTTCCGACATTGCTGAATCCTTTGAGTTGATAATCTAACATTAATTATATCTTCCATCATCACTTCTCACAATATCATTTAACCAGTTACCTTTCTAACGTGTTAATTTTTAAGTAACTTCTTCAGTATTTAGTTTCTTTCTTGTATGTATCGTTTGGAACCTTGTCTAGTAGTCTGCGTCTACATCCTTTCACAGCTGTTAAGAACCTCATTTCGGCTGCCTCAATTCTTTTCAGGTATCTTCGATTAAGTACCTATGTTTTACTTCCATAAAATAAATTTGATAATGTCGTTCCTTTTCTTGTTCTTATAATTTCAGATATATTTTGATACCGTATTTACCTAATTTAATTTCTATATCTATCACTTTATCATAAGATATTGATGTACCAAGATAATTGAAATTGAGGCTTCTTGTTGTTGTTGTTCTTCTTCTTCTTCTTCTTCTTGTTCTTCTTCTTATTATTATTATTATTATTATTATTATTATTATTATTATTATTATTATTACAGTGGACTCACGACTCTGTCGACCTGGTTGGCAAGTTGGTATAGCGCTGGCCTTCTATGCCCAAGGTTGCGGGTTCGATCCCGGGCCAGATCGATGGCATTTAAGTGTGCTTAAATGCTACAGGCTCATGTCAGATTTATTGGTATGTAAAAGAACTCCTGCGGGACAAAATTCCGGCACATCCGGCAACGCTGATATAACCTCTGCAGTTGCGAGCGTCGTTAAATAAAACATAACTTTAAACTTTAACTCACGATTCTTCGGACTTCAATTATCCAGCCTTCCGTGTTATTCGGATCACCTTTCTTTTTAAATTACAGTCAAGTACGTATAGAGTACTGAAGAATAACATTTTTTAAGTCAATTACATACTGTACTGTATTGTTAATAAAAACTCATGTATTATGTACGTGTGAGTAGTGTCTTTCTACATTACAGCGTCCGACATTTGTCCCTTTAAGATTACAGGATCAAACACCACATAGCACTCTCACCCTCTCTATTATCAGGATTTTTTCTTATTCGGATCGCCCTCCGCCCGTATAGTCTGGATAATCGGGGATCCATTATTATTATTATTGTTATTATTATTATTATTATTATTATTATTATTGTTATTATTATTCAGCTGACTACGGACTGGAAGGTCCGGGGTTCGATCCCAGTTGGTGACAGGATTTTTTCTCGTTGCCAAACTTTCAGAACGGCCCCGAGGTTCACTCAGCCTCCTATAAGATTAAGTACCGGGTCTTTCCCGGGAGTAAAAGGTGGTCAGAGCGTGGTGCCGACCACACCACCTCATTCTAGTGCCGAGGACATGGAAAGCCTGGGGCTCTACCTCCATGCCCTCCAAGTGCCTTCATGGTATGTTACGGAGATACCTTTACCTTTTATTTTATTTATTTATTTATTATTGCTAGTAAGTTTGAAATAAATACAAATTAATAAATACAATGAAAGATAAACTAGCCCACTCCTGAATGAGTAAGACTCGTGCTCAGGAGGGGATTCCAATACAGACAAAAATAAAATTAAAATTGAGAGTGAATACAGATTAAATAGTGTTTAATATGTTTAAACCCAAACTATAAATACAATACAATTTTTTTCATTCTTTTATTAATTTGGAGAGGATTCGTGGTTGAAATATTATTGGAATAAAATTTGTTTAATAATCTGGGACCTTGACTCATGCTATGATAAAAAGCTGCATTGGTTTTAAATTTTGGTTCAGACAAACGCAGAGAATTCATATTTTTAGTACTATATTTATGTATTTACCTTTCAAAGTTATTAAAATTTCTATGAAAATATTTTAATACAATAAAATAATACATTTGTTTAATGTTGAAAACTTTGAAAAGTTTAAACAACAATTCAGTTGGGTAATCTTTCTGCTTTTTTAAACAAATTTTTAATACTTTTTTCTGTAGCAAAATTAACGGATAAATGTATTATTATTATTAGGTGATGTTGTTGATGATTAAATAACAATGGATTTTTAGATACTAGAAGGATCCATACAAGCTTCAAAAAACAAACAATAGTTTAAATTCTGTTTTTATTTCGGTTTCTTAGTAGAAATCGAGGAATTTTCGCATTGGAAAAGTATTCAAACACAAATATTTGACATTATTTGCATGATTGCACGAACTTTTACCGTCATTCCGATCAGATTTGTGTTAATTCGGATGTAATTCATGGAACGACAGGATTCCCCATCGATCTGTGATTTGTGGGCGTTTCAAAGCTATTACAGAGAAGTTCTGTGATTTTTCCCTTGCACATGTTTGCTGCCGCAGCCATCAGCACGCGTCAAGTGTACCTGTGCTGGCGTAATGGCTTCGTAATTGTATTACTGCGTAATTTGTGACTTCATGTCCCCGTTTATGTTTAATTACAGTGAATGTGTTCAACGGACTAGACGTAGGACGACCGCGATTTATGCAGCGACTAAGGCGAGCTGTCTCATTAGCATGTGGGTTTCAATATTGCCCAGGATATGCATGTTCGATTTTAGTATGACGTCCCATTTGGTGTTATATGAAATCCTAGCAGCGTACTGATTTCACGCAATGGCAGTCCCTTCATATGTTTGCTAAAAATATGTCACTCCACCGCAGACCACCAAGTGTAAACTTAAACCAATGGATCTCAGCATTGTAAATGAAATGTATAAAGTGAAGGAAGTGAACACTTGGATGGTAGAATATATAAGAGAAAATTAATAAAAGTGAGAAAAAAAAGATACAGATATATATATATATATTATTAGACTAAATTAATTGTATGTGCAACGAAGCCGTATTTATCGGTAGAAATAATGAACAAAAATATATTTTGCACAAATATAATGAACAGAAAATTGAGTCTTGAGGTTGCCAGTATTTTGTGAACATTTCCTTATTCTTTATTAACGCGTTGATTTTGTCAGAGATGCTGGAAACCAAAGTTTGACACTTTCTTTGAATATCAGCATCATTTAGCCAGATATCAGACAGTGCTTAAATGAGTCCATGTTTTGTTGTAAGTCTCTTTTTGTTCACTTTCTTCTTCAGTATAGATCACAGATTTTCAATTTCGTTCATGTCCGGTCCCCTTGCAGGCCATGGGAGAATATCTTCTGCAGTATATAATTAAAACATCAGTAGTACCAACATAGCCAGAAAAAATCTATCAGAATATGTAAACAATCATATTTACAACAATAGAGACTCTGTGAATTGCACTGATAGTTGATATGACGAATTATATTATATTTCCAAGAAAACGTTTTAGTCTAATAATTTGTCCACGTCTGTACACACACACACGCACGCACGCACGCACGCACGCACGCACACACATACACACAAAACAAAGATGAAGTGAGAAACGAAAAAAATGGACCTAGTAAAGAAAAAGGGAAGGAATATAAAAAAAAAATTAAGAAATATAGGAGGGACAACAGTTGTAACTAAAAAGGTTTGAAAGGAAGAAGGTGAAATAAAACTCTAAGTCAAAGAGAAAGAAAACACAGAAAAATAGCATAAGTAGAAGAGGAATGAAGAAGAAAAAGAAAAATGAGAGAATATATGTGGGAAAAGAGAGCGATAAGTCTTAAATAAAAGATGGAAGAAGATAACATAAGCGTAAGTAAGAAATAATGAAAGAAAAAAGAAAGGAAGTCGTAACTAAGAGATAATGGAAAAGGAAAGAGAGAAGCAATAAATAATAATAATAATAATAATAATAATAATAATTTATTTATTTATTTATTTATTTATTATTAATATTTGTGTGCTGAACAACAGCCAGAGGCCAATTATAGTTCAGCACAATACACAAAGAGATGATACAAAGGTGCAAAACAAAATAAATAATATTTTAAATAACAAAAACATACATAAATAAAATTGTGAACAAGAACAGTAAAAACTAATAGGCCTAATCAAAACGAAACTAAACCTTAAAAGGATCTAAATTGTGCCCATGCAAATTGGCATATTTTATGCATCTACAGACTGGAGAAAGTGATTTTGAATTTCTGTTATAAAATTTTTTTTGAAATCTTAAACCTTTTGTAGGAATAAGAAGGCTGATATTGTTTATGATAGACTCACAATCAATATCACCCTTGATAACTTTGCAAAAAAATTGATAATCAAGATTTTGACGTCTAGCATAAAGGCTACAACAGTTAAAATATTTACAGGTAATCTCATAGTTAAAGTCAGAGGAATTGGGTATATATCGAAAAGCACATAAGGAAATAAATTTTCTTTGAATATTTTCCAATTTAACCGAATCGGTTGAAATAATGGAATTCCAGGCTACAGATGCATATTCAAGTTTAGATCGAACCAAAGTAAAGTATAGAATTAATAGTGACTCTGGAGTAGAAAAAGAATAAGTTATAGACCTTATTAAACCAAGCATTCTTATTGAATGATTATAAATATATTGAACATGATCGTGAAAGTATAATTTAGAATCGAGTAGTACACCAAGATCTTTAATAGAATTTTTCCTAATAATACAGACGTTATTAAGAGAATAATTAAATTTTATGGAAGTAGTTTTTCGTGAGTACGAAATGACAAAAGTTTTTGTTTCATTAATTTTCATTCCATTATTGTCAGACCAAAGTTCAATAGAGTTAATATCATTTTGAAGAGTTTGGCAATCGGCAGAACTATTTATTGAGCGAAAGATTTTGAGATCATCAGCAAATAACAGGTAGTTTGAACTTATTCTTTTACATATGTCATCAATAAATAATAAAAATAATAGAGGGCCCAATGTAGATCCTTGGGGAACTCCACATAAACAATTAAATGGGTCCGAGAGAGAATCACCAAGACGAACACAACATTGTCTATTAGTTAAATAGTTTTCAAACCAGCTCACATAGTTAGAAGAGAGACCAAAGTTTTTTAATTTATTTATCAAAATATTGTGAGGTACAACATCAAACGCTTTACTAAAGTCGATATAAATTGAGTCAATTTGACCTTGAGTTTCAACAACAGGCATAACAAGATTAAGGTAGGATACTAAGTTTGTAGTTGTTGATTTACCTTTAGTAAAACCATGTTGGGCTGAATTAATTGTATTCTTAACATAAAATGAAACATGTTTGTGGATTATTTTTTCAAACATTTTTGAGAAATTGTTTAATATTGAAATAGATCTATAATTGGAAACAACATTTTTTTAATAATAATAATAATAATAATAATAATAATAATAATAATAATAATAATAATAATAATAATAATAATAATAATAGCAACAACAACAATGTTTTTATTTTACCTGGCAGAGTTAAGGCCGTAGGACCTTCTCTTACATTCAACCAGGATTATAATTCGCTTACATAGTTGAACATAAAATTGAATCAGATTTAAGAAATTAGGGGAGAGTCGGGTAGTATCGGACATCGGGTAATATCGGACAGTGCGTTTCTTTCATCTACCACCATATGGTAGTACCTGAATGACATGGTTACGTTTCTCTATGCGACATCACAAAAACGTAACCATGTCAATCAGGTACTATCATCGTGTGGTAGATGAAAGAAACTCACTGTCCGATATTACCCGATGTCCGATACTACCCGACTCTCCCCTACATGTGGATACAATTTACATAATCAGATCAAAAGAGGTAGTTAAATAAAAATTTACCTAATAAAATAAAAATAAATACAGTGGAATACATTTAATATTGTTAGAATTATATGAAGTCAGACAGAAGCCGATAATTCAGTAAAATACATATAATAAAAATAAAAATAAACACATTGGAATAATACATATTAGTATTAAATTACAAGAATATAGGATTCACATAATTAATCCAGAAACCGACAATTGAATAAAATGTACACAATAAAAACAACAAGAAAAAAAACATCACAGTACAATAACCATTAGTGTTAAATGATAAATAAACATGATTTACATGATAAAGTTGTAAGCAAACATTTGAATAAAGAGTAGACTACACAAAAATGAACATTGCGGTAAACATAAGAATTTTAAATTAGAAGAAAATATTATTTACATAATAACATTTTAAGGAAAATTGAATTAAGTATACGCAATAAAACTAAGAAACAAAAAATAAATATAAACACAGTGGAATTCATTGCATTAAATATTTTCAACGCGTTAGGTCTAGTAAGAGAAAATAGAGAAAGAAGTTGTAAATAAGAGAATGAAGAAAAAAAGAGAGAAAGAAGTCGTAAATGAGAGAGGATGGAAGAAAGAAGAGAGAAATATTCTGTAAATAGAAGCGGGTGTATGGGAAATTATGCAAATAAATCACAAATGAAAGAGGATGAAATATAAAAGACAAAAAGAGATTGTAAATAAAATATGATTAAGATAAGAGACAGAAATGTCTTAAATGATAGGATGGAGGAGAAAAGAGAGAAAGAAGTTGTAAATAAAGAAGTATTGCAAAGAAAAGAGAGAAAGGAGTAAATAAAAGGATGGAAGAGAATAGAGAAAAGTCGTTCATAAGAGCAGAGGAATTAGAAAAGACAGAAAGAAGTCGTAAATAAAAGACAATGGAAGATAATAGACAGAAAGAAGCCGTAAATAAGAGGATGGAATAGAAGAAAAATAAAAAATTAAGTAAAAGACATTGGAAGAGAAAGAAAATTAAGGAATAGATTGAAAATAAAAGACGATAGCAGAGAAAATTGAGGGAGAAATCATAAATAAAAGAGAAATGAAGAAAGAAAACGAAAGTGAGTTTGGATTTTTCCATTGGCACACACTTTGCTCATTATTATTGTTATTATTATTATTATTATTATTATTATTATTATTATTATTATAGTATGATTGTTA